>NC_041394.2:76514999-77114999 GCF_900747795.2 Erpetoichthys calabaricus
TAGCAAAGTCTTGGCTGTGTTTTAAAATCAATTTATTGGTACCTACCTAAAAGTATCAGTTACTATCAAAAACAATAAAATTAATGGGTAATTGCAAACTTTTGAACACTAGCACTATGCATTTTCACCTTTGCCAATTATCTTAGTGTCAGGAAGAAATCAAATAAAATTAACATACAATGGATGCTAGTTTCAGCCTGTCATAACTGAATGCATTAACTTTCTCAAAAACAGCACATATGATACAATTCCCTTTTAAATAACTAATTTAACTCATAATAATAATAATAATTCACCTTATTGCAGCCAGACTGAGCAAGTGTTGCATGCTAATATTCCATTTTAATCTACATTTATAATGAAAACATGTCACACAATCAACATTTTACCAAAAAAAACTTGAACGTGTTTAGTGAGTAGTCTCTTTAGGACATATTATACTATTATAAAATTTTGGAAACATCCTTAATGTCATCTTTGATGGCAATATTTATTTAGCTTCATTACTTACCAATAAAGACATGTAGGTTAGGTGGATTGGCGATTCTAAATTGGCCCTATGTGTGCTTGGCGTGTGGGTGTGTTTGTGTATGTCCTGCGGTGGGTTGACACCCTGCCCGGGATTGGTTCCTGCCTTGTGCCCTGTGTTGGCTGGGATTGTCTCCAGCAGACCCCCGTGACCCTGTGTTCGGATTCAGCGGGTTGGAAAATGGATGGATGGATGGATGATGCACTAATTTAATCCATTCTTAATTACATGAAACAATGAAGATTTTATTATGACCACTTGTAAGTTTAACCTTACACAAGTATCATCTGAACTTGTGATACTACTGGATGGATACCAGATACGCAGGCCAATGCATTTTCTTTCCCATGCGATACAGCAAAACACCCAGCAGATGTCAGGATTTTACAGACCACAATCACTTATTTATGCTATGTCACCTAAAATAACATTCTCAAAACACACTTATACCAATTTGGGTTTACTGGGTGCCGAGTCTCTCTTGGACAGTTTACCAGTCTATCGCACCACACATAACATACACCCTCAGGGCCAATTTGGAATTGCCAGCTAACTTATCACACACACCTTTAGGGATTTGGGAGAAAGAACTGCAGTAGCTAGAGGAAGCCCATGATACAGGAAGAGTGTGGAAATTCCACATGGACAACAATGTGGCCTTAGATTTAAAGTCATGACAGTAATTCAGTGAGCACCAATGCTAACCACAGTGTAGCTCACATTCTTTACTTCATTTTTGCAATTTTTTTTTTTACTGATACAGTATGTCAAAGTAAACATAAAATCTGAACAAAAATGTATGAGGTGAGGGAACATGTGCACATACTTTAATTGAGATGTATTTGTGCATTTCTTAAGTATTGTGATCATATCATTGGTTTCCAACACCTACATCACAAACCTGATTATTCATTATTGAACTTCGAAAAAAGTGCAATTTGGCTGGTGCTCCTGTGACTTAGCAGTCTTATTTAGGATCCTCTCTGTAGACCCCATAATGGAAATTGTATAGAAAAGATGCCCTAAGAATAAGCCTTCTCTCTTCTTTGCTGAAGATGTGTCTCTCAATGTCTGGTCTCCTGAACCATTAAAACACACACGCACACGTACACACACACACACACGTACACACACACACACACACTACACACACATAAATGCAACATTCTCATTCAGGGTGTCCACTTGAAAGACAGGAATGTAGGTATTCAAAGATGTCATGGGCATGCAGCAGATGGCTTCAACAACCTGTAGATGCAGTACATGTGTGCATGAGCTGAAATTAAAAATATCCTCTGTGGATATTTTTAATCCTTGTACCTAATGCTGCTGGGATGTTCTCTGACTTTACAATGGATTAAAAGGTTTGAGAATGTTATGCTGTGTTAAAAGGACACAGTATTTGAAAACACACTATGTGCTCTTGACTTAATAAAGTCATTCATTATCAGAACTCATAATAAAATCTAAGGTCATGTGGGGCCAGATAAATTGAAAGAAAAAACATCAAACACAGTTTTAATCAATAACACTAACACATTTACTTTGTAAATTCAATTTATATCTGCCATTTATTCACCAACATACATTATGGTTCTTAGTTATTTTTTAAATTTGGACAATCAGGGACATGACTATCTTAAATCAACATCTGCTTCACTATTTTGTTAAAATGGTTTATTATACTGAGCTGTTTTCATGTCACACACTGTTGCTTTTTCACAACCTTTCCATTATCTAGTGAAGTTTTGTCTCCATGGATTTTTCAAAGTATTCTTAAAAACATAGGATATAAACAATGCCACTTACCTTGGGAACTTTGGCATATTTTCCGGTTCTTGTGTCTCTTATATGACTGATGTCTAGCAGGTCAACCTCCTGTTGAAATACAAAAAAAGACATTCGAGTTAGCCCCCTTGGGACAAGGGCAGAGGCTTCAAAAAGCAGCCATAATTTGACAGTGTTACCCAGGTACAATATACTGTAGACAGGTGAAGCTGGCAGGCAAGAAAAAGGGAAAGACAATGTTTTATTAGTAATCTCTTTACTAAATGGATCTGACCTTTAACAGACAATGACCATTACCATATGGTCATATGGTATAAATCAGAGACGCAGAAGGAAATGAACTATAGAGAGTCATGTGTTTCACTTATCTTAAAAAGTGAAGGTGTTTAATGCTTTTTTGTTGTTATTGCTATATTAGTTATATAGAGTCAGACAATGTATATGACTTATATTATTATTTTGTTCTTCGTTTTACAAAGTAAGGTCTGGATGGATATTACAAAGCAGATCTATAAGGAATATCCTGAAGTGGATAACTAACTACCTTTACTTGTTAACTTTAAACCTACTTATCCAATTGTTTCTCTCATTGGCTGTGGGTCTTGCTCTCATTTTACAATCATCTATTGGGGAAATGATATTTACCATTTCTCAGAGAATTACTTCTAGGATTGGGGTGACAGAAAACAATGTGCCTACCAGGTAACACTGCCTGCTAGTGATCCATGAGTACACTAAATAGAATATATTGAGATAAGTGATGTAAAGAGTATTGGCCCACAATGTTCACACATTCATAGCTACTCCTAATACTGGTCAGTGCCCCATAGCCCACCCACAACCTCCCACTTTACAAAGGAGGCTTCACATTGTTATTCAATAATTTAGGTTCCAGTTGACAACATACAGTACAATTAACAAAGGTGTATATGCTACACCAGTAGACCACAGGCATGGTAAACAACGAGATGTGAGTCACCGTACTAGTCTGTGCAACGATCAGAATGGGTCATTTTTCAGCTTTGCATCTACAAGGCTGTGTTTTTTTACCTCCAAATATTTAGCAGGCACAGTAATGTCCCAGAGTCCTAATTAGCATTTGTAAAAATAACTCTTCTTCTGATCAATACTATAATAAATATCAAACTACAGCAGCCTTAGCTATATAGCACAATATATAAAGAGACATAGAATTCCATGGTGAATTTAAAAGCACAGAGGGAGTCTGAACGATGATTTAGATACTGTCTCCTGGACCTGTAAGGCTTCAACACTTACCACAAGGATGAATTGTTTACAACATACAAATATTAGAACACATAGAAACGTAAATTTAAATTGCAGTTTTCACTGCCCAGGTGCCTCTTTATCCTGATACTTTGGAGTTTAAACAGTCAAGCTTCAAATTAATGATATGCAAAAGTGTAGCATTTTTATGTCATGTCAATATGAGCAGCCAATTCACTACAAATAAGAGATGTCTCGGTGAAGCATTAAGTTGAGGAGGGTGAGGAGATATGCTCTCCATAAAAAGTAGCTATTGCAGTGCGCAACTTCCCTATGTGAAAAGAGAGTTTACAATTAGTTTTAGCATTATTGTTGATGTGGTGTTTGTGGTCACCGTGGAGAATTTCTTTATCGACAATACAAGGAAGAGGTGGGAATTTGGCAAGTCGGCTCTCTTGGATTATGAACAAGATCTGGTGTTACAGATTTTCAGGTTTTGAAATGCAAGTCACATTTCAGGGAAGCCACCAAAAACCATATAATAGTTTAGTCCTCTAAGGATAACATTGGAGAACTGCATAAAGCCATTACTGACTAGGTGCCTAACAGAAAAGTGCATCTAAGTGCATGACAAGAGGAAAGCTGTTATTGAACAGAGTGTACTGTACTAAATTTCAAGAACCTTGTGCCACAAGATACTAAAACCATATGGAAGGCCAAACATTATGTCAGGTGAAAATGTGACACTGTGATCCTTCCTGAAAACTCCATACCAGCCTGAAGCATGGTGGAGACTACTTCTGTGCGAGGTCTTGCTAAACTTGTGACAGAAAAAGAGAAAAAAGAAAAAACAAACTAGGAAGTCAATGATTTTGGCTCGTCCAGTCAAAGCCTGGCTCTTAATGCAGTTGTTAAAAATCAGGTAAAGATGGACAATTATTGTTTGCCAGTGGTCCCTTGTTCAAACGGTGGGAGATGGAACTAATTTGAGAAGAGGAATGGGGAAAAAATGGGGGAAAAGGTAGTGCAGATGTTAACATAAGAGAAATATAAATTAACTTTTTTACAAAGGTGCTGTTGCCACATACTGACTTGAGAGTACTTATGGAGCTATAATTAATATTAGAGAATGTTTCACCTAAAAGGCAACAACAAAAAAAGTCTATGTGAATGTGCTAGGATTCCACACTGTAACCCAATAAAATAAAAAAAGCCCGATGTAATAATTGGGGTTTAATTTTTTTTTTTTTATATATAAATACAGCCTCTATGTACATCTTTCTTAAAGTAATCACAATTGAATTTTCTATGTAGCATTTGTGTTAAGTCCAAAACTATTAACTGCTAACATACATATTTTATTAATATCTTAATAGATAAAAGGGACTAAACTATAACACATTTAGTGCTTTCATTCAAAATGTTTCAGTTGTAACATATTTAGCTTACTTTACATATTTGTGCCAATTACATTTTTTGCATTAAAGAAATCAAAACTAAGAACAAGAAAGCAAATTTTGTATTAAATTTTCTCTGTCTTCTGATCAGTACTAAGTTAAGATCTGACCAGACATCTGGATGGATAGAAGGATCTTTCTTGTGGTTTTGTTTGTGTGCCACTGGTAAAAACAAAAACTGTTTAATAGATACAATTCCATTAATTTTTCTAGACTATCTTGCTTTCTTGTTGTGAACTTGGTATCTACAATATATTTTCTAATCAGCTACAAAGCTGAGGGTCATCACAATGATCATAAATTGAAATCAAAAAGTTGCCTTCAGGTATGATCACAGCAACCAATTACTTTCAGTATTTTTAAACTATTGGTACTACAATTGTTCTGCCAGAAATGAAACTTCAATGGATTCATCCATTTGCTTAATGCACTTACTCCAATACAGGGTACTGGCAACATCAAATGCAAGACATGAATCCACAAAGAACGGGCCACCTCTTAACCTTTCACAAATAGAAGCAACACGCTGTGATATTAACACAGCAGACTGGTGTTAAACTGAAATTAAACAACCCTGACTTGGCTGGTGGGGCATGGCTTACCCATTTGTTAGCTCTAATCCATTTGATCTTCTTCAAAGTCTTTCATATTGTAAGCTAACATAAAATGCACAGAAATTCCATTCTTATTTTTACCATTTTAACCACTTTCTGTCCATGAGTAAATTAAATAAAAACAAGTCTATTTTAGCATATATCTTCTCTACGAAAAAACACATAGAAGGCATAGGTATGTGTGTGAGTGTGCCCTGTGATGGATGGGCACCGTTCCTGTTTTGTGCCAAGTGATGTTGGGATAAACTTCAGACCCCTGCAACATTGACATAAATTAAATGCCTTTGATAACTGATGAAATGATATTTTACAAGCTAAAAAATGGTTAAAAGTTTTTTAAAAAGTAACTATACTGGAAGCCAGTATTTTGCAAAAGCAAAACTGATTTCATGAGACCATGGTTTCGTTGATACCCCCCTGCAGTTAGGTTAAAGTACGCTTCCTAATTATGTGGCTGCACAGAATCGACCTTGATAGCAAAGGGGAAATGTGTTTTTCTGCTTCTGTGAGAAGCTTATCGGGTTCCTGTCATTAGTTTCCTCAATGGCAAACGCACTGTGCCTTCACATCTGTGATTTATGGCTTTGGGGTGAGTTAGACACATACATTTCACTTAAAACGGAAACATAACATTATTTACCTAATATTGGCAAGGCATCTGCTCATATAATAGTCAAGACCAGCAAATACTGTAGATTTTGATATTAAAAAATGCCTTAGTAATCTTTACATACAGTCCCTAGAATTTCTTCATTTTTCCATTTTATTCCCACAATGAAGTATTCTGGGAAAGTAAACAGGGCCCAGTTTTGAAGTATATTTCAGAGTTGCAGATAAGCAACTTCACTGAACCACCTAAAGCTACCATACAGGTTAGCATCAATGATCTCACAATTTCAGAACAGTGTACTTTATACTTGTTTTTTCATTATTTTTATAAATTAGAATGTCCAATTTTATTTTTAATAACTATCTCCTTCATAATTTCCTAGAGGCAAGTTTCTCAAGGTAACGTGCAAATTCAAAATGATGGCTTCAAATATTTTTGGAATGTAGCATAGTTAGAGTTTGGAGTTTTGCAACACTAACTTGAACACTTACAAAGATTAAACAAATCTGTGGCAAACAAAGAATTTTGCCCCAACTGAGGGCCTGAAATGCAAATGGTCGAAGATGATCAGTAGCAACTACTATGAAATCTCACCTGGAGTGCATTTGATGTTTGCAGTCTTAGCTTATCTCCCTCTCCCCAAAAATCAAAATCTGTGTGTAAATAACACTTCGACAGCAATATATACCTACTGAACTAGCTAGTGATCCTAAATCAACTCTCTCTTGAACGACTAATCATCAGATATCCCAAGGCATACTTTGTTTTTTCTAAGCAGCTCCAAAGTGCAACACTAAGAACTCTTTAGGAAACATACACATTCATCATGAACACATGCATGCTGAATGGAACATAGTTTTTTTTTTATAAATCCCTGCTAAATGAAATTGAACATCACATTTCAGGAGGAGTAAGCGTATTCAGCAAACCAGTGCACTTTGTTATGCCTAATATGGATGCCTACTTTGGAAATGTATTTTCTACAATGGTTTACCCCATGTAAAGTCTAAGTCAAAGAAGCCTCACTTCTCTTCATTCTTTCCATTCATCTAGCAAGCAGTTCAAAGCAGATAACAGGCTGGCATTTTTCTTTTTTTCCTCTTTCCCAAAGCACCCTGGAGTGGACAGTCATCTTGCCACCATTAAGAAATGACGTGGTACAGTCTTCTAATTTCACTTCTGGATTCCCTGTAAGCAGTTAAGTCTAAGTTTTGCATCATATCATAAGGCACATGTTAGCCACTAAAAAATATGCTAGCTGGCAAGATTTTAAGTATCTGTCCCACCATTACATGCAGTGTCCATCATTATCTAGCATTATGCTTCATCTGTCATCATATATTACTATATTTATACAGTTTTTTTTTCTTAACAGTGTACTAGCCAAACATTCCTAATGCTTGAGGTGTAATTACACATATGGATTACCACGTAATTATTTAGTACTTGTTTCTAATCAAAACTTATACTATTTGACACACACAAACAATAAACACAGTACAAACCTTTGAAAAATCTGCAAATCTTTCAAATGTTCATAAGATATTTATCAAGAAGATTCATGGCTAATATTTTAAACAAATTTACAAGCAAAATAAACAACTTTTGCTGGTATGCTAACAAGCCTATTGTTTACAAAGCAGAAACTTCAAATTCTTCATCTCTTCTTTTTCTAAACGAAAATGTGAGCTGCTGTACTAAACACAAGCTCGCTCACTGTCTAAACTCAGAGAAGCAGCGTCTGTTTTAATTAGAGGCCAAAATAGAAAGGTCCAAATTCATTAAAGTATGTTTTCTTGCTGCTTGTCTAGTTGCAAAGAACGACTCCTCTTATTCTTCTTTTCTCTATTTATTACTCCACTTTCTTTAATGTATAGACTAATATTCTAATCTTCTCTCTCTCTCTGGTAGAGTCTGCCTTGCTGCTCTCTGTTTACAGGAAAATGTGTACTAGTTCAACTACTGTTATACGTTGCATAAAAGGAAGAACACATTACCATAAATTACTAAAACAACCATAAAGCTTAGAAAGGCAGATGCTAAAAAAAAATTTTTTTTTGTGATCAAGTCTTTTGTAGTGAAACTGGCCAATTTAGATCAGCAGCCAATCAATTGGAGCATCACTGTATTGAAGATTATTTATTTATAGACTGGACTGCTCTGCACTTTATTTATGGATGAACAAGGATTTGCTTGAATTTTTGATAAAAGTCCTTTGCATATCTGCACCTACCCTTTCTGTATTGTGTGTCCACACTGCCTAGTATATCTTGTTTTATGTTCATCAATGTCCCAGGTTCAAGGAGGTAATGCCAGCTTCAAGCAACCCGGGCACCACACAGCAACCTTGAAATAACATAAAATGACACTCCACATGCCTATAATACCAATCCCCATTTTTTTTTTTTAAGTTTCCTATTTAGGTGTAACTTTGACCCTTGTAATCCCATCAAGGAGTGAACCCCTAGGGTCAGTTGATGTGGCATGCACAACTTCAAGCCCTTCTGATAATTTTTGCTGGAGACACCGATAGGTTCAATCTTTATCATAAGGGTGTGATTTCCTGCACAAAATATGGTCCAAAAATGACCTAGAAATGAGGGGTTTCAGGTCTAGAGGGCCAAAAATAAGGGGGAGACCCTAAAAGCTTGACATATTGCACATCTAGGTATGAGAATGTGTCAAAATGTATATAATATGTGGGTGCTCTCTTGTACTTGTGTGTCAGGAAGCGCCAGGAAAAAAAAAACAACAACCAAATGATTTCAAAGTAATAATATGAGAAATACAATTACATGTAAAATTCCGTTACAATGAACTGCCCGAGACCTAAAAAATATTTCGTTGTAATGAAAATTTTGTTGTAATGAGATTCTGAGGAATTCAACACGAACATTATCTAAATGTGGAAGTATGTTGTGGGCAGCACAGTTATCAATCAGAAGCTGAATCATCCTTTTCTTCTTCTTCATATTGTGAGGTTTCTGAACTCTTTTGGGATCTCCCCACCCAATGGGAATGTCACGCTGAAGTGCGTCCCGAAGCGTGATTGCTGCGTCTGTGTAAAATTGTTTGTCCGTTGCCAGGGCAGGGCAACAGCAGGCTCACAGCGGTGCAGTGAGGTGCCATAGAAGCAAATCCTAAAAGAATGGGGTCGCGCTATAAGTCCCTGTCTTGCACCCCCAAAAACACGAGGCTTAGTCTCAGTAATTTACCAAAACCAGCTTTATTCATCTTGAAACAGGAACAGCAGGGTTATTTATTGTAGCGGGATCTGCCACTCTCCTATAAACAGACACAGCAGTCAGCCTTGCATTTACAATGTTCCTTGCATCACCCATTGAGTTTGCTTTGGCGGAGAGACACAGCAGAGCTGTGAGCCTGCTGTTGCCTTGGCAACATATAAACAGTCTTCCACAGATGCGGTAAGCGCACTTTGGGATGCTCTTCGGCGGGTTGTCCAGTTGTGGGAGGTCCCAAGAGAGTTTAGAAACCTCACATTTTCTTGAATGAGTGCCGCATTAATAGGAATGTTTCTTGAACAAGCATCACTGAATCACATAAAAACGGCTTTTTCGACATCTTCAAATACAGAAGTTCACATACATTTGCAACACAAGATTTTTCTTCTTTTTTTGCTCCGTCTTTCAAGAAAGTTGACAGTGTCGATGGCGAAATTCCGAATTCACTGGTAACGTCTTTTTTCTTTTTGCCGCAATTGAGTTTTTTCTTCTAATATGAACTGTTAGCATTTATTTGTGTATGCCGTTTCTATAGGAGGGTGACAATGAGTTAAATTCCAATGGAAGTTTTTCAAATGTTGACAAGCAATAAGCAAAAGGTATCACTGAAAACTACCGAAAACAAAAACAGCAAAAAAAAAAAAAAAAAACAGAACGAGGAAAGTTTGAAGAAAGAAAAAAAAAATTACAGTGTTTCTGTTTGGGGACCGTTGTGCACAACCGAGCTGTGATCACAGAACTAACTGCTCTGTGCATGATTCATTCAGGCATTTCAAGGTCTTTTGGGCACTTCATTGTAATGAAAGTATCTGCTGAATGTATTTCGTAGTAACGAGATTTCTATAGACCCATGTCATATGGGGAAACTGTTGGGACCATAAAAATACTTTGTTGTAATAAAAATTTTGTTGTGAAGATATTCGTTGTAACAGAATTTTTCCTGTATTTTGCCGAGATCAAACTTTTGTTGTTAGTGTCAACAATAAGAACCACATACTATATGCACTTGCTCTGCATACACTCATCACAATGTACAGGTAAACGGTATTGGACCCTAACTATTGTGGTATAGCAGGTCATTAATATGTCACAAATAACAACTTGCAAAATCTACAGATGTGCAAATGTAACATGTTATAACAGATACTGTGGTCAGTGACTAAAAGAAGAACCCACAAGGGATTGCCAGGTATGCTAACAAAGAAGCAAAGAGGTGATCAGAGTTGTTAATCAAGAACTCACTTCTTGCTTTTCACCTTGCCAAAACAACTCACAGCCAAGCTGGCAGCCTTTAAACTGTAAATTGCATTCTGCTTCCTACTTAATCACAGCAAGTTTACTTGCATGTAAAATTATCTATGCTGCAATGTATGTGTTCTCTTTCACTCTTCACTTTACAAGCAGCTTTTACAACAAATTCTGTATTTATGATGTTATGAAAAATTACAAAACAAACCCCTTACCATACAATTGAATGACAGGAAAATAAAGCAACTTGACCCAGCTTACACAGTAAATCAGCACAAAAATGTAAGTTTCAGTTTATAAACCTATGAGTCTGCTCAGTCTATACCGGACCTACCTGAAATTGCTTCCAAATAGTGAACTTGATATTTTTAAACTTGAATCCAAAAATTCAAGACAAAAGACAAAAACCTAACAAATAACACACTATGCTGCTGAGATTTCACTCAATAATTCACTCCTCTTAACCTATAAGGCACTAAATGGTCTAGCCCCTGCCTACTTGAGTGTCTTGCTCCATCGTCACAATCCCCCTCGTGTTCTTAGATCCGCAGATCAGCTGCTCCTAACCGTTCCCAAGGCACATTTTAAAGCTCGTGGTGAAAGGGCTTTTTCTGTCTGTGCACCCAAGCTCTGGAACTCCTTACCTTTAGTGGTTAGGCAAGCCACTTCAGTCACCACATTCAAATCACACCTAAAAACGCACTTCTTCACATTGGCTTTTAATTCTTAACCTGTCTTATTCCCACTTGCTTTTTGCTATTTCTCTGTTTTATTGGGTCCCCTGACCTGTTTTTTTAGTGTCTCTGTTTTAATTCTCTCTTAATGTTTGTTTTTTTAATATTTTGCTTTTAGTCTTGCTTGTTTTAACTGTACAGCGCTTCGGTCAGTTGTAATGCTGTGTTTTTTAAGCGCTTAACAAATAAAAATGGTATGGTATGGTAATAATGTGTATTATTAAAATTCTGGAGATCCTCAGTTTCAACAATGAAAACCTTGCTATTTTTTGCCCATTGGCACTCCATGTGTATGATGTGTTTGTTACCTAATTATTTTCCTCTTCTTCATCTATGCATTTTGTTGAATTTGACTCTGCTACCAGCTTCTTTTTGCTTGTGGGAAGGGTACTGGGCATCATTTAGGGTATATCAATAACAAACTGATAAAAAAAAGGCTGGAGACAATGTGACTTGATGTGTGATGTGCAGCAAAAAATGGAAATAATTCTTTATGCAAAAACATAAATACAATAAAGTAAAGAGGTTCACTCTTGACCTGCATAGGCCAACACAGAAATCAGTTCTAAATCCACAAGTAAATTGATGACCTTCAGGGGAACAGCAGTATGATTCACAGGGATATCAAGTGTCGACAGGCTCAGGCTTACTCATTTACAGTGCACTCTTCTGGTGCTTTTCATTTGGAAATGTTTTCAAACCTATTGTAATCACAGCTTCCCATAAAGCCTGCTGACTGATATTTAAGTGCCAGAAACCGCAACATGGAATAAACATGCTTTCTAGGCTGATGTCTAAGATACAGTATAAATCTCAATTGGATTCTAACAACTCATTTATTAAAAAAAAGTATGAGCAGCCAACAAGCTTTTACTGTATAAAATGCACCATAGCAGTGTACACAATTGAAATATTTTATAATATAATTAAACACAGTCAATGGATCATTTGTAAGTGTTACAATATATTTAAAATCTGTCAAGGCTGCAGAGTGGTTGATATGCACCCAGATTCCATTATTAGCGGTTTATAAATAACATTCAGGAATATTGAGACTTGGAAAAGATATCCAGGAAAAAGAGATTCATCAAAATGAGAAAATCTGTTGGGCTCCCACTCTTTTTCTGTAGCTGCCGTTTCCTGGTTAGTATCACAGATAGTCTATCCTGGCAGAAGAGGTACAAGGCAGGAACCATCCTTAGTACGGAGGCTAGCCCTTTTCAGGGGACACTCACACAGATCAGCTTTGAGAGCCCTTGATAACCTAACTGTGACAAGGAACAAGAGTACCCAGAAGGACAAAAGTGCCCCTCTTGAGAATTAAACCTGTTTCAAGAACTGCTTCTTGGCACACCATTGTGATACTCTTGTTCATTGTGATTGACTATGTCCTTTGGCTTGCCTTTTCCCTGCTACTGCAAACATGAAGAATTAGCATCTCCTACATACTGTTTCAGCATGTTTTAGGTAGCACA
Source organism: Erpetoichthys calabaricus (assembly GCF_900747795.2). NCBI lineage: Eukaryota > Metazoa > Chordata > Cladistia > Polypteriformes > Polypteridae > Erpetoichthys > Erpetoichthys calabaricus. The sequence continues at coordinate 76,527,924 of NC_041394.2, forward strand.
AGATTTGTTTGCATTCTTCCACATTTCTGCAGTAAGCGGAGACATGACTTAAACTTTTACTATACTCAGTATTTTTATTGATTATCAGGGTAACTGAATAATTTGAACAATACAGTCAACCCACAGAACTGCAGAGTACTGCTAATAGCTTCTCATTACCCATGTCCTGTTCTCCTGACTAAACGAAACTATTGCACTACAGTACCCTGCACTGTGATCCTCAAAGGTAGGCAACATTGTGTAAGCAACAATGGATTTTAAACCCCTGCCTCCATCTGACTGCACGGCTCTGAGCAAGTAAGTTACTTAACCCAAACGAATCCCAAATGAAAAATAAAATCCATGCAAACATGTGTACTGTATTCTCCAGTGGATAGACATCATACAAATATAACATTAATCTTCAGCCTTTTTCATCTGTATTATAAAGCAGACATAATGCTTGCAAAACTCTTAATTTAGTAATTGTTTACAATTTTATTTCATAGCTAAAGAGAATCCTGTGCTCTGTAACTGATTCACAAAATATGATGTGTAATCTAGTGAAATTTGTAAGCTTGGCTGTGTTTCATTCACATAATTACCTGTTCCTATTGAACCAACAGTGGAATATTCAAAATTTAATTTTGCCATCTAAGGCACATGTGATCAGTGTCATTTAATTTGAATCAAAATTTGCAACAAAAAATTTATTTTCAGGAATGATATATAATAAGGATCTAAATAAGCACCACCTATACTGGGGTAAAGAAAAGCAAAAGTGAAAAATGTAATGTTTTTTAAATCTGCTTTTTCCATTACAAAAATCTAAGATTCTTGATTGTGGCACCATTACATACATTATATTCAAAGATGATTGCGGTGACACATGATTACACATGAAACAGAATCGACTAACCAGGAATCTATGTGATCTAATTCATTGTCTCTGTGCAGTGTTGTAGGGCACTGCCCTTAAAATGTAAGCCAGTTCTTACTCCAAAGTTGTTAAATGACCTTCTTCTGACTATCCAAACATCTTCCAGTCTACTGACATTCATAAGCCTCTGGAAGAACCACTCCACACGTTAACAGTCTGGGACTTCTTAGTCTTTCTACCACGTAGCTTTGCCCCGAGTAGATTCTGCTGGGCCCAGCTACTGGTTTACTGAACATTTGTGAGTATAAATAAAATAATCTACTGGCACTACTAGCTACAATACAGTATAGTATAAAAGATACCAACATTTTTGGAGACACATTTCATAAACTTGTTTAAAGCAAGGTTCACTTGTTTTTAACAAAAATGATATTAAAATCCCCCCAAAATTCAAAATACTGAATTACAATACACAGAGAATAATTTAAAAATCACAATACAAATCAAACTGGCAATACAATATTACTACTAATTAGTTACCAACACCTTGCTGTTAAAGCAGAAACAAAACAATGAAGAGTTTTTAAAGAGCAAGTCAACTGAATATTAATGCAGAGGTACAGGAGGTTCAGTTAACAACATTAAGTAGTTGCCAGTTAATAAAGAGGCTGCACACACTGAAGTCCCCAGAGATCAGAGTGTGATACCCTTCCCACAGCATGAATTTTATTTAAATTACAAAAAAAGTGGTTAAGTTTATTATTCAATTTAAGTGTTAATGTCCACTGCTGAATTAGCACTTTGAAAAATGCTGCACTGGTGTTAAGTGGTAGTGCTGCTGCTTTGCAGTAAGGAGACTGTGGAAGATGGTGGGTTCGCTTCCCGGTTCCTCCCTGTGTGGATAGCGCTTTGAGTACTGAGAAAAGCGCTATATAAATGTAATGAATTATTATTATTATTAATTAAGAGAAGGTGTTAAATTAAATAGGAAATCAGCTTACATAATGAACAAATTGTTCATATTACCTTGGAGTTTTGTACCTTTCCAGATTAAGCAAGCACTTTAAAAAGTGTTGTTCTTGATTCTTTTGAATACACACTCTAACAACATAAAAGTAATGTAAAAGATTTATATTTGTTCAGGCAGCTTTTTCCAATTCAGAATGAAAGAAGAAGTGCTAGTATATATGTTGCACATGTTGGTAGTGTAAAACAATGGATAAAAATATTTAAAAGGGACTATATAATGACAGACAGACATTTTGTTGATCCTAAAATGAAGGTGCAGTGTTAACAGCAGCCAATACATTTTAAAAGCAGTCAGATGGTTCCATAAACAGCTGGGCAGAACTGCCATGTCACTCTAGACCAGTTTTCCCAAACTCAATCCTGGGGACCCCCTGTGGTTGCAGATTTTTGTTCCAACCAGATTGCTAATCAGTGACAACACCCGATAACACTGATCTCATTTAATTAGCTGGTATTATTTTTCTTTTATTCTACATTCAGAAAAGCACAACAGCATGATTTTTACAGTTATAAGACATTTAGAAATATTTCTGCTTTTGCTATAGATTTAAATGCTTAACTATCTTTTGTTTATTTCATTATATTTTGCCCTTTCTCTGTGCAGTTTTTCCTTTTCGTTGTATCTTATTAATGACAATTAAAAATAAGCAGAGCAGACACCCAGGCAAACAACACTGAATAATCAAAGGCTGCAATTACTTTAGCATCTGACCCACTAATTAGTAAATAATGGATTAATTAAACAATTAGAACACCTAGAAAAGTAGAATGAAAATCAAGATGAAAATATTGTTAAAAAGAAAAAAATACATTATTCCCATATAACTGATTGGTATATTATATATATATATTTTACCAAACTTAGTTTTCTAATTTCTATATTGTTCCCAAAACACAGAACTTGGGAAATAACACATCACTTAATTAGCCCAGGAGTCCAATTAAAAACAGAAGCTGGTTGGAACAAAAACCTGCAGCCACAGTGTGCACCCTGGACCGAGTTTGGCAAACACTGCTCTAGACAAATTCACAGTTCTTCTATAAATCTGTTTTTTTTTTGCTAACTTGACTTCAGTGATACCTATGAAGGTGATGGCAGGGGTGTGTTTGATATTCAATAATTTTGTTACCTGAATTTGCAGTTTTTATTTCACCATGATCACTCATCTCATTCGTCACACAAAAATAAAAAATAATCAAGGCTGCTTAGAAAATTAGAATTCTCTTCTTGTATTTTACATAGTTTAATGTGATGTTTACTAATGCAGTTTCGTTTTCAGAAATTTCACAATATTGGCACAATTTAAACAGCATAATAACAAGCATAATGCTGTCTATTCCATTTCTGTCAAACCCCCAACCTAACCCAAATGTCAGTTTTCACCACAAACCAACATTCTGGAGAGTCAATAGCCAAGACTTTGTCACTACCTATTGAGTGTACTGGCTGCACAGTTAATATCTTTACCTTTTAAGAAATAACACATTATTCTTATGCCTTTTTTAAAACTGTTTGGTTGGCAACACAGCAGGCATTTACTGTGTAGATTTGTCTATAGCTGCGCAGACTCAGATATGCAGGGCACCACAAGGTTAAACAGAAATCTATTTCAAGAGTTTTAGTGGCATTTTACAGCAGTTAAACAATTAATACACAAAAAACTACAATATGATGCAAAGAAAATGAAAATTATATTTATATCTCAAAATAGAAGCATTCAACATTTATAACAAAATCAGCCTAAAATTATGCAGTTTAGTGTATTCAATGGAGTAATTGAGTCTTTAAGGACTACAACAAAGTGAGACTTCAAGTATTATTCTATGGGCTATCTTTATTTCTGATTGTATATTTGAACAGATATTTTTTCTTTAGTTGTTTTTTTTTTTAATTATTAAACGTTAAATACTGACTTAAAATGTAAAAAAGGGGTTTCTTTTTGCTTAAATTTCAGCTGAAACATTTCTATTTATTTTAAATTTAAGCAACTATATTATTGTATTGTGATCCTTGAAATGTAGTCTTTAGATATATATATATTCTCAATCAGCAATAAGGAATTGTTTTGTATTTTATTCTGTCAAAAAAAGAGTCACAAATTATATCTAAGAGAAGACTTAAATTTTAATCAGACGTGTTTAAAAATACACATGAACTACCTACACTAGAAATAGACTATTTTTATCTGGTTACATTAAAATATTTCAAAACATTATAACTACTGTTTAACAGGTATTGGATTCATTAGACTTTAAAAGGCATTTTTTTCTAATGAGACCTTTAACTCTGATAGCATGTGTAAATAATACTGTGAGAATTCTTCTAATTAGTAGAGTATAGCTCTTGGATTGGGAGTTTGTGATTAACAGGTCATGCATCTACTCATTATCAAAATGTTTTAATTCAGTTCCAGGGGCGCAGGGTAACCTCACAGCAAAGAGACCAAGGCAGAAATCAACTAGGGAATCCATTCCCGGGCTCCCGATTACTGGGAACCCGGGATTCCCGGACATTTTTCATTCCCGCATTCCCGGGAATGAAACTGCTGTAATTCCAGGGAAAATGGGAATGGCCAAGCTCGCATATATAGCGTATAAAAGTGTAAAAATCGATCAAGAAATAACAGAATTATAGTTGAAAATAATTAAGGTGGTGCCATTGCTGCAGCTTGCACTTCATCAGACAACAGCTTTGAACAGCAACTTGAAATTGCAATGCGTCGGTCTGTTGCATCCGCATTATCTGTGCCAAGAAACTTGCCATCACAGAATGATGACAAGAAACTGGATGCATGAGTAAAAGCTGAAATGACGCTGTTTCAGAGCAAAGGCAAGCGCGGGCGTTGTTTAGAACAAATGTATCGGTATCTGATGATTGTGCCGCCTACTTCAATGGAGGCAGAGTGTGTTTCTCAGCGGCTGGCGTACTTCTGCACGAAGGTGCGCTCTAGCGTGGACGACCACACGCTGGACACGTTAATAATAAAAATAATAATAATTCATTACATTTATATAGCGCGTTTCTCAGTACTCAAAGCGCTATCCATACAGGGAGGAACCGGGAAGTGAACCCGCAATCTTCCACAATCTCCTTAATGCAAAGCAGCGGCACTACCATTGCGCCACCTGTGAGGACGTTGTGCTTTTTATGCTCTTATTACCACAACTAAAGATACATGTACTTATATGACAGCATGAACTGCTTGTAGATAGGGTTAGTCTTTTATTTGTGTCGACATATAGCAGTAGTTTTATTAAAAATAAGTGTCGGTCGTTCTAAAACCATTCACATGTGAGATGCTCGTGCACTGTGTCATCCCGGGCGCCCAGGATTCCCGGGAATGAAATGCGGGATCCCCAAATTCCCGGGAAGGGATAAACCCGTCCGGGAATGGATTCCCTAAAATCAACATCACAGAGCACACTTGCTCAGTCTCCCAGTTCTTATTCAAAGGCCTCCATCACCAGATGATTCTGTATGGGGTTTAAACAATTTATAAAATGAGTTTGCCAAGCTTGTGTGTGAAGTTAACATTACAAATCAATGGAGTAAATGTTGCCAATTGGAGCAAAGCATCAAATCACATGTCAGAGTATCAGACTTCTTAAATTCTTCCATTTGAAGCCCATTGAAAGGCTACATACCCATCTATTGTTTATGATGCCCATTCATTAACAGTTTTAAAACATGCCTCCTACACATATGCAGTGCTCACTACTTGACATTTCTTAATTAATGTGCCACTACTGTACACGTGGCTACCTTTGGACTGGTAAAAAAGATATGAATCACCTATACAGTACAATCTGTGCTCTTATTAGACAAGGAATGGAACACTTAGCAATGATGTTATAATGTATTTTTTTATAATTTAAAACAATTCTTGGACAATAAACTAATGTTCCTAATTAAATATCTTAATGCAAGATCTTCTGGCTGCCCATTTATCTATTTAAAGTGGATGGTATCTTGAGCTAAAAGAAGGGACACTTGAACTGGCCATACATTCACTATTTATTAGAACAGACTGTCTTGCCCAATTATAACTACATATCCAGAATTAATTCAGATATCTGGGGCCTCTGGTGACAGTATGCCCCCCCCCCCCCCCCCCCAAACCACATTCCTTTTAAGCAGATCCATAGAAGAACTTAAAGTGCATGTTTAAAATACTAGAGTTGGTTGACATATGTAGAGCAGCTGGTAAAACACACTAATGGGCTAGAAGGAAGAGACTGTTATCCACTTCTAAGATAAACAGGTGCCTATAAATAAGTTACCCAGGGTCACTCTGTATCTCTAACAGTGTAATATAAAGGTATTACAAATCATTAGAAAGAACGTTATCAGCTTGGCAAGCTGGAATTGTTCAATGACAAAACGCTCATCGAGATGTAATTTTATTGAAAATGGAATTTCTAGAAGTTGGTGTTCAGTTCTTATTGAACTGAATTTATTATTCTATATCTGTCAATTTTGTTTGGCAATAATGTTGCAGTGAGAGGGCTATCCTTTGACACAACATACTCTTTTTCCTGGACACTAAGAAGTGATTCTGCTAACATATTCAAATGAAGTACAAAGTAGAAATTCTGCGAACATCAAAGATGTGCTTAGCAAGTTGTGTCCTTGGATACATGTAGTTCCTATGTCAGCATCTTTTTATTCCTCGCTACGTGGTATGAAAATATATTCAAGTTCTATGAGGGCAGGGGGAGGGGGTATGGTTGCTCCCCCTTGAATTATCCATCTCACTTATATAAAGTACATATCCTCCTAAAAACAGGGTGGGAAACAGGTTCCCTTGGAGGTGAAATACATGCAGTATTGCAGAGAACTAGGGTGTCCCCTTGGAAAGCAGATTGCAGTATGAGGTTACGTTCAATGTATAAACATGGAAGTGGCAGTACAGCATAGTAGCCCACTTCAAGCCATGGGTACAACACAAATCATGAGCGACAGCATGCCTTGCTAAGTTTAAATGCTTGCACAGTTCTGTAAAGGGGTCCCTCAGAGAACAATGCTTTAACATACATTTGGTTTGCGTCTTTAACAGCCGGTGTATATTTATAGTACTTGTAAAAGTTACCTTTTTTTTCAACTTTTATTCTACCCCCCCCCCAGGAATCTGACGCAGTTACTTTTTATCTGAAACTGCGAATAACTGTAGATGTGAGTATGTGTATGGTATACATAGGTATATATGATATTTGGAATTATTCATTTTGTGACCTGTATAGTACATTTTGAAAAACATTGTGGCACAGATGCAACATTACTCAATTATTCATATTCATTCGCATAACATCTTGCGGTTGTAATCAGTGACCATGTGTTCCTCCGTCCCCGTATATATTAACAGTGACATTATAACTGAGGCCTTAGGAAATTTCCCAGGTGAAGCTGGGTAACACAGCTAGTCTGTAAATAGGTGACAGACATCTGTTTCACATAACCATCCCAACCACTTGTTCCACAATTAATTCATACATAAATTTTCTGGGCCCTAATTTTCACTGGGTCACAGGAAAGTGGGTATTGTGCCAACATATGTCCTTACATTTTTTAAAACCTGCCTAAATAAATTTAGAGTTGGAGGGTTTTAGGACCAAACAGGTTCTGAAATAAGGCATTCACTCATATTGGACCAACGTAGAACTGCCAATTAATCTAATATGGAGATTTTTGGGACATGGGTGGAAAACCCATGCAGACTCTACACCATGACAAGATGGGGATATAAATCGGGGACTCAAGATTTATGAGGCATCAGTGCTAACTACTTTACCAACAGGCTGTAATAAAGTTCACTGTGCTGATGATAAATAATAGCTTCTTATTTTTCCTTAAAGAAATTCAGTGAGCATCTCTTTGTGACCCTTAATGATAAGAGGTATGTGACTACTTTTTTCTCCTTTTTTCCAGACAGGAACTATTTTAAATTAAAGCAATGCATACGCCTACATTTGAATTTTTGTTCTACTCTGCATGTTCTTGTTAACCGCCTGCCAAACTATGTCTTTATCAGCTTGCACTACCTCTCACCACCCTGTAATTCCTATTTACAAGTCTGTAAGTTTGAGCCGCCAGCACCAGGATCCAAGCAGGAATGCAGTTAGACCGGGCACACCCTCGCCTACTTGGCACACAATTAGTCTTTTCAAACCATTCCTTCTGAGTTTTATGAAATTGAGCTTAAAAGACTAATCTATCTATCTATCTAATAATAATTTCAGTTTCAAAAAGATTAGAATGGGAAAATACTGACAAGCAAAAATTTACATAATTAACCAAAAATGTTCTTTTCTTCAAGAAGCTTTTTTTTATGATGATACAACGATATAAAAAAGTAAAAAGAAAAATCAAGACACTTGTAAATATAATATTTAAAAAATGCACATCCCAATGAATGTTATCTAAGATGGATTTTAAAAAACTGTGTCTCGTGCATCATACCCACAACCAAAAGAAAAATGCTGAATGCACATCCCAGTCTAAATCTGTCTGTGGTCACTTGTCACACTGCAGGGTAGTTATTCAACTGCTTCATGTGGTGTCTGTGTACAGCTAACAAACATTTGAAGAGAAACAGCAAAATGGAAAAAACTGCACAGTGGCAATGTAGCTGGTAACAAGAAGAATTGTTTCTGTACTAAACACTGCACTTGCAGAATGAAGTTTGTCAGGAATGTCGTTGAATTCTTCTGTCCTGTCCAAAATAAGAACAAAACTAGAAATAAAACATAGACAGACAGACAGACAGACAGATAATGCACAACACCACATTCACCTAACTTCACCTGATTAAATTTATCTAAGGTGGGACACAAAGTGTAAAGGGAACCCAAACAGTGATGGAAAATGTGATGAGGTTTTGGTTTGTATACTAATTTACTTTATATATACAGTGCATAAATAATGATCTGTTACACTGAAGGGTATTTATCTTACTGCATTTTCACAAATTGTTTCATTAGCTCAACACCTTTTTAGTTGATTGGCAGTGTGCCACCTGCAGCTCTACAGCAGACAAGACAAGCAAATGTCTATATTGAGGAGTAATAGTTCTGTCACGGGCAGAGGTAAAAATGAGAAGACACAAATTTAACTTTAAACTCATTTCACTACCCAGTCTAGATCAGTTCATATTAAGTGTGAATTTTAATAGCCAGGATATGCCATACAAGGGTGTCAAAATTGCTAGAAAGGATGGTAGGGAAAGCAAAATAAACTGCAAGTGGCAGAGTCAATCTCTGCAAGTCTACCATAAACAGGCAAGTCTACTGAAAAGCTTTCAAGACCCTAACCCAACAGAATCTTAGTAATGAATAAAACAAAAAACACAATAATGACATTTTCTAGAAATTAACACAAGAAGAAGACCAAGTCACATATGGAACAATAAGCCAGAATATGCCAGTAAAGCACCACAAGGAGCAATGAAGTCTTTCTTTCCACAACAGCATAAGTCTTAAAAGCATTATTTGTGATCAGCCCTTTTATTTGAATGCTACCTGACACTTTATATTCTCTGAAGGGCAAGTGAAGACGCGCACAACAGTAGGTGCCAATGACATGATCACTAGCTGTGACGATGCAGCTATGGAATGGCTGCATAAGTTGCAACAATTACCCAAACATTGAAAGATAAACAAAAAAAAAAAAAAAAACAAGGCACAACAACCTCAGGTGGTGGCTGGGCCAGACGCTTCTCCTAGCAGAAATCAATCAAAAAACATACTCACTGTCATTCATATTGGACCAACAAAACACTGCTAATTAGCCTACACTTTTGGAATGATGTGTTATACCAAACCATGGGAAAAGAGACAAACTTCTCATAAGCAATTATTCCGTGCCAGATATTGAATGCACATCACTGAAAGTGGAAACAACAAGTGCTACTCAATGTATGAATTACACAGCGTAATCAAAATGTTTTGAGCCTTACCTATTAAAAGAAACACAAGTAAACCAAACAGCTTAATCTTTCAACATAAACCACCATGAACACTAATACAATTGCTGCTGTATTCATGAAGCTTTTATATTCCACTTAAATCAAATCCTTGTGCAGCCACTGTTCTGTAGCTAACATGACATTTTCATCTTTGGCACAGCATGCCCACGAAGATAGTCTTTAATGCTAGATAACAGGTGATATCCCAAGAGGCCACATCTCAAGGATAGGGTGGGTATGGCCTCTTTTTGAATTCACAGTGTCATGGAACAGCCTTTAGAACTTGTGTAGTTTAAGCAGCAGCACTGTCATGAAACAGAAAACAAGTGGGCAACAGCTTCAAGTGCTTACTGCAATCAAAGTAAATCGGATGGATGGATGGATGGATGGATGATGCCATGACATAATTTTGTAGGCAATCTCTTGACATTTGATATCTGAAGAGGGTGCAGGGCAGGTTTTACTACATGTTGATTAGATGAGATTGACTCTTGGAAGGCATATTGTTCTCTAGCATAAGAAACTCAATGATACAATACAGTACTTGATTTTACAAGTTTAGCATCCACATTGACTTGATTCTAAAGCAAAAAACATTACAAACCACAAGTCTGAAAAACTTGTAATTCGTTTACTTTAGTATACAATGGCTAACCATTTGCCACTACAAAATCAGCACTACAGAATAGTCCTTTTGAAGTTCAAGCTTAAAACTTTACAAAATAGCTTTTATATGTTATCCAATCTTCTGTCTTTAATAAAACTAACATACATGTCTCTAATTGCCCTTAAAACATGTCTTGTAAAACGTCAGACCTAAAAACTAAACTGAATTTACCTAAAAATCACCCTGCTAATTTTAATTGCCTGTCACTGGCTTTAAGTAACTGGCAAGTCCGACCACAAACGTCTTCAAAGGATTCATGAAAAGTGTGGGGTGTCTCACTGTTATAGAAACATGGATCCTTGAACATTTGTGCGTGACCAGAAGAGGTATTTATTCTGCTAGGAAGGAAAAAAGCTGCTCAAGTCATGAAGAGCTTATAGAAGGAAGAATTCAAGTGCTCCCTTTAAAGAAGATAATTAAGACAGGATTTGCCCACTGAAGCGTACCAAATCCCAGCTAATGTTGATAACTTAATTCCATACAAATTTTGTGTGCATTAAAAATAATATATGGCAGAGTCTCCACTTGAACAATGTTGTGCCCACTAGGTAAATCTCAACAGTCGATCAGTGGAAACCACATACTGATGTACAAAGGTTAGGGTTATTAAAGAAGACGTGAGAGGAAGGGCTTTGTGCTGTCAAGACCTTGCAAGTTGCTTACTAAGTTTAGTAAATTTCCAGCAAGACACCCTTCCCCTTTGGATTTATTTCAAATAAAATGAGAGGTGTTTAAGTAACATTAATTTTGAGTCTACTCCTTCTGGAACTCTAAAGATATCTCTAGTGCATTGATATGCCGCCCAAAAGTAGAGAACTCACAGAACATGATAACACTTGTTCACAAATCAAAATTTTTAAATTATGGATTTTTTTTTTTAAATTACTCAAAAGAGGACATGAGTGATCTGAAAATTGTGTTACAAGAGTGAATCTATGGGGAGCTCTTCAATATGGTGTCCATGAAAGGAGGCTTAAAGATCACATAACTGACACGAGCATTTTATTTAACTACCAGTAACTTTTTGCCTGTGTCTGACACCTTTTCCAAAGTTGCTTTCAGTCTAGAGGTTTACTTGACTAGTGCTGAGAGATTGTTTTCTCCATTGTGCTCTGGCCATAAGCCTGGCTATTCTTACATGCAATTACTGCACCATTGACCTCACTTACTCCTACAGTATTGAAAACAGTGGAGTTGTCCTCTAAACACTAAAGGCATCAACTGCAGGTTAGATTGAGTGTTTCCAGATTTCTCCCTTAGGCAAATGACAGGAATAATTACCTTCATTGTATAACAGTGCCGGCCTGTTTGATACTGGGTCTACCACCTCCCATCATTTTGTGTAGCTGACCCATAACCTTTATACAAGGCATTAATTGACCTTAGCAGCACAGCGGTGCAGTGTCCACAAACCTAAGTAGATTCTGCATCTTGTGCCTATGTCTGCAGGAGTTTTTCTTCTCTTATGGTTCTAATAAATGGAAACTCTAAATTACCATGGAATGCAACAATGAGAAAGACTCTGACAGAGACTTGATAGAGCTAGCAAGGAGAATGAATGGCTGGATGGATAGAGTGACCTTACAGAGATTTGGCACTGTTTAGATAAGAAGACTTAACTGTGAACTTTAAAAAAAAAAAACACCTGTTATTCACTTAAATAGATTTCAAGCATTTACAGCCTTTATTATAAAAAAACAAGTGCTTTGTATTTCTGCTCTGTCAAACCTTTTCATTGCCAGTTCCTTCTCATTTATTCTTTAGGTAGCACAGCACAGCACAGCAGATGGACTGCTCTGAAATACCTATATTGTAGTAAAGAAGGCAACACTGCTGCCTTGAAGCCTTTGGACCCTAGATTAGAAACGTTGAGGGCTAGTGTGCTCTTCGTGTGCAGGTTCTGCCCATGTTGCTGTGCATTTTCTTCTTTTACAGTCTCAAGATGTTTTGTCAACTACACCAGTAATTACTAAATACCTCTAGTGTGAATATATTTGTGACTGTGACAAAGAGTGAGTAACACTACAACTGCAAATAACATCAATAACCAAAGTTGAATGGTTTCATACAACATTTCCTCTTATACATACTGGATAAGTTGCTTTCACTTTTATTACCACTGATAAACTTTTCATCACTTTACATTGGTCTGATTGCCATGCTAAGTGTCACAGTAAAGTCAGATGCAGAATTAATATTATTGATGCATTAAAGAGCAGTAATTTGTGTATTTATGTATTTGAAAAATGCAATTGTTAGATACTTCTCTTTAGCTATTTTATAGTAATAAATCTGTATAAGCCCTCCCAGCCTATTCAGCCCAAAGAAGAATATACAAGAGAATATATAAGAGAATAAACGGAATAATTCAACAGTTGTTTAAATAAAAGGTGCTATAGATAACCCTCTCATTTTATATGCATATATCTTTTCAAATACAATGATTTCTGAAGTATAGTGCATTTATGTTTTCTACCAAAAAAAAAAAAAAACATGTATAACAAAACAAAATATTAACAGATCTTCCTGTGATCTTTAAAAACTGCAATTACCTGGAGTCTATGTTATACAAATACCATGGGCCAAAAAAATAGTATGTTTAGCTAAATAACAAGCAGCTAGGGCTACTCCTCATGTACAAAACTAATAAAGAATATTGTTTAGATGAACCAATGAATTGAATCAGTAAATATAAATAGTACATAGTTAATCACAATTACTGAAGCTATTTTTCTTATCTAGAGAAGCTGTCTTGCTTGTTGTGTCTGGAGGCTACGAGCTGGATGATATTTTAATTGTAACAGAAGGAGTGATGAGCAGGACTATAAAGGTTTTTGTATGAGGGAGTACAGTCCAAAAATTCCCAGAAATGTCCAAAATAAAAAAAAATGTTATTGCAGCAATTTTTTTAGACACATTCAAAATACTCTCCTTGTCCCAGCACTTCTCCCATTCCTGTTATCATTTCCTGTACTGAACTGTTGTTACACTGTCTACAATCTCCTGCACCTTTTCTGGATTTCTTCTAAGTTAAAAAATCTTATTCACTTAAATCTGCTCAAGTCTTTATTTTAATTTTTGGAACAAAAAGAAGTCACAGGGAGCAAGACCTGATGAATAAGGGCAGTGCGAAGACAATAAGCACATTTTAAACCAAAAACAAACTCTTTCACTGACAGTATATATAGGTGCATAGTCATGGTGCAGAATGTAATTTGGTGTAATGCCACTGATTAACAGCCTGTTCACAGGAAACAAACTCTTTATGAACAAGTCCGTCAGCATTGAAAATAGCAGTCAACATTGTCTCTCGAATATCTGCAATTGGAGGTTGGAGAAAAAATAAATAATTAAAATAAAATTGCAGAAGCCACCTGCACGATTGTAAAATAAACACCAGAAATATGCACTCAAACAACAAAGCACAATGCCACTCAGCGAACTGATTAACAAGACTGTTGGCATATGATACTCAGCGGCATAGTCAATAACTAACTACTGCCATACTATTTGCTGATTTAGTCATTTTAGGGTGCCCCCTCATAATTTCTGCTTGAAAATTCTTCAGACATTTAAAAAGAAGTTTGGTCAACTGTTAACAGGAACACCACTAAATTACTGTGGGAAGCTGTTCATAAAGCCTTCATGTGGTGTTGGATGTGAGTAGTTCATTCAGGTTGTCTTTGTTAACTTTATTTTACTCATTCACATCTTTCCTTTTTGAACAGTGAATGTATTTACATACACAAGTTATGAGGTTATGCTCAATCTTTATAACACACTGGTCAGGCCTCATCTGGAATACTTTGTGCAGTTTGGGTCACCAGGCCATAAAAAGGACAGAGCAACGCTAGAAATGGTCTAGAGAAGAGCAACTAGGCTGATTCCAGGGATACAGGGGGTGAAATATGAAGAACAATTAAAAAAACTGAGCCTTTTCAGTTTAAGCAAAAGGAGATTAATAGGAGACATGACTGAAGTGTTTGAAATTACGAAGGGAATTAGTACAGCAGGTCGAGACTTATTTCAAATGAGTTCATCAAGAACACTATACATTTGGAATGACCTACCAAGTTGTGTGGTAGACAGTAAGAGTTTAGGGACTTTCAAAACTCGACTGAATGCTATTTTGGAAGAATTAAATGGATAGGAACGGCAAGCTATGTTGGGGTTAATGCACTGTTTGTCTAAATTATATTAATGTCCATATGCAAAACCGTGATAAAGTGAGTAACCTGGTTAAGGCAAAACCTGGTTTCTTAAAAACTTCTGTTTACATGTTGTCACACACGCATGCATGGGAGGCAGCTAAAAGGCTCAAAAGATGATAATTCCTCGCCAAACCAGGGGATGGCAGAGTACATTAATCCTTGCTCTTTTCCATTAGCAGATCGATCACGGAAATTTTGCTTGGGGTCCGATGATGCCACTTCCGGTTCCAGTATCAAGACATCACTTCCGGTCCTAGATCCCGAGGATGTCACTTCCGATTCCGGCCTGATGGCATCATTTCCTGTCTGTCATATATATAAGCACCATGTTTTCCTATACTGATTGTTCTGTACCAATTTGAACCACATCTTTGCTACGATTTGGCAGCCAATTGCAATTATACGAGCGGCTGCCCCGAAACCTCTTTCCTGTGTTGTCCTGATCATTTCACAATGTGCAAGTATGCTTCTGGAGTTCTCCTTTAGAAAAATGCCCCGTCTTTAAACTGCACAAAAAAAAAAAAAAAGAGTTCAACGCCATCATTGGCCACCACGAATCTAAAAACAAGCAAGAAGCCTGTGATAATCTTCTTGTATTTTATAAATAAGTTTAGTTCTTCATGTGCTCTGAAGTAAATAATATCCATCCCCTTTTTACGTTCTTGACCTAAGCCATTGAAGATTCTTTTGTGATATAAACACAAGCCACTATGTCACTCAGTCACACTGTTTCAACATATCTATAACAAATAGTTGGATTAAAACTAAACCGACATTTTATTAATATGTTTCTGTTACTAGATTCTGCTTGGCTGTGTGACTGAACCATTGCAAAGGAGCATCATACCTTACACCCAGTGCTGCTGGGATAACAACAACACAGACATTTTTTCTTTAACAAAATATCCATTGTGTTAGGTTACTCATTACTTTAAAATATAATTGAAATATGTAACACACATGACTTTTAATGTGTTAACCAATGCCTCTGGAGATCATGCTACTGAGATTAGCACTGTGTATTCAGTTCATCAACATACAATTAGCAATTTCTTTACTGCTAGAAAAAGAAACTAGAAAAAGGAATAATGTGATCACCCGACCATTTGCCTAAGGAAATTTATCTTGTGGACACTTCTGTATGTGGCTGCTGTAAGAGTGTGTGTGAACCTAACCCAGTAGAAGATGAACAGAATGCAATAGATATGTGCAGACTACAAAATCCTTAAATGCAACCTGGTTAAAGGTTTACATGGCCAAATAACCAGGTGGCATTCTCCACACGGAGTTAGGGTTTACATGGCATTGTAGAAACCAGGTTTTTGTAAATAACTGAGTTATTAAAGTGCACATAAATGTACTCATTAACATTTCATCCTCCCATAGAGCTTGTCCTAGTACAGTACAAGTTATTTTAGTCAATTTTGGAGTCAGCAGTATGTTTTGGATGGGGGGGGGGGGATGCTGTTAGAGCGAAATTCCCTCACAGTGTCATATATGGAAAGCAGTATTAAAAAGGAAATCTTTTAGTTTCCTCATTCATTTCCACTATCCTTTTTTAAAGGTTTGAAGCTCTGAAAGTACTCTCTGTGGTATGTAAGTGCTGAATCTTATCTACATTATAAAATAATAACAAATAAGTATAAACAGAAAATCTTCATTATATAATAGCAAAACAATAGCTGGAAAGGTGCTCTTTGTGCATTCTATAGATTCTATAGTTTTCTAAAGTTGTGCATGACATTCATTGAAGTATGTAACATGTGCATTTTTATTTTAAACTTGTGCTAATTTGTAATTTTACACATCTCACTAACGTTTCTCACTGTTTCTACCTACAGCAAGGAGATGCTCAAAGTATATTTTTATAATGCTTTTTAGCCATACATGGGTGTATTTTATTCATTGTTCTGTTAGCCTCTGACAGATTAAATTTCTCACAATTTACATTACTATATAAACCTCAAGTACAGTCCCTAACAACTCTGTATTCTTGCATTTCTGAATATTTAAAACAGCAGACAGTCACTCACCAACATATCACGTGAGCTAAGTGCTAACTTGTGTATCTGATTTACAAGCAGACTCCTGTATCAAAGGTACAGAGTGCAGCTTTATGACATCTATTTTTTATGGTTTGTTTTCTGATTCAATCACCATCAAAAGAATAATAATGTAGACATTTAGGTGGTGCGTCACAAAGATGATTTTTTTAAAAAAAAAAAAGGATTCATCTGCACGGTAAGTGAAACAGACAATAAATTTGATATGCTGCATTAGGCAGGACCACCTGTTTGGCAAGCGGAGTAATAAGTTGCCATTCCCTGTGTAAGCACAGGTCACTCCTTGTTGAGTATTAAATTGACCAGCCACAAGGAAACAAAATGTGCAATGAACTACCCAGCACCACTCCAATTAGAATTCTTCTCAGTTTTTTTATGTACTTCTGCATGATAAAATATAAGTTGGCCCATATCAGGGAGTCCTAAATAAGGGGATTATGACACAAAAAAGTGTCTTGGTGAAACAGCAGGACTTGTATTTACTGTTTATGATACAGAGGCTGCCATTACGCTCATTCGCTTCAAATTGCTTGCTGAGAAGCAAGCACTCTTCTGTTCCACTCATTTATGATATAGGTAGTGAAACAAAGGTCAAGTGAGTCTGACAAAGTGAAATACAAATGCAGCCAGATGACTCATCCATTCATCAATTTTCTTTCTGCACCAGCTGAGGGAGTGGACCAGAATTAGCTCCCAGGAGATGGGTCGAGATGAGATAGGATGAGACATGTCATGATATGACACACCCACAGGTGGAACACTGGCACATTAACAATCCCTGAGGTACTGTGCACCATACCTCCTTGTTCAAACTTTATATTTACTTAGACATACAGTACTATAACAGTTTAGGCAAATGAAAGAAAAAAAAACAATGTAAAGAACATGAGCTGCATAGTGGTTAGAGCTGCTGCCTCGCAGATCCACACTCCTCGATTCAAATCCTGTGATTGTTTTTTTTTTTTTTTTTCTTTTTGGCCACTCCTGCTATCTTTGGTATCCCTAATGTCGTTTTTGATATGCTGATGGCTGATTCCAGGTGGATTCTGCAATAAACTGATGCCCTCTCCTGGGCTGTTTCCATGGTAGGCTTGAGCTCCTCATGATCCAGAACTGGATTAAGTAGGGTTAAGCATAGTGTTTATGTTATTATAAAACATAATAAATGAATATATTGATCAAAATGGGATTGGATCAGATGATTTTCATTGTTAATGTGCAATCAGCTAATCTTTGCTGTATACTGTGCAAATGAAGAGAGTCGAAAACCAGGATATGCACAAAAACTAAGCCAAAAAATAACAACAAAAGGCATGGTCAAAAAGACAGAAAAGAATTCATAACCAGGGATCAAAATCAAGTAGAAAAATAACACTAGAGACTTTTTACGTTGAATCCAAACCGACTTGGACAAACCAGAATGTACATGATGCTGATATTTTATACTGGCTCGGTAATGACATCACACACATTCAGCCACTCCACATAAAAATAGCAAGCAAATGTTAGAACAACTGATACAAAATGGTGCTGCGTTAAAGTGTGATTTAAATATAATGATTTTAAAAATGCATTTCATTCCTTAAGCTTTAAAATCTCAATAACACAGTTGAATTTTTATTATTTTTTTTTAATTTATAATTTTATTGTAATAATTCATACAAATCAATCAATTTTTTACAAATAATAGGATTGAAAAAAAAAAACAAAGAAAACAAGTCGACCCCCACCCCAGTTTTTTGAGGTCTTTAAAAAAATAAAAAAATAAAAAAAAAATAAAGAACGAAAGTCAAATCATGACAGGAATAAGGAAAATAAGATAAAACCCAAGAAAGAGATAACACACGCAAGTTGTCTGAGGATGACAATAAGCCATGGGAAGAAAGAGCTCAGGGCAGGAAAGATGCACAACAGATACTCTACTTCTCTATATTACGAGTGTGGATACCTGATGAGTGCAGAGATGGTAGCACAATACATGTTTTTTTGTTTTGATTCTGCTCTTGTGGACTTATGGTTATCCAATTTCCTACCCACATTAACTTAGTGAGACAATTTTCCAAGGTGGACTAATACACCCCATCAAGAAATTGTTACGAAGCATAAAGAGCCCCGGAAATACTAAAATTCCCACCAGGGGGGAAAACACAAAAAGCACACAATTACAATAATCATTAGAGAAGTCAATACAACATGAGCACATTCACAATGAACCACAAGGGACTGTGGATCTTCCTCGGACTTCACAGGGTTGAAGGTAGTCCCTCACAGTGATGGGCAGATGACCCCGCATTTTGGCGACCACCCACAAAGCACACGGAGCATATTAGAAGATACTTTGACACTTAGAAATTACATAATTAACAATGTTAACATAAAATATGAACAAACTCTTGGACTCTTAATAAACTCTTGGTTTCTACAAGACTAAAACTGGATTAAGCAAGGATTAAGTGGATTGTTGACTACAGAATTAGTCCAGTATCGGTGGGTGTAGTTATGTGTACATGTTTGTCCTCTAATGAATGGGTGGCCAGTCCAGGATCAGCTCCCACTTTGCATATACTATGGCTGAGATAGGCACTGGCTTCCTGTCACCCTAGACAAGAAAAGTTAGAAAATGGATGGGCTGATGTTCACTAAATAGGTGAATGGACAAATGATCATTGTCTTTATCTGGACTGCAGCTTTGTTCAAGGTGTGCTCCTGCTTTGTGTCTTATGCCGCTATGATAGGCTCCAGTTCCCGTGTACCTGATTTGGACAAGGTGGTTTCAGTGATGGAAGAATGGCTTCTGTCTGGTTGATATACAGTTTAGTTTCGCCTCTGAAATGTTTTCAGTCAGTACCATATAAAGTATAAAAAATTAAATGACAAACTTAACAAAAGAACAAAGTATTTACTGCCCTTCGTGGTGATCACCATCGCTAGCTCTTTCAGATACAGTTAATGGTAGAACATTTGACAGGTGAAGTATATCAATCAGGACATGCCAAATGAGCAGCTGGCGCTGAATTGGCACCCTTGTGGTTTACACATTCAACTACTAAACCACTAGGCCACACTGCCAGCAGAAAATGGCAATAGACTTCAATAGGATTTCTAGTCAGGCTGATTTCAAGCAGCTACACCCAAGACTGGCAGCTAGAAAGTCAACACTCTTTATTTTTTCTTTTTTTTCTCAATGTTTCTGCCACAATGTAAAACTCAGTTAAAGTCAGTATATGAAACAGAAAGGAAGGCAGCAATTAGCCAGTCCAGTTTCACTATTTTTTGCTGTCTGAAATAATACATATGTGGGAGTCACTTCTAATCCTACAGTAATATACCTAAAAGGCATATTAGAAATGTATTCAGAAATGTATTCATAAGCACTCTTCAGGCATTTCTGTGGTGAAGCCTTTGCCGGCTTGGAGCAATGGCAGAGGAAGACATAAAGCAGAACATGTTGCATTTACATTAATTGGCTTTCCCCACTTTAAACGAAAAGCGGATCGGCATACAGCAAAACAACTTAAAGTAAGAGGGGCCTGCCAATATGAGATGTACCTGGGGTTTAGAGGCCTTTTAAGAAATTACCTACTGGGAACAAGCCAGACAGCATTACAGGAAAATCCATTTAGTTTTAGCTTAAGCAAGCCGGGCAAGCTGACAGTTTATGCAGCTGGCATACAATCATTTACCTAATTTTAATAAAAGGCCAAAAAACAAATAAATAAATAAGGAGGAGCTTGGTGTGAAACATCAGACTTAGAAGTGTCACGTTGAACAGACTTTTGTGTCAGAAAAAAAGTGGAAGCCAGTTGACTGTCACAGTGCAATACAAATGATTGAGTTAGAAAAAGGCAATTTAAATGTTACTGCTTTATACTGTAACTGTGTTAACTGTATCCCAGCAACCAACACCAAAAGAAACAATCAAAGCAGTGTCTAAATAATCAAGCTGATAAAACTAGGCCTAAGATTCCAATTCTATTCTTACCTCACTTCACCTAGTGGAGTTTTAAACTGTCGGACCGTGTAACTGTATTATGCTTAAAAATGTTTTTACCATGAAGGGCACTATATAGAATAACAGGTCTGGTCAGGTTGCGGAGTATGCACTGGTACAGAGCATTGCTATACCCACCACATGACAAAACAGCTCAGGAACACCCCAGGCAGAAACACAGTCAAATCCCACCCTTGGAAATGACCCTCTATCTGCCACAGCCAGGTGTCACATGGGTGCACCCCTTGGCCTGGTCCAGCCACGTGGGTCCCCAACAATGAGGATCTTACGAGCCGGATCACCCTCGGGGAAACACACCACATGGCCGTAGTGCCGTAACTGACGCTCCCTCACAATGCAGGTAATGTGCCTCATTCGAGACTCCATGAGCAACCGCTCATTCGACACAAAGTCAAACCAACGGTACCCAAGGATTTTAATTCTTTACATTTATATAGCGCTTTTCTCACTACTCAAAGCGCTCTCCACACAGGGAGGACCCGGGAAGCGAACCCACAGTCTCCTTACTGCAAAGCAGCAGCACTACCACTGCCACCTGTGATGGATGTGATTTTCTGGAGAGACACTATCAAAGGAGTTCAGTTTTCGTCTCAGGTCACTGGATAGCGTCCATGTCTTGCAACCATATTGCAGGATAGGAAACACAAAGACTCTAAAAAGACTTGGGCCTTTGTTCCTTTTGCAAAAGTATCAGGAGCGCCACATACCCCTTTCCAGCGACCTCATGACTCCCCCATACCCTTTCAGTCCATCTACTGACTTCATAGGAAGGAGTCACCAGAGACATGAATTTCGCTCCCAAGGTAAGTAAAGCTCTTGATGAGGTTGACATTCTCTCCACAGAAAGACACACTACTGATGGCTGTGCCCAAGAGGTCATTAAAGGCTTGGATCTTGGCTTTTATCCAGGACACTCGCAAACCCAGACACTTAGACTCCTCGCTTAGTCTCTTGAGAGCCCCAATCAGAGCCTCCATTGACTCCATGCAGATCACAGAGTCATTGGCAAAGTCAAGATCAGTGAATTTTTCTTCACCAACAGATGCCCCACAGCCACTGGACCCCATGACCAACACACAGTCCATGCAAGCACTGAACAGAGCAGGAGCAGGAACACACCCCTGACGAACCCCAGAATCAACTGGGAAAAACGCAGAGGTCCTGCCACCACTCTGCATAGCACTCACAGTACCAGTGCATAGGCCTACCATGATATCCAGCAACATCGGGGGGATCCTGCAAAGTCTCAGGATGTCCTGCAGGGCAACTCTGATCACCTGAGTCAAACGCTTTACAACATGCATTTTTCTCATGGAACAAATAACTAAATGTGAATGTTTGTAATGAAAGCTCTCTTAGGCTTGTTTTAGGAAGAGAAACACTAGTCATACTGCTCCTTTTGGCATTACTTGAGTGTGCTATCAAGACAGAGTACCTGAATAAATATTGTCCGTGTGTTTTTAAAACTTTTTTAGTCTACTAGTCTTTATTCTCCCCACCATGATATCATTGCCTTATTTCTTTAAGAAATACTTTATAGCCAATTACAGACAAATCATTGCTGCTTATTTTATATAGCACTTCTTATTGAAACCCCCATTCCATTACTCTTTACAAAGTAGAAAGGCAGAGAATAATTGTTTAAAAGTATTTTTTTTTTACAATTAGAGCATTAGAAGAATTTTGACTAGAACAGGCAATTCAGCTCAGCAAACAGCTCATAAATTCTATTCACCTTACTTCTCCAAAATAATTTCAAGTTGAGTTTTAAAAGTTTGATACTGTCTATCACACTACTTGAAGAATTATTCTCTGTCTCTATTTATCCCTGTGTGAAAAAATGTTTCATAACATTTGTGTGAAATTTACCTTTAACCAGGGAAACACTTTAGTTTAGGTACAGTAAACATGCATTTATTAATAATTTACTGTTATGTAACAAAACCTTAACAAACACTTCCTTGGGTCTTCGTAACACTTACAGAGCATCAGTAAATGTTTCTTCATCTCCGTAATGTGACTTACTAACAAAACTTAATTGTGGAGTGGTCTGAACTGGCTTAACTGAGACAGATTTCTCTTGATATTACATATTTAGTATACAACCTGTGAATTCTTCATATTAACAAGTAATGTTACCATCATGTCAATGCGCCACACTGCACAGAGATGAAAAGCCAATCTACTGATGTGGGGAAAGTTTTAGGAAGACCCACAGAAGTGTATGCTAAGGTCTTGCTATATAATAGAAACTGAGTAACACATTCATTTTTGCAGTACCTAAACTATAAGTGTTACCAGCCAGCTTCTATGTTTGTACCTGTGCTCTTGTTAAAGAACTCGTTTAAAAAAAAAAAAAAACAGCTAGGATCTGCCAAACAAATTCACTTCATTAAACATCTCCATTTACTTAAACTGAAATAAATCAAGCAGAAGTGGCTGGGACTGAACTACAAACACTGGGATTCAAACTCACTCATGATTCTAGTCACTACGCTTTCAAGTCTACACCAAATTACTCCACATCACAATCAGAAGCACTGCCAACTTAAAAACCACAATAAGCCAGGAGGATACAAGTAAGCTCTTCCAGGAAATCTCTGAAATCTAGTTATGGAGGGACATACAGAAACATCAGCGATCAGAATAGTGTGTGATTTAAACACAAATGGAGGCAATGAAGTCCAGTTAGCTTGTGTGAAAAGATGTATCATTGATTTATAAAACACTATCACTCTCACACTAAGAAAAGTCTAAGCTGCCAAGTCTGCAAATTATATTTAAGGCAAATTCTGAAGGTCTGCTGATGAAATCTATGATTCTAGTACAGTGTAGTGGAGTAAATGATGGAACAGAAACTGTCTAAATGTGAAGCACAAACTGAATAATAGAACCATAGAGGGAAACAATGAGCTGAACCAATACATGAAGATTGTTATCATACTCTCATGAAGCTGTCTACAAGTCAAATGAACCAAGAGCCAGTGGCAGCGCAGGTGGCCTGATGATAAAACAGAGCTTTGCAGTGAACTTATGCGGAGGTAACGTGCTTAGATTACATTTTTTCTGTTATAAGGAATGCTTTAATGGATGTCATCACTTTGTGTCATTCCTCCTGGAGCATACAGTTTGTAAACTGGAGATACAGTTTATTTCTTCATATTATAATTTTCTAAGGGAGCTGGAGTTGGGTGGGGGGCCATGGCCTTCTGCGGTATGTGCAACCCATCACAAGAGTACTGAGACACAATCAAGAAAAACTATATTGGTGAACACAGACTGGCAAACTCCACCTAAGGAAAGTGATTTTGGTACACTGGGGGCTCTGACTTTGAAAGGGTCTCTTTAGTCCTCTCTCACAGCAGCGTGTAGCCTGTAATATTCATTTGTGTGTTCTGTAATATGCACATACTATGTTCAAGAATAATAATGTGGCCAGCCTGATGGAGATGGCCAAGGCCTTTGCACTATTTTTATATTTATCACACTGGCATGAGCATAAAGTGGCCAATGGCCAAAACGAGACAAATGCAAACAAAATGGGGGTTGTGTTTTGAAACCTGTTTTGTAATGACATCCTACAGGCTCTACCCCAATCACTGTGTTTGCCTTCTGCAGAAGTGTGCACTTCATGGCAGGTTTGGTCATATCCGCTGAATGCATGACAGCAAACTGGATGAATATAAGGCAGGAGTTTATAGTATTTCATTAAGTGAAAGAATATGAATGAAACTGCATAACAATAAAGTGAAATTGTTTGATTTGCTATTTTTGTCTCTTGTATATAATTTCAATGCCAAATATTAGAGGTTGGCTGAACTCTCTGTTCTGTTACAGTTGCTTCAGCTAAGTCCCATGAAAAAAACAAGGGTATGATGGCACTTGAAGCAGCTCAAATGGGTTGAGAAGCAAAACACGCAGAAGCAGGCCCTCTAGTTTAATAATGATCACACATTTCATTCATAATGTACACAACATAGACTATTATAAAATGTACAGCTCAATCTTATTTAATAGCGACACTGCAAGAATAGGAACTAGCCCTCATCACCAAGAAATTGACAATGTGGGTACAGATAACAGATGAACAAGTAAACCCCTACAACCGCCAGACCAAAATAAAGTGGATGAATGAATTTAAGTTTGTGTGCCACTATCCACAGATGACCACAGTCAGTGTCTCAGTCTAATGATGTTAACATTTATTTTTTTAATATATCTTTTTCTTATTTTATTCAATCACAAAATTAAATATCACATGGCAAAAATATAGATTAAAAAGGAAATCTAAGTGGTGTTCTATTACTTTGTTTATGCAGCATCAGGCACCTGGCAGGAGCCAACCCTGAAATTGGCATGAAGACAATTGCTAGACATATTAATGTTACCTTACAATCAGTTACTTTTTATTTCATTGTGCTACAGTTTAAAACAGATAAAAAACACTCAGCTCTAATACAAATCTATCTTTGAAGAAGTTCTACAACAACTACATTGAAAATGACAGCTTTAGACAAATTTGCTGTGAGCAGAATCCTGCATTGACTGACTTCAGTTCTCGGAGCTCACAGCAACTTTCTGGGTCTTAGTTCAGACAAAACACTCTGCTCACATGTCTAGATTCTAATTAAGAAAGGAGTTCAATACACTGAGATTGAAAATTCAGTGAATGAAATGCTTGACTAGGTTAAATTAAATCAAGACGACAAATATTTCATGTTTACATAAGAGAAGGCAGCACTGAATGACAATGTTCATGAACAGACAGTAGCTTGTAATAAATTTGCCACCTCCCCTCTAGGAAAAGTATATGACTAGGAAGTCAAGGTGATACCTATAAATGTCAACTTGAAAAGAAATACATGGAAATACAGGTGTTATTCAGCCATGGTCAGAATACCATGGCTAGGTTTGGGATCAAGGAGAGGTATGCAGTGAAATCATTATGATTGGAGGGCATCAGTACCAATTAAATTATTCTTTATACAAACCATGCAAAAGCACCCATCAACACACACGTATCACAGTATTGTCATCGAAGCTATAAGCTCAAACATCACCCATGTGAAGATTGTTCAAACTAACATTTGAGTCACAATAGTCAAAATTTAAATAAAGGCAATTGTTCTGTGATTTAGAGCTAAGATGTAAAATAGTGGCAATTAATTCAGTCAAGCTGTACAGTTTAGACATATTCACTTAAGTCTAGTAGCATCATGTAAAAAAACAGACAGACATGAAAGGCGCTATGATAGATAGATAGATAGATAGATAGATAGATAGATAGATAGATAGATAGATAGATAGATAGATAGATAGATAGATAGATAGATAGATAGATAGATAGATGAATCCAAACTCCATTCTCAAACACGTGCATAATGGGTCGATTGTTTTAAATTGCCATTGTATGAACATCAGTCTCATGTGTATGAAAATGAGCTGTGCAACTGACAGACACCTCTTTCAGGGATGTTTCCCATTGAAGATTATTCGTGCCAGGATTAAATGCAGTACAACGTGTTAACTACATTGAAATGCATGTGTTGCTTTCAGTTAGGCACAGTTTTACCATGTCATAATTGTACTGCATTTCAACTGAAGACCATGCCAAAACTTAATATAATCAAATGACCGATCAGTGTCAAGAGGTGGGGCAAAGGATGTCAACAGTTGGACTAAGAGGTGTTCCACTTCTAAACACTTCTGTGTTCTGGCAGCACATATAAGCTTCATCAGTTGTGAATGTGGAGTAATTAATTAATTAAACGGCAAAAGGTATGTCTTAGATATCTCTGAAAAATTTTACTCTTATGTTAAGTTGTCTAAAGTTGTTTATTTTTAAAATTTTATACATTTTAAACTAAGCTGTGTGGTTAATTTTTCAGGGTGTGGGTGAAACATCTGATGGTATCACCAATCTTGTTTTTTGTTGTAGTTGTTTATATATACCCTCCATGATAACCAAATATACAGATAAAATTCTATTACAACGAAATTTTCATTACAACAAAGTATTTTTATGGTTCCGACAGTTTCCCCATATGACACAGGTCTATAGAAATCTCGTTACTACGAAGTACATTCAGCAGATACTTTCATTACAACAAGACCTTGAAATGCCTGAATAAATCATCCACAGAGCAGTTAGTTCTGTGGTCGCAGCTCAGTTGTGCACAACGATCCCCCAAAAAAAACACTGTAAAAAAAAAAAAAAAAAATTCTTTCTGTTTTTTTTTTTTTGTTGCTGTTTTTGTTTTGGGTGGTTTTCAGTGATACCTTTTGCTTAATGCTCGTCAACATTTGAAAAACATCCATTGCAATTTAACTCATTGTCACCCTTCTACAGAAACGGCAGACACAAAAACGATAACAGTCTGTATTAGAAAAAAAAACTCTCAATTTCGGCAAAAAGAAAAAAGATGTTACCAGTGAATTCAGAATTTCGCCATCGACACTGTTAACTTTCTTGAAAGACGGAGCAAAAAAAAAAAAAGAAGAAAAATCTCGGGTTGCAAATGTATGCGAACTTCTGCATTTGAAGACATCGAAAAAGCTGTTTTTATGTGGTTAATTGATGCTCGTTCAAGAAACATTCCTATTAATGCGGCACTCATTCAAGAAAATGTGAGGTTTCTAAACTCTCTTGGGACCTCCCACAACTGGACAACACGCCAAACAGCATCCCAAAGTGCGATCACCGCGTCTGTGGAAGACTGTTTATATGTTGCTGGGGCAACAGCAGGCTCACAGCTCTGCTGAGTCTCTCGCCAAAGCAAACTCGATGGGTGATACAATACAAGGAACAATGTAAAAGCAGGCAATATGATTACTTGGCCACTAACCTGGCCACGACCTTGTCTGACTGTTGTGTCTGTTTATAGGAGAGTGGCAGATCCCGCTACAATGAATAACCATGCTGTTCCTGTTACAACCTGAATAAAGCTGGTTTTGGGTACTGAGTACTGAGACTCAGCCTCGCGTTTTGGGGTGTAAGACAGGGACTTATAGTGTAACCCCGATCTTTTAGGATTTGCTTCTGTGGCGCCTCACCTCACTGCTGTGAGCCTGCTGTTGCCCTGCCTCGGCAACGGACAAACAATCTTACACAGATGCGGCAATCACGCTTCAGCATGCACTTCATGCACTTCATGTTCCCGTTGGGTGGGGGATCCCAAAAGAGTTCAGAAACCTCACAATGCGAAGAAGAAGAAAAGGATGATTTGGCTTCTGATTGATAACTGTGCTGCCCACAACATGCTTCCGCATTTAGATAATGTTCACGTTGAATTCCTCCCTCCCAATTGCACAGCAGTGCTTCAGCCATTAGATTTGGGCATCATTCGCACCCTGAAAGTGTATTATCACAAGGAAATGCTGAGAAAAATTCTGGTTAGCATAACTTGTAGACAGGAGGAGATTAAAATTAACACGAAAGAAGCTACTGAAATGATTGCAGGTGCTGGGAAGTTAAAGAAAGCACTATAGCTACAAATACAGAATCTCATTACAACAAAATATTTTTTAGGTCCCTGGAAGTTCATTCTAATGGAATTTTACCTGTATATACATTTTTCTCCCACTTTCAACACAGAATAAAGTTTAATTGTCATTTACCGTAGCTTGCTAACTTCCACCTGTTCAATCCCCGGCCTTATCAATGCCCCAGTATCCCAACTATGGGTACCCCCTTCCCAACCTTTTGATGCCAATTGATCATATGACTACTTTTTTTTTGGCATGACTGAAGTGTGGTCTTGAATCGAAATGCAATACACATTGAGCAGCCATTAACCAAAAAGCAATACGCTTGTTTTGCTTTTTTTATGACACACGACCTATGGAAATGAATTAAAAAGCACTGTCTATTTCTTTGAACTGCCATATGCACTCTTCTGTGTGCACTGATTCTGGGCTGAAAGTCAGCAGGAGTTTGGAACAGGGTAACGGCCTCACAGACATTCCAACAGGTTACGCTTCTCCCTAACTGTTCTAAGCAGCACTGGATTTGCATGAATAATTGTAAAAACATGATGAACAGAGCAAAAGGGGTATTGTAGTAGGATTTGTAACATTTTCAAGTGCTGTGCCACTGTGGAATATGTGGTCTCCTTTTCGATAGGAGAAATTTTGGACTAAACTAGCCAAGCCAACAGCATAAATAACTGATAAGAATACCATGTAGCCTCTAGCCTGAATTGGTTCTGTTCATATGCCAAGTCTGACTGAGCTAACAAAAGTGATGAAAATAAAAAGTCATACTTTTTACATGCCATAGAAAATAATACTTGCCATGGTGAACTGGACAACTAGAGGAAAGAAAGAACATAGAATTATATTAAATGTTGCACAGATGTACAGAATAAGCATTGCAGGTTGATCACTGATCTCTTCGGGGTCAAGTGTAGAGGCAGAGAGTGAGGTCCATGGGTAGCTCATCACATTCTCATCCACTAAACTGGAGGCCCTCATAACTGTCGTAGCTCACAAGCTATGCAGGATTCTAATGCAACTGCTTGCTCTTTTGCAAAGAGAAAAGAAATTCCATCTACGTGTCAGCTGTTGGTAATGACAACAAGCTTTATACAACTGTGAAAGAACGCTTTGTTAAAAGAACATGTTAATAGGAATCTGGGTTGCAAATAATGATTAATTCATTGTTAACTAATTATGATTTTGCTGGATTTTATTATTTCAGTCACTTTGC
Source organism: Erpetoichthys calabaricus (assembly GCF_900747795.2). Classification (NCBI taxonomy): domain Eukaryota; kingdom Metazoa; phylum Chordata; class Cladistia; order Polypteriformes; family Polypteridae; genus Erpetoichthys; species Erpetoichthys calabaricus. The sequence goes on from NC_041394.2 coordinate 76,557,433, forward strand.
TGTCTTGAACAGAAGGAGACAGATGTGCAGCTCCAGAGCTAGCTGTGCCAGCGAATTTCTAAATTAGATTTAAATCGTCACAGTAAGTAGTGCCTAACAACTGTGCACTGGCAGAGCCTTTTATTCAAATGTTTACCATCATTGGGTACTCTGGAACACCATCATTCTTAGGCTGGTACCAGCAAAACTCTTAACACTTATCTGAAATGCCATGCATAACAGGAATATCTTGATATTACAACAGAACAGGTTCAAATTCAGTCATGAAATGTGGCCCAGATGACAAAGTAGAAGACTGGAAAACATGCATGTGGAACAGGTTAACACCAGGAAAGGTAACTCTGTAACCTTTCATTCATGTATTCATTCTTTTTGATGCCCCATTTATCCATCAGTTATTGACCATACAGTTTATGTTAATGAGGGCTGAACTCAATCCCAGCAGCATGAGGCACAAAGCAGGGGCCAACACTGGTTGGGACACCAGTCTATCACAAAGTGTATGTATAAATACTCCCATCTTTACTCACACCTGGCCAGTTTAGACTTACCAGTCAACCTGCACATCTTTGGCTGGAGGTGGAAACCAGAATAGACAAAGATCATGCATGTAGGCTTACAAAATTCACACAGACAGTGACCAGTCAAGGATTAAAGAGTAGAAAGACAGCAATAGTCTATAGAGCAACCATTTTATTTTAATTTCCTCTGACATACTGAAGGGATTAGTAAAGGATATGGCACTTGATTTCAACTTGCCCTGAAGACATCTATTAGTGGCTCCAGCCATTGCTGTAACCCTACCTATTAAATACATCTGAAAGAAACAATGCTGGCTCTGGATGACCATGCTGTAACAACAAGAAAAAATGGCCAAGAATCCATTACTGAGGGGAAAAAAACAGTGGGCAACTACCCCCAGTGGCACACTACTGTCCATGTTTGCCCCAAGTGAATTCCCAATTTCAGAATTCCATGAACAAAATACAAACAAACAAAAAAGTCTCAAAGAGATATGCATGCCAACTCAAAGGACTGTAGCCAAAATCAAAAAGAAAACACACACACAATTCAGACTATGGTTTCAAAAGTCTTACGATCCTCATAGAATAAACAAGAAAAAAAAACATAAGTGGAGGACTAAAAAAGGCTAATTTCACAAATGATGCTGGAGACAGCTTTTGGTCTGCACAAACAATTATAAACACATACCAGAAGAAGCTCAGGGAACAGAGAAACAAGAAACATGTAAACACAATTGCATTTTAAATAGTCTTACTAAATATAGCTCTCATTATATAAAAGGAAAAAGGGTTAATGAGCCCTACAAAAATAAACTCTTTTTGACCCCATGAACCCTTTTGTGTGGTTTGGGCTAAAAATGCTAGGCTGCATCCCAGCATTTCAGAAGACACTGTGAACTACTATAATCCAGTATACACTTCTGCATTTGCTTTTTTTGATAATTCTGTGTTATAAACTGTAGACAGTGAAGTCAGTCAGCAAATGAGCATCTCAATACACAGATCCCATTCTTACACTGGCTGTGTTACTGTCCCAAAGTCCAGCTATGCTACTCAGACTCATTTACCTTCTGAAGTCCCTACTCCTTAAAACACCTGAGGTGAGTCTGTCAAATAATCTCACATAGTCTATATTTCATATAGTGCCTTTCAATAGTAAATGTCACTGCCTGATTTTTGCATGTACACAGCTAAAACGCAATTGCTAAAACGTATTTTCATGCTGTGAATCATACAATAGATGGGGACTCAAATGGCATACTTTGTGATATATGGCCGGCCGTTTATCCCGGCCAGTACTCCCAGGCCACCAGGTGGAGCCCTCCGTGCAGCATGGAGGTGCCCCGAATGCCAGCAGGGAATCCTGGACAATGCAATTTTTATCCCCAGCCCTGCTGGATACCATGGGGTCCGCTAGAGGACGCTGCAGGGAGGAACAAAGATTATTTGCCCTACGCCCCGGAAGTACATCCGAGTCACATGGACAAGAGGAATGACGTGCTTCCGGGGTGAAGAAAAAGGATTTTTATCTGACCGGAAGTATTCCTAGTCACATGGACAGAGAGGGCGAAACACTTCCGGGTCAAGGATCATAAATGACGCTGAGCTGGGTGAAAGGGTGTCAACACGTCTGGGAGTGGACGATTGATTATTGTAGTGTGTATTGGTGATTGTTTATGAGTATAGTGGAGTGTAGGTGCTTGGTGCACTTTATTATTGTCCTATTAAATAAGTATTGGAATTTTACCTGGTGTCTGGAGTCAAATCTGAGGGTTCAAGGGAGCGATAGCGCCCTCTATAGACCACAACTTGTAATTTAAAGACCCAAAGTGAAACCCGCACAGGCAAGGGTAGAAAGAGATTTTTGCTGTCTAACCTGTTTAGTCATGGGAACAGCCCCATTGATTCGCAAACATTTTTTGGATGATTAGATTTTGAGATACATAATTTAAGTATACATGTAAACACAGAAGCACACACAAAGAAATTTATAAGCGAAGATAACTGATAGCTTGTTTATCCTATCAGAGAACATGCTGGATGATGAACACACACACACACACATACACACTCCTAGATCTGGCATTACGCCACCCCTGCACCAATCTATCTATGCAGCTTGTTTTCATAATCTGACCCAGTGTGTTTAGATTCAAATTAAATATTACTTATTTTCCTGTTCATTGTTACTCTACAGTACATGTATTTGTGCACATAGTATTATATAACTTAATGTACTCCTATTACTGGACAGTACAATCGATTTTATTAAATCTTCAGTTCATCGAATTCCTGCAGTATCATTAAAGTGTAATTAACAATGAAGTACTGTACTCTATGGACCATTCCATACAGATTTTTATTTTATTGTGACCCAAGTATCAAGACAATTTTGTATTATGGGCCACTCTGACCATTTATAGATTCCTCTGTACTTTAATCAATACTTGTTTTGTTTTTTTTACTTTAAATTTACAGTATTCTGTTTGCTTTAGTTCTTACTATAAACAATCAACTCATTCATTCATTTTCCTAAACCACTTATCCAAAGTAAGGTCACAGAAATTGAATGTCCTTCCCAGCAGAACAGGGCACAACCAAACCCAGATGGATTGCTAGTCCATCACAGGGCCTGCTTGTCTCAGGAAAGTGAGATCAAAACCAGAGTACCTGGACAAAAGTCCACACAGACACAACAAGAATGTGCAGAGTCAGCCATGGGCTGTGAGTCCAGGAGCTTTTAGGCAGGAGCACTTATCATTGTGTCCATACAACCACAAAAGGGAATTGAAAAATTGATGGATGGCAGAAACAATCTTTTATTAAAAAAAAATAACTAAGAACTGGCTAGTAATTAAGACACTACCCGAAACAAAAACAATCACTAAATTGAGTTTAATTATATAAATATAGGATATTATATTGTAGAGACTCAAGCACTGATTAGAGTGTTTAACACTATGCCAAAGTTGGAAAAGCTGAGTTAGTCTGGCCATACGCCATCATTCTCCTAGTTTTCAATTTTAATAACCAGGGCGGCTGCTACTGCAATACTAGTCCATCCTCCATCCCCAAAACCTAACTCACTCAACTCCCTGAAGCTGCCCAGGGTGGTAAAGAGAAAGCAGTGCCGAATAAGAGCTTGCTGCTCTAGTCAGAATGGTTATAACAGTGTCCCACAGGGCACTGAACACAGAGTGGTGTGGGACAGTCCAAGTGCTGCTGCCAGGAACCACGGCATCTGGAGTCCGTCTGTCTCCTTTCCTGCCCTCTTTCCCACGATCCCGTAGGCAAAAGGAGGTGGGGATTCAGAAGGGGGATGTAGCGCGACAGAAAAAGAGAGAGAGGGAGGGAGGTAAAGAAAGAGAAAGAATCTCGATGAAAATGCTTGAAAAACTGAAACTTGCTTAGCTTGCTTCCGTATTAGGAAATGACTGTTTAACTTAACACTCCTCCCCCCAAAACAATATCTGGCTTAAACCAATCCAAGTCCTCCTCTGGGAGGTCTGGAGGTCAAGCAGACTAATCAAATGGCAGAGGCTAAATGGCAATGCAGCAAATACAATTTATTGAAGTGTCTTTAAACAGCACCGAGGACAGAGGACAATCCCAAATTCTGGGTTTGGTCACTAAATGGAGTCGGGAATATGTTTCTGGGGAGAAATAATGAACTTAATGAAATGGAAGTAGGTGATTACTTTGCTGTCTGCGTCTCCCTAAGCGATGATATTCACATTTTTAAGTCTAGTGGACTAACATGCTAATGTTTCACATCAGACAAATATATTACAAGGGGTCAAGAATTTGTGACCACATTAGTGCACTGGTTCATTAAAACCTATGAAGCACTATGACGATGATGATATGCAGTTTTTCCACACGCCTTGACCTTTAGGAAGCAGCAACTAAAAAATAGATTTTTCAGATCTATTATATGTAAATCAACAGTAGCACCACATCCATAAATAGTGTTATTGCAGTCAAAACAATGTTAGGTACAGTGCACCAAAAAAAATTGTGAATTTCCCATTGGGATTAATAAAGTATCTATCTATCTATCTATCTATCTATCTATCTATCTATCTATCTATCTATCTATCTATCTATCTATCTATCTATCTATCTATCTAAAAAGGTTGCTTGCCTCCTTTCTTTATTTCCTTTATACAAGGGTGAATCAAAAAGTAAAGGTAATGTGAAAATTATGCAGTAAGAGCAACGGATAAAAGCTGGCACAGTACATGTTTGTGATGGCTTATGAATAGTCTGAACACACACAGCACAGCTCTCTGCCATTAGTTTAGTTAAAGCGAAGGTCAAATGAACATGGACATACGAGGCAGCTTACAGAGAGGAGGTCCTGAAGTTGGCAGCCTGGTGTTCAAAGAACAATCTGGCTCTGAACACCAGGAAAACCAAGGAGATCATTGTTGACTTCAGGAGGCACAGCACCGACTTAGCCCCCCTTTACATCAATGGCGAGTGTGTGGAAAGGGTTCATACCTTCCAGTTTCTTGGCGTCCTTATCTCCTGGACAGACAACATCACAGCAGTCATCAAGAAGGCTCAGCAGCGGTTACACTTCCTGAGGGTCCTCAGAAAGCACAACCTGGACTCCAGCCTGCTACTGACCTTCTACCGCTCGTCCATCGAGAGTCTGCTGACGTACTGTATCACAGTATGGTACGGCAAGTGCACCATGGCAGACAGGGAGAGGCTTCAGAGAGTAGTAAAGGCAGCACAGAACATCACTTGCTGCCCTCTCCCCTCCTTGATGGACATTTACACCTCCCGCTGCCTCAGCAGAGCAAAAAACATTATCAAGGACTGCTCCCACCCAGGCTCTGATCTGTTTGACCTGCTGCCCTCAGGGAGGCGCTACAGGTGCATCACAACAAGAACAAACAGACTCAAGAACAGTTTTTTCCCAAAAGCCATAACCATTCTAAACTCACACATGAACTTTCTACACAGTCTAACCCCCCAACCCCTGGACTTCCTTCTATCCATCAACTGTGCAATATCCAATATCTAAATGGTACTGATAATAACTGTGTAATATCTGTATACTGTACAATATCATTACTCTCAGGGTCCAACATCCACTACTCACTGCACATGATCATCATTATTGTGCAATATTTAAATTTTGTGCAATAACCCAATAGTGCAATTGTTATTTATTCTTTCCAGTATTTAAATAATGTGCAATAACTCTATTTAGTTATTACTCTTTCCATTTGTATATAGCGTCGCAGAATTTTTTGCAACTTTTTGCACCATTTGTTTATTTGTTTATTTACTTGTTGTGTTCTACATATATGTCTGCACTGAAGGAGCTGCTTTTAATCTCATTGTACATGTGTATAGTGACAATAAAAGGCATTCTATTCTATTCTATATTGCCAAGGGACTGCACCATTGCTGAACAACACACCATAGTGAGATTTCTTTTGCAGTGGGAGTGAAATCTGTTGAAATTCAAAGGATTTTTCCTCAGTATGGAAGTGAAAACAGCACAACTTAACAAAAAGTTTGTGAATGGGTAGAAAGTTAAAGCATGAAAAACAAATGTAACCGACAAAGCTTGAGCTGCACACACAAGCCCTCATTTACATAGTAAACGTCTTCTTCAGAGAAGAACAACAGATAATGTTGTTCCACATTTGGATATCAGCAATGAATCTAAACAAGAGGAGTACCCAAAAAGCTTACTGATCTGCATAAACCAACATCCTTCAATGCATTTCAGAAGGTTTTACTCCCTCTGCTCAAAGAAATCTCACTACGGTGTGTTGTTCAACAATGGTGCAATCCCGCAGAGGATGTCCATGTTTATTTAACCTGGGCTTCAACTAGACTAAAGACAGAGTGTTGCATTTTGCGTGATCAAACTACCCATAACCCATCACAAACATGTATTATGTAAGCTTCTATCTGTTGCGTTTACCACATTAGTTTTCAAATTTGCCTTTTCTTTTTGATTTGCCCTTAAAATTGTATATTTTTTACATCATTTGTTAAAAGATCAACTTGAAACCTAAATTTGGATAAAAGGGATTCTGAAGGAACAAATAACATTTTGATACTTTTGATTGTTTTTTTTTTCTTTAAGAAACCAATGCAAACTCTTAAAGATCAATGTGAAATGTAATTGACCTTTTAGACGTAATAACTGGTTATGTCACGTTTACCAGTGTCACAGGTGGCTGGGCGGGCGACCCGGCCGGGAAGCCCCGGTGGCCCGGAAGAAGGTTTACGCCCACCTCAGACCACGTGTGGGCAACGGGTACAGAGCATGGAAGCTCATCCCTGTAGGGGCCCGTGATCACCGCCAGGGGGCGCCCAGATGCCTTGGGAGCCCTGGACCTCAGCACTTCCGCCACACCCAGAAGTGCTGGGGGGAAGAAAAGCAGGGACACCCGGAGTGCTTCCGGGTATGCAGCCGGCACTTCCGCCACACTGGAGAGTGCCGGTGGAAGATTGCCGGGGAGCACCTGGAGCACATCCGGGTGCATATAAAAGGGGCCGCCTCCCTTCATACAGAGACTTCAATCGGGAGGAAGACGGATGAGGTCTGGGAGGAGGCAGGAGGCGGCCTGAAGGAGAAGGCATTGTATTGTGTGTTGGCCAGGACTTTGGGGGACTTTTGGGGTTGTGACTACACTTGTAAATATGGAGCACCTTGACAATAAACGTGTGTGGGGTGATTCAAACGTGTCTGCCTGTCTGTGTCCAGGTCATATTCCACACCAGTTAGTGTGAAAAAGTACCTCCAGTAGTTCTAAAAATTTCTAACAGTGTTGGGGAGGAATTTGTTTATCCTTAATAGTTATTGTATCATCTGTGTAGAGATACAGAACACATATGAACATTTAATAGGTTGGCAATGGTTTGCAGTGTCTGCTCAGGAGACATCCATTAACCATTGGGCTGGATGTTTTTTTTGTTTCAATTAAATCATTTATTTTGAATCAATTTTTTAAAGCGAATCTAGCTTATTTCAGCACTTAAAACAGAAACGCTCAGCAGAATAGAACCAGTGTAAGAAAGCATGGAATGAAGATAAAGCCTGTATCCAACCAGCAGCTCAGGAATATTCATCATCCTTCTTCATTAAAGATGGCACAAGTTGTGGTCCTTATAATATATCCTGTTATACAATAAGATTACAATAAAAACAAAGCTTGCCCTGGTGGCCTGGTGAAGAATATGCTGGATTTGTCCATCATGTCTTCTTACCCTGTAATCATAGCTGTGCTACTATGAGGAAGTAGTAAGACCAGGTGGTCTGCAATGGACGGTTAAAGAGCTATCGGGATACTTGAGGGAAGCAATTCCTCTAAAGTAGAGTCACCCTTTAAGCTACAGGGAAGAGCATTGTGGGCTGCAAAAAAAAAAAAAGTGTGTAAAGAACACTGCAGAGTTTAAGAAATGTTCCCTGTAAGTGATATGAAAGGAATGTGGAGGCCACAGGGAAAAAGAAAAGGAGCAGCAAATGTAAAAACAAATAAAAAAAGTCTGCAAAGAAGGAATATTTATTTTGCACCTTTCCTCATTAAGGGTGGCATGGTGGTGGTACAGAGGTAGCGCTGCTGCCTCGCAGTAAGGAGACTGGGGTTCGAGTCCAGGGTCCTCCCAGCACATTCTCCCCGTATCTGCATGGGTTTCATCCGGGTACTCCGGTCTCCTCCCACCATCCAAAGACATGCAGTTTAGGTAGATTGCCGATACTAACTGTCATTGGGGTAGGTGTGGGTGTTCAACTGGCACCCTATACAGGGTGTGTTCTTGCCTTGTGCCCTATACTAGATGGGATAGACTCCAGCACCCGCCATGACCCTGTTCAGGACTAAGCAGGTTAGAAAATGACTGATTGAACCTTCCTTGTGAGTAATAAAAATATGTTTTTGTATTACAAAGAAAAATACAGTTGTATTTTCAGCTTTCAAAATGTTAACCACTTTCTCATTTTGTGTTTTTTTCCCTTCACGGATAGCTAAAAGTGATTTCTTTGGTGACATCCATAGATTAAAAAAAAAAAAAAAAAAAAAAAATCAAGGTTTTATTTTTTTGACATATTGTCCAGCTTTAACTAGTGCCAGAAAATAATACATTTACAAGTGATGATATAACATATATGAGACCTGGGTACGCTTCCTGGGTCCTCCCTGCATGGAGTTTGCATGTTCTCCCCGTGTCTGCGTGGGTTTCCTCCCACAGTCCAAACACATGCAGTTTTGGTGCAATTGTGATCCTAAATTGTCCCTAGTGTGTGTGCTTGGTGTGTGTGCCCTGCGGTGGGCTGGCACCCTGAATGGGGTTTGTTCCTGCCTTGCGCCTGTGTTGGCTGGGATTGGCTCCAGCAGACCCCCTTGTGACCCTGTAGTTAGGATATAGCAGGTTGGATAATGGATGGATGGATGATAAGAACATGCAAAGTGAGATGTATCCATTTATCTGTATGGCTTTTATAGTCAGTGACTATATTCTGAGAACTGCAAGTATTTTATAACTCAGAGCTCCACATGTTGGTTTCTGCCTGGATGCAGAAGTGTATTTTTCCCTTGTCTCTCTTTTCCCAGATGGCACAACTTTATATTTTTAAGTTTTAGAGGTGACTAGTGATTTGCATTCTAATTTAGCATAATGCAGGATAAAGGAATGTGGTCTTTCTTCTTTCTGGTCCCCTTGCCTGCTACAGAAATACGTCAACTGTGTCCCACCAAGACTGACATTGCACTCTCTTTTGTAATGGCCTTTTTTACTAGACAGCAATTCTATTTGTACTGAATAAAACTTGCAGGTCCTCAACAATAACACTGTCTAAAGGAAAAATAGGTAAAGGTTATTCCCATGCTAAAAATAGAAAAGAAGGTTAGAAATACTGTTTCAGGTTTACAGACTTTCTGATGAAGGCTTCATGATCACTGGCCACTTCTGCCGTTTTTACAATTCTTACATTACATTTATATAAACCGTAACCATAACACTTCTCAAATGTATGCCTATGTACTTTTATATTAAAAAGTTATGACTCAAGTTTTTTTTTACACCAGGGTTTTTTGGTTGGCTTTGGTTTCCAGTGGCCAGTGTCAGTTACTTTAATGAGGTTCACCATTGTTTTGTTGTAATTTTTGTTCTTTAATAAGGCACCTTACTGCTGTTATGTGCACCAATATCAATGAGACCTTTGCTTTAACTACGAAGTGGCCAAGTGACAAACCCATATTGACCCTTCTTCTACATGTCTTACCTATTTTTCATTTTCATTTACATCCCAAAACTGGATACCCATCAAGACATGAAATTCTGTTGATGACACACTTGATCAAGTAAATTGTATCTTGGCTAGGAATGCCTTGGTACCCTTCAAGAAGACCTTGGGTCACAGGAGTCGGTCATACCCTACTTACCTTGACTCGACGATCCTTTCCTGGAAGGTGGGCATGGGGCATACAAACATGAAAATGCCACATTTCACTACTAAGTTGTCCCAGGACTTTAACTTTAACACTTTTAAAAACAGCAGCACATATTTGTAACTACCTCACTAGTTAATTTTATCGTGATGTGCGAAAAAATGGTGGAAACGAAAAAACAAAAGTGAGTGTTGTCCTACATAGTGTGGACATAATTGAACAGAAGTAACATCAGACTCTGTTTATTATATACAGTAAATGAATGAAATGCTTCCCTTTTAGAAAACAAGTGTCTTAACAGTTTAGTAAGAAGGATTAACTATGAAAAAAATGTTTCTATTAATTTGTCTTCTTCTAGTGAGGTAGAATGTGTCAAGCTACTAGTTCAAGTGTAATCAGACTAGGAAATTACCACATTCTCAGAAAACTTGCTGAAACTAAAATGGAAAACCATGAACACTATTAAAACAACAATTGCTAGAAACAGGTAGCCAAAAGACATTTATTACTGTAAGTACACATGCCAAGGTTCTTTGAGGCTTAAATCCATAATACGCACAGGTTTTTAAAACATAGTATCCTGGAAATTAATCCCCTAGCAGTCAGTGTGCCACATACTGACAACACAGCCATTAAATGTTGGAGCATTAAAAAAAAAAAAATGGTAATACAATTCCACAATAGGGAAACAGAAAAAAAAATATTTTAAGCAAAAGCAATTAGCAAAATGTCCCCGTACAAAATCTTAGCTTGTTTTTACCAGTTAATAAAGCACAGCCAATACTTATGCTCTTAAATTAAAGCAATTAAATTACTAAGACACTGTATTATTATTATTATTATTATCGATGACTCAGGCGCTGCCGAGAGTGGCAGCCTTTTCAGCAGCTCCATGTATGACTTTATTTTTCTACCTTTTATTTTAAATTTTTTTTATTGATAGAAGGCTCACTTCTATCACTTTATTTTATGTGGATTCGTTTCCTGGACACTCTTACTTTTACAACGTGGGCATGGATTTTTACATGCCGAGACTCGTCTATTCAAGTACTCAACTTCGAGCGCTGAGAACAAATGCCAGTGCCTGTGTGGTTCCCTATTTACCCGACGAGGTAAGAAGGCGGTATCGTGGCAGCAGAGCCGGCACTAAGCTAAAAATGAAGCGGCTTGCCAGAAAGTGGTGTTTTAAGCCTTCGGTGCCTTCTGTGATCCTGGGAAATGTGAACTCAATATCAAATAAAATCGAGGAAGTGGCTGCGCTGGTGAAAAATGTCAGAACCTACAGAGAATGCAGTTTGTTGTGCTTTTGCGAAACGTGGCTAACTACCATCATCCCAGATGCTGACGTGGAGCTACCCGGGTTTAGCACAGTTAGAGCAGACAGAGACGCAAGTGCCTGCGGAAAGCAGAAAGGAGGAGGACTTGCACTCTATGTCAATACAAGATGGTGCAACTCTGGACATGTTAACGTCAAAGTCTCCACTTGCTGCAGGGACATTGAACTGTTGGCCGTAAGTTTGTGTTCCTATTACTTGCCCAGAGAGTTTGGACACGTCATTGTTGTTATTGTTTACATCCCTCCTCGGGCGGACGTGGAGACAGTGAGTAACATCATCCATTCTGCTGTTGCTAAGTTACAAACGCAGCATCCTGAGGCGCGTGTGCTAATCGCTGGAGATTTTAACCATGTGACGCTGGACAAAATATTACCTGCCTTCTCCCAGTATGTGGACTGTAACACCCGGGGAAATAAGACTATTGACTTACTGTATGCAAACGTTAAAGACGCACACAGCGCCACCCTGCTGCCTGCGCTTGGGAAAGCAGATCATAACCTGGTTCTGTTTCAGCCTCACTACAAACCAAGAGTGAGGGTCCTACCTACAACACCACGCTCATTCAGGAAGTGGTCCCCTAAGGCAGAGCAAGCTCTGAGAGACTGCTTTGGAACTACAGACTGGGATATCCTGCAGGGATCACATAGTGAGAACATTGAGGAGGTTGTTGACTGCACTACTGACTACATCAACTTCTGTATGGAAATTGTAGTTCCAGTAAGAACTGTACGCTGCTATGCTAACAACAAGTCATGGATTACAAGTGACATCAAGGGCCTTTTGAACCAGAAGAAAAGGGCTTTTAAAGGCGGTGATCAGCATGAGCTCAAGCACGTGCAAGAAGGAACTCCGAGTCCAGCTCAGGGCGGCGAAGGAGCAATACAGGAGAAAGCTGGAGCAGAAGTTGCAGAATAACAGCATGAAGGAAGTGTGGGATGGGATGAAGATCATCACTGGCTGCAGCTCGAAGTGGGGTGCCACCATCAAGAGAGACGTGAAGAGAGCAAAACAAATGAACAACTTCTTTAACAGGTTTGACCACCCTAACCCACTCTCACCTCAGAGTACTGCACCCTCCACCCATCCTTCTGCTGATACCAACATAGGAGACACATCCCCACCCACAATTACAGCAGTGCAGGTGAGCAGAGAGCTGAGGAGACTTCGTGCCAGCAAAGCAGCGGGTCCAGATGGAGTATCGCCACGACTGCTGAAGGTCTGTGCGTCGGAGCTGGGAGTCCTCTACAGCGCATATTCAACCTGAGCCACCTGAGGCTTTGGAAAACATCTTGCATCACCCCCAGTCCCAAAGGTATCACGTTCTAGTGAGCTGAACGACTTCCGGCCTGTCGCCCTGACGTCACATGTGATGAAGACCATGGAGAGGCTGCTGCTTCACCACCTGAAGCCACAGGTCCAACACACCCTCGACCCTCTGCAGTTCGCATACCAGAAGAAGGTGGGAGCGGAGGATGCCATCATCTACATGCTACACCGATCACTCTCCCACTTAGACAGAGGCAGTGGTGCTGTAAGAATTATGTTTCTAGACTTCTCTAGCGCCTTCAATGCCATCCAACCTCTGCTCCTTAGGGACAAGCTGACAGAGATGGGAGTAGATTCATACCTAGTGGCATGGATCGTGGACTATCTTACAAACAGACCTCAGTATGTGTGTCTCGGGAACTGCAGGTCTGACATTGTGGTCAGCAACACAGGAGCGCCACAGGGGACTGTACTTTCTCTGGTCCTGTTCAGCCTATATACATCGGACTTCCAATACAACTCGGAGTCCTGCCACGTGCAAAAGTTCGCTGACGACACTGCTATCGTGGGCTGCATCAGTAGAAGGAGTATAGGAACCTCATCAAGGACTTTGTTAAATGGTGCGACTCAAACCACCTACACCTGAACACCAGCAAAACCAAGGAGCTGGTGGTGGATTTTAGGAGGCCCAGACCCCTCGTGGACCCCGTGATCATCAGAGGTGACTGTGTGCAGAGGGTGCAGACCTATAAATACCTGGGAGTGCAGCTGGATGATAAATTGGACTGGACTGCCAATACTGATGCTCTGTGTAAGAAAGGACAGAGCCGGCTATACTTCCTTAGAAGAGTGGCGTCCTTCAACATCTGCAATAAGATGCTGCAGATGTTCTATCAGACTGTTGTGGTGAATGCCCTCTTGTACGCGGTGGTGTGCTGGTGAGGCAGCATAAAGAAGAAGGACGCCTCACGCCTGGACAAACTGGTGAGGAAGGCAGGCTCTATTGTTGGCATGGAGCTGGACAGTTTGACATCTGTGGCGGAGCGACGGGCACTGAGCAGGCTCCTATCAATTATGGAGAATCCACTGCATCCACTGAACAGGATCATCTCCAGACAGAGGAGCAGCTTCAGCGACAGACTGCTGTCAATGTCCTGCTCCCCTGACAGACTGAGGAGATCGTTCCTCCCCCAAACTATGCGACTCTTCAATTCTACCTGGGGGGGTAAACGTTAACATTATTCAAAGTTTTGTCTGTTTTTACCTGCATTTTTATTACTCTTTAATTTAAAATTGTTTTTTGTATCAGTATGCTGCTGCTGGAGTATGTGAATTTCCCCTTGGGATTAATAAAGTATCTATTATAAAGTTGGTAAAATGACGTTCAATCCTAAATTGTAACAAAGCTAGCAGTGAAGCACCTAATGGAATTTCATGAATTTCTTCTTGTTCTGCTCCAAAATCCTATTTTCAGTACCATTACTCAAATTTTCCTCAGCGACTCAAACTGTAGTAAAGGTAAAAGTGAAACTGACGGTTTATCAATCTCCTGCAGGCAATCTGCCCAACTGTGAAGGTGAAGTGTGACATGCATCTTCACATGCAGAGAGAGGGGTCAGAAATCAGCCTAATTTATAGAATATGACCAGCTGGAATGTTCACCAGTGACATGGAATTCTGTTGTGTTCTGTCTACAGAAAAGCAGAAGTCGAACTGGAGGATAATTTAAATAGACAAGAAACTACGTCAACACATTTGAGTTTGAGGTTGGGGAGCATGCACTGATTACAGCGCGTTGCCGCACCCACCACATGATGAACCACCCGGATTGGGACCTGAGTGCAGCTGTGCAATGGGTGACACTTCAGCATCACACTGGAACAGAGTGAGGTTCTTAAAGTGGCTGAAGTGCCAGTCCTGCCACCAACCACCCCCCAGAGTTTTTCCTGCAAGTTAGGGTACCAGGTTAACATCATACCCAGGACAAAGCAATTGCAGGTCAACACATTTTTCCAATACAAATTAATCTCATCAGAAAGATACACTGATTCATTTAGTCATAATCCTCTACCCTCTACTGCAATTTCATGATATAACTGTGTTTGTCATTATCATAATATTGCATTTCGTCAGAAGCTATCTTAGTTTTAGTTTTGTTCAACAAAAGCATCCCTGATAAGGAGAGGAAAGCTGAAAGCAATACCAACAAGAAGTATTGTATAAGTTAATTACAGAGTATAGACCCTATGTTCGGATTCAGCGGGTTGGTTGGATGGATGGATGATGGATGGATGGATGGACATCATCTCTTCACAATTGAGATCTACTCTCCAAGATATTCAACAAAACCTATCGTCCTTGTTGCCTTGTGGAACATTTCTTGTATCAGACAATTGACTTTGAATAGAAGCACACAGATGTGGTTGTGCTGCTAAAAAACACTGTTTGGTTCCTCATAGTATTCTACCATGGAGACCAGTAATACAATTTAGCAGAACTGGAAGTGCTGCGGTAAATTTCAGTTGGCCAATCATTTATACCAAGAACTGCTAGAAAATAGCTTTTTTTCTGTAATGGCACGTTCCAGGACCTGAAAGACAGGCTTTTCTCCCTCCAGGGCATAACTTCCTGGCTTCGTCTTTATATGTAGCTTCCTGTCAAGAAAAGGAGAAAAAAAAAACACAAAGAAAAAAACATTGTGGTCATGACCCTGCTAAAGTAACTGAACCCCTAGCTTACATGGCAACTTTGGGCTGAAGAAGGCAACTTCAAATCAACCAGTTTACAAGAGAGTGTAACTCTAGTCTCAAGCAAGGTCGGCCACAAAAGCAAGAGCAATAATACAACTACAACAAGGTTTGTGTGTGTATTAGCTCACTGCATTTACAGGATTAACAGCTTCATTTATAGGAAATCTGACCTGACTTGATGACAGTTACTGCCTTTTTAGTTTTGGATGGTAATCAAATGGCAATAAAAAGCAGTATGAAAGAATATTTCAGGATTTCAACCAACAGGGATGCTGCATTTGACGTTTCTACTGTAATTAATATGCCACTTAATTTCACTTTACACAATTTCTGACTGATGCCAGAAAAAGAAATACAATAATCAATAAATTGCTACTCTTCTTGGTTTATTTTCTCCATCTCTACCCACCAATACCATTTGTTCAGTGCAAACATGTTTTTTCAATGCACCTTCAAATGTAGCGTCCCTAAGGAAAACTAAAGTTAATTGATTTTTTTTTTTTTTTTTTAACAATTCTGTGTTTTTCTTGAGAATTTCATTGTTATTACTATTAGGTCATTTTTAGTTATTAAAGATATTAATAGCAAGATGAAAATTGTAATTAAACAATACATTTTAGAAACCATATAATATCCAGGGATCAATGCAATCACTGTTTGTTTACTCTGTAGTTAATTGGATCTTAATGCAGACACACCAGGCCCTCACCCTTCACCATACTTTTTGACAAGCGACATTAATTAACCTCCATCATTTTACACTCATTTTTAATTTCTCGGGAGTTAGTTTACATGACTTTACTAGTCCTATCATGATTTTAGCAACCATCTCTCTATTTTCTGATTCACTGCACTCAAAGTACAGTTCTAGGTTTTGGAAAGCATCAAGAGCAAGGTGGAAAACAATCTTGGACGGAGCTCCATTCTCCACACAAACGTAATCACTTTCTCAGCCACACTAGCTCATAACGAGACAATTTATATCAATCAAAAATAACTCGCTGGAGTTTGGGATACTGAAGAAAAACCAATGCAGGAAAAGAGGCAAAGTAATATGAACAAACGCCAAGGTGGGATTTCAATCAAGTGAGTGAGTGAGCAGTGTCTGCTCAATGTTATTAACATAACTTCAACACTTTATTATTTACTTTTAATTCCATCCTAAAAACTCAAACACTCTAATCAAGGCAAGTTCATTGTAATGTCTACAGAGTATGCATAGTATGATAAAATTCTAACTTGTTAGGTCTCCTCAGAACATTTGACATTAAGAATAAATGGCTACTGATCATGTGTTCATTATTTAAAGCATTCAGACTTGTTGCCCAACTATTTTATTTACCCTTATAACCAGTGTAGGGTCAGAAATGTCAACTGCTTATGTTCACAAGCACAATAAAAGAAAAGAATAAGCATTAAACTAAATAAAATTATTTTAACTAGAAAGTATTCATACTTATCAAAACCAATCCTTCTCAGGCCTTCACATACTACACTAATGTAAAGATATCTTCAATATATCAATTTGTTTCAAACAGCTCCAATAACACACTCTATAAAGATTAACATTAGCTACATACGGTCCTATGAGTAAGAGGTAAGAACAGCCTCATTTATTTATTTTCTATATGTTCTTTACTATCTCAATACCACTGAATTACACATCTTTCTTATTTCTTTTCTTTTTCATTTTATTTTCTTTCTAATTCAGTTGCCTTGAGGTCGGAACGAACAAACTTCAATTAGCATGCTGGATTTGTGGGCACAACAAGCAGGACTTGCTCTAATCAAATGTCAATGCTTTTAACTGTAAACCTGCACTACAGCTGGGTAGATCTGACCACGTCTTACTCCCACCTACAAGTCTGTGACTGACAACAGCAGTTCTCTCATTCAAACCAGAGGTTCTTGTATGTTTAGAGGAGGCTGTTGCTTATTATATATATTTTATTACTTTTTATATTTTTGTTATATACATATTTTTTTCCTGGAGCTTCTGTAAAGTTTTAATTCCCCCTTGGGGATAAATAATGTACATCTATCTCACCTGATCCTATAAGAATGACTTGTGTATTTTGCATAATCATTCCCTATCTTCAGTATAAGGTGGTAACGCTCCTCAAGACCCTTTACCCATCCCAAGATGGCATGATGATAATACGTGCTACCAACCCTTAGGGCAGCAGCAAAAAGAAAAAAAAAATGAATAAATGATCCAGAGCATGAGTGATTTAACACTACTTCCTATTAGCCACAACAACTTGTACAGAGCACACCAGCCCAAGGAAAAGTAAGCATGTAAATAAAATTGTTATTGTAAATACTACAATGTTGTGCTGCAGTACATTCCACCCCACATATAAATTACAATACAAAACACTCAACAGATAAATCACTAATCCACAAATAACAATACAGTAATGAATTAACTGGGAAAAAGTCCCTTAAATGTTTATCTGAAGAATTAATGTTTTCATTAATGTTTGTCATTGCAAAGATTTCTCCATGCCATACTTCTAATCCAGAGAAATATCTTTTACCCTGCATCTCCTTACCAAGGCCTAGAAGGCCCTGCCCCAAATTTACCATACAAAAGGAAAAGGGTCCTTTATTTTGTCAACTCCCCTTGCTTTCTACAAAAATGATCCTGGGTTCACCACATGGCTTTATGTAGGTAGAGTAGATTGTTCCTTTATACCAGTGACTTCATCCTCATTTTCTTCTGTGCTGATGACCATCCCTTCTTCTCTTTAGCTACTGTAACCTTTTTCAATATGGTCAAACCTCCCCACTTTTAGCTGTTATTGGGACTCTGAGCCAGGTGCTACTTCCAAGGTAGTCAATAGGCTTCCATTACCTATTTAGACTTTTTACTATTTACGGAAAAGTACAAACAGACACTGACTCTAAATACAAATCATAACTGTTACAAGGTAGCTTATTTTAGTTATCAAGCATTACTTCTTTATGCTGTATAACTGACAGACAGTATATTCTCTTCCTCCATATTGTCTGTTTATATAACAGTAATGCCCTGAAAATGATCTTTCATACCTCGAAACTCACTGGCAGACAATTTCGATATCGAATCATCATACACTGCTCAAAAAAATGGAGAACACATAATCATCACAGTCTAACACCAAATCAATTAAGCTTCAGGGATATCAATTTGTTCAGATAGGAAACATAAGCAATTGTGCATTAACTTCACCTGCTTTGGTGCAAATGAAAGTGATAATAGGTGCACTGGAGAAGCAAATGCAAGACACCCCCCAAAATGGGAATGGTTTTGCAGGTGGTGGTCACAGACAATTGCTCTCTCCTTATCCTTTCTGACTGATTCTCCCCTAGTTTTGCATTTTGCTAGTGTTCTTGGCACCACTAATAGCATGAAGTGGTAGCTGCAGCTGATTCAGGTTGCATAGGTAGTCCTGCTCCTCCAGGATGGCAGCACAGTCTCAAGTGCAGGTGACAGGCCATTCCACAAGGTGAGTTTGACAGTGCCTTAGAAGGGCGAGAAGGAACAAAGGAAGCATTGCCAGAGCCCTACAAAATGTCCTCCAGCTAGCTACTCCATAATGAGGGTGGCATGAGGGCCTGATGTTCTCTAGTGGGACATGTGCTCACAGGCCATAACTGAGAATACCACAACTAGCAGCGTCCGCAATTGGGGCCCTGTTCTCTTCACAGATGAAAGCTGGTTCACTCAGCACATGTAACAGAAAAGAGTCTGGAGACGCCGTAGTGAACATTATGCAGCCTGCAACGTCATCCACCATGACTGGTTTGGCAGTGGGTCAGTGGTGGTCTGGGGAGTCATATCCTTAGATGGTTGTACAGACCTCCACGTGCTAATCAACAGTACCCTGATTGCTGTTAAGTTACTGGGATGATTGTCAGATCTTACCTGTAGCAGTAGGCCCTGGGTTCCTCCTGGTACAGGACAATTTCCGGTCTCATGTGGTCAGAGTGTGTAGGCAGTTCCTGGAGGACAAAGGTATTGATGCCATTGACTGGTCCGCATGCTCCCCAGAGCTGAATTCAATTGTGAACATCTCGGACGTTATGTATCAGTGCATCCAATTCTGCCAAGTGGCACCACAGACTGTCCAGGAGCAAACCCAGGTCTGGGTGGAGATCCCCCCAGGACACATTCTACTGTCTCAACAGAAGAATGCCCAGACATTGTCGGGAGTGCATTCAGGCATGAGGGGGTCATACACACTAGTGAGTCATATTATGAGTAGCCATGATGAAATGTTGGATTAGCCTGTGATTTCACATTTTGACTTTGATTTTCAGTGTGATGATGAATCCACCAAAATCCATGAGTGGTTTGGTGATTTTAGTTTCCATTGATCATTGTTACATCATTTTGTTCTCAACACATTACACGGTATTATTCCATACGGATTTTCAATTTGAATATTTCGTTCATTGAGATCCAATGTGTAATTTAAGTATTCCCTTACTTTTTTGAGCAGTATATTCAAATTACCACCATATTCTAGATTTTCATCATCACTGTTATATACAAGCATACACTGTAAAACAAAGTTTTCATCAGCCTGACAAGTTCTATGTTGATACTTCTGCCATGAAATAGAGCCTTGAACAGAAATACCACCTGAGTGAGAACCACATCCTTATCTTTTAATACATGTGTATATTTGTCTTATCTATGTATACTGTAATTTGTAAAAATCCTTTTTTCTACCTTCCATTTATTATATATTATGAGTGTGTGTGTATGTGTGTGCATTCCCTAGGACCATGGTACAACACATATATGTAAATACAAGGTAAGTGCAAGGCAAGTAAAGAACTGTACTATACTACACTATACTATAATTAACAAGAGAATATATGGTAATAATCTGAAATAGATAGTAACAAATAAACAAAAATAATACATAACAAAAACTAATAATAATAAAAAACAACAGCAGTAAGAAGTGTAACAAATGTACTGCAAGTAAATAAGCCACTAGGAGCAGATCTGAGGATGGGGGCAGCACAGAGCTCTGAGCCCAGATAGCCACAGGGTAGAAGCTGTTGCAGAAACTAGCAAGACTGTTTTAGATGCTACAGAAACATCTGCCAGATGGAAATGGGACAAAGAGACCATGGGAAGGGCAGGTGAGGTCCTTCACAATGTGGCTTTGGCAGATGCAACATTTTATAAAGATGTCTTTAACAGAGAACAGAAAGTACAATACCAATTGTATTCGTAATTTTTCTTTTTGTTCAAATTATATTTTTTTACATTTTCAATATATCTATTCTTGCTTATTGCTTTGATGATTATAGATTTCTTATAATTACACCGTTTTTCATTACTTTTTTAAATACACAACTTATTTACTTTTGAATTCTAATTATATTGTTGTTTTTCTCCACCATTGATTTGAATATATAACTTAAATTGTTATATTTAGTTTCCTTATTCTTTTCTTTTTCTGTTCAACTGTAATACAGCCGTTAATGGGTAGCAACAAATATCCAGTCCTCAAGCCTCAATATACTATGTGTCATTTTACCACTTTATTGCAAAAGGCTTGACCAGAATAAACAAACATGAACATGTTTTAAACACTCTTAAGTAATACTCCCATATTACAAAATAATTCCTTGAAATGTTGTTCTATAAATCACCAAAACATCCTGTAGTTTATGGTACTGGGAGGTCAACTTCACCATGTTATTATGCATCTGACATGTTGCCATTTCTCAAAAGCTCTCTTATGCTTTATCTCATAGCCCTGCCTTTTCAACAGACAAAGCTTACCAATGAGAATTTGGGCCTGCACTACCAAAAACGGTGTCTCTATCTTTCAGTCACACCCCAATGTTTCATCCAGATACTTTTTAAATGTTGTGAAAGTTTCTGCTTCAACTACATGTCTCGGTAGTTTCTTCCAGATTCCCACAACTCTTTGTCTAAAGAAGTGCTTCCTGGTTTCTGTTTTGAATGCACTTCCCTTTAATTTCCACTGGTGTCCTCAACAATGTGATTCACCCTCCTCTGCTCAGATTAAAGAGGTTTAAAGTCCTGGGATGCACTCGGTTGCTCTCCTTTGAACAGCTTCAAGTGCTACTATGTATTTTTTGTGGTATGTGTCCAGATCTGCACATACAGTAGTACTCCAGATTTCGTCTCACTAGCACATTATATAGTCTGAGCATAACATCCCTCTATTTATATTCAACAGTTTAATGATATAACCTAATATTTTATTTGCCTTTTTAATCACTTCTGCACATTGCTTCAACAATAAAAACAACAAAATCCCCTAAATATTTTACAAAGGTCACTTCCTGTATGACAGAGCCTCCCATCTTGTATTTGCAATTAACATTTGTTATCCATATGTAGCACTTTACACTTTTCTATATTAAGCTTAATTTTCCAAGTGTTGCTCAGTTCTAAAGCTTGTCCAAGTCTTCTTGAATTCTTTTTACCTGCCATTCCTCCAAGTTTAGTGTCACCTGTGAATTTCACAAGTGTACCAACTATACTGGAATCAATGTAAATAATATAAATTAGAAAAGTAATGGTCCCAGGACAGACCCCTGAAGGACTCCATGTGGAGCATTCTCCTTTTATCTGCCGTTTAACCAATTTGAGATCCAGTTTTGTCAGTTACCTGTGATGTCTATAGTTTCAAGATCTGTAGTTCTAGCTCTATAGCTTCTAGAATAAATCTTTGGTGTGGGATCGTATCAAAGGCTTTTGGAAAGTCTAAGTAAATTATGTTGTTTACTTTTCTTTTTGTCAGTTACTCCTGTTAAAAAAAATCTAAATGATTGGCTTGACAATATTTTCCTCTTATAAACCCATGTTGGCTGTTATTTAGTATATTATTTTCATATTGGCACTTTTCTAATGTATTTCTTATTATAGTATTGTATTATACTTCATTGTCCCAACTTTAGGAAATTCTTAAAATATTCAATAGTTATTTAGGAACTGGAACTTTGTGACTGTGAACTGGTCTCATACTTTTCTGCATTTACCTATTAAACAGAATTATTTAATAATTCAATAAACATTTTATAACTGCTATGAAGAAACTGAAATATCCTGTGTTTAGGTATTTCCTTTGAATGGACAAAAAGTGGACAGAATAATCTAATTATTTCCATCCACTTACTCAATTATGGTCATTACAAAACCTACACCAGCTGTAATTGGGGTAAAGTGGGATCAACTCTGGACAGGGAACTGCAGGATGCGTTCACACTAACTCATACAGAATGTGAAATTTTTCAGATGGTGAAAGAAGACTCAAACTTATTTTTAAACAAACCTTCTGAAATGTGATTAATGCATATTACCATCTGTCTATACGACGGTTGCCCCTAAGTAGGACTGTTACTATAAAAGCATGCAAGCAACTAAATATTAAGACAAATATATAAATTCTAGAGTACATAACAACTGCAGGGGATCTAGAAGGCCAGCTTATAAGTACCGCTAAAATATTAGGAGACTGCCTGGCTTTGTTAGTGCTACAAGTTGTAATGAAAGTGTTTCCCTTGCACTGAAGGAGGAGCCTTGGCCACAATTTCACTAAAAAAAGAAAATAATTAACTGTATATTATCCAACTATTAGGCTGGCTCCATGTACAGAGATAGTTCCTGCCTTGTACCCGATACTACCAGGAAAGGTGCTGGCTGCCCCCAGCCCTGAATTGGACTAAATGTGTTCAGGAAATGAATGGATGGATAGCTGATTTAACTAAAATCACATACATGCTTGTGAAATAAATATAAAATTAGAGGAATACTACAAATAAAAACAATGAAAAGCTTTTACCCTGAAATTCATAATAAAATGTCATAGTACTTATTTCAAAGAAGTGTCTTGTGTATGTGGGTGAGCAGTTAAGTGACTTCCTTCCCAGGGTGAAGAGGTACAGTATACATTATTGCAGAGCAACATAACAAATCTGTGCTGTATCAGGCATGTGTAAACATTTGTGACAGCTACAAACCAGACCGAAAGAAATAACAGTGCTTTAAAGTATCAAGCAGGACCAAAGCAATGCTGAACAAATGTGGAGGACCACCAAAAATGGAAGGGAGCTTCTGTCATAGTTAAAATCTACTTCTCTCTTCTCTCAGACACCAGGCTATCTTGGAAGGAGCAACATAAACCAGAATAAATCTAATACCATTTTCATTTTCTGTGTTATAGTGGTTTTCATTTTATCAAAAGGTTAGTACATGGTACTTTTTTGTTTAGATGACAAAAAGGGTGTTAAGTGATCTAAAAGTAGAAGAGTCATTATGATCTGGAAAATTCAAACATCAACTGCCATGCAACACTACATGTCACTTCAAAGTCCGAAATCGGTTATGAAGGAGTGTGTTGTGCGTATGTGTACCTGAGTGTGACTGTCTTCTGCAGCATTGGTTCCTGCCTTGTGCCCAATGCTGCCAGGATGATTTCCAACCCCTACAACAATCATGAATTTGAGTAATTTGTGTTTCAGAATGGGTTGATGATGTATAGACATATGTACAGTCACACACTGTTTAGAAGGGGAATCTTTGTAGTGTATCTATCTTCAGAGTCGGTAAGTGACCCTTTCACTTACACAGTAAATGCCCTGGGTTAAAGTGTAGCTGGAAAAGTGTAAATTGATTTATTTTCTGAAAATGTTAAATGGTTGCAGAATTGACCTGTCTTACTGTAGCATTATGTAGAGGTGTCACTTTATACTACAACATTGATTTTCAGAAGGAGAACAAGCTTTAATCAATGTCTCAGTGACTTTGCTGACTTTATAAGTCTAAAATACACTTTTTCCATTTCTGTATTCTCATTCACATCACTATTTTCCTTTAATTGTACAAAACAGCAATTTTTAAATCAAAGGGGAATAAAATAACCTTGATTTGTAGCCACTGACATCTGCTAAGAGGCTACCAGTAAGATCACTGCCTTGGAAGTTGCAAAGTACTTGAGACGCCTTTTTTTTGTTCATTGCTAGAACTGTGCTTTAAGTTTTTTATTTATAAATATTTTTTATAGTAGGGGTAGGATGTTGGTGCTGACATATATTCTCCATCACAAATCCAGCATCATTGGTTTAAATCCCATTCCTGGACATTGCCTTTGTGGAGTTGGCACATCCTCCCCACAGTTGCATGTCCTCCAGCTACTCCTGTCAGCCTCTGACATTACTAAACAAAGGTCTAGTTGAATGTCCCCATTTGGCCCTTGTGTGAATGTGTGCATGACATTGTCCTACCCCATCCAGGTTGACTGCCTATCTTGCACCTTAAACTTCTATTACTGGGTCACAGCCCCCTCAGCCCTGAATTGAACTGGGTGGGGTTGAGAATGTTATATAATAATAGTTTGCTGGGGCAGAAAGTGTATTGTATATGATAAAACATCGACGTTGTAACATATGTACTTAGAAATGATGAATTTGCAATAGTAATTGGTGGAACAGTACAAGAAAATTGGAGAAAGGAGGCATAATTCCACATATATTTTAATGGTGCTCTAAAACACATACTCCATTGGCACTGAAGTAAAGAAAAAAATCCTTTGAGAGTCTTAGAAACCAAAGAGACCTTTTTTTTTAGACTGCTAGGTAGCAGCAGAGGTTTTGCACTTGGAAAAGATGGTCCTTGCTTAATATTACGTAGATCAAGCCATATCGAAGTTGCTAAGGGTATTAGGTCCTTTAAACTAGAAACAGGAGCTCAAGGTACATAATCCACCTGGAGACACATAAAAGGGAATTCCGAGATTTATAAAAGGCATCCCTCACCATGACCCAGAAGTAACGCCCCTGGTTGTGGTTAAAATTCCAGTTCCTCTCAGGGTCCCAAAAAGTTTAAAATAGAAAAAATGAGTTGGGATGAGGGTTTACCTTTTAAATATGTAGTGCATGCAGAATACAGAAAATTAAGGGAAGAGACTGAAATATTAAAGAGACAGTACTTGGTGCCTGCCTCACAGCAAAACTGATCTTGGAGCAAGAAGATGAGTTAGGAAAAGACTTGGTTTAACCTCCTTAGCATTTGACCTGAGCATTACTTGGGCTGTAAAAACAGCCCTAAAAGCGTTAGTCCTCAGGACAACAGTGTAGACTCGTCTCGCGTAAGACCCGAGGTTTACTCGAGATGTGAAAGCGCCAACAGGGTTAGTGCCAAGAGTTACTCAGGCAATGGTGTAGACATGTCTCCTCCTAGCCTCATAATGGTGACTCATAAGAAACTCCTCTCATCAGGAGTGATGACGAAGTAAATCTGTCTTCAGGCAGTGAGACTGAAATATTCAGTGAAACCGAAAGTGATTTTGGTACTCCGTAGGTGACACTAGCATCACTCGCACATGTGCAGCATGCTGTTCATATTATTATTATTCATCATTATTATTATTATTTGTATCATTATTATACTTTCCACACTTCTGACTTTGTACTTTTAGTATGTTGTACATTTTACAGTAGAAAGATGAGATGTAATAAAAATGTAATTTTTCCAGCCATAAAATGTATCACTTTATCAAGTTTTTTTGAGAAAAAATGTAACACTAAGGAGGTTAATCATTCTCAGTGGAGAAGCTAGGGTTTGTATAACCTTCTAATTTACTTCATATGTTTCATAAGTACTCCATGTTAACTTCTGTGCTCTCTTAATGATCTTATATGTTTCTGTTAAATAAGTAATACTTTCTGTCATATAGTATATTTGGACTTTGGAAATCTGCATTTACAGTTAAGGTGATGGTATATAGAAGTCCCCTGCACTATCACAATATATTGTGAGTAGTAAGTCACCTTACAGTGCTTGAATGTCCAAACTCACACCATCTTTGTTGAATCTACATGTTCTCCTCAAGCTCCTGTAGGTTCTCTCAAAATACTCCAGCTTCAAATTTAAAGACATGTGGTGAGGCTGATTTAGAATTCTAAAGATCCAGGAAGGAGATGGTAAGCTTGTTTGTGTGCTATTGAGGGGTGTCACATCCACGGTTAATGGATACAGTCTGCTCTTTGTGACATGGGCTAACTCTGTATTTCTGTACTGGAAATGAATGGATGGTTACAAAGCTCTGCCTGTTATTGTTTATGACATAGCAACTAGCTTTCCAACCAAATATGTAAATAACCATTATTACAATATTAGTACATTAGAGGATGACCAGCTCTAAAACATCTAATGAAGCAAACGGTGAAGCCCACAGCTTCATTAATGTAACAATGAAGTGGTAATTTAGCATGTTAAGCAGCATTTAGTCACAATTCTTAAAAAATGAGAAAAATTACCTACTACTGCCAATAAATCTGAAAAGGATGTAGAAAAGAATCTGGAAATGATTTAAACAAAACATCAAAATGTGTTCTTCCATCATCCTTGGGGATTTTCTATGCCGTGACTTCTCATTGTTTTCTGAATGGCTGTTCTAATACATTCTTTGATGGGTCAAGCAGATAATACATTCTAGATTTCTCATTCTTTTCACAAAGCATGTATTATTATCTTCACCAAATACACCCTGTCCTACAAGTCTTACTTTATTCTTGCAGGAAGGCTGCGTAATATTGCTCATGGTTCAAAGTTGCCTGTTGGAACCCTAAAGGTGTACAAAGATAAAGTGATTCCTCCCTCAGAGTATTTATTTAGCATTTTCAACCATAGAAGCACCAATGTGCTCACATGCTTTTGTTCATTGTTTCCAATAACACAGACAAGATGTTTATTCATCCATCCCTTTTCTTAATCCCAGTTCATCTAAATTCACTGTCTAATCATGATATCAGAGGGTAGGAAGCAACCTTGAATGGGGGTACTAGTCTATAGTTGGGCACACTCACAAAGCCCTATCTTCTTGTGCCCTGACAAAAAAAAAAAGTTCTAAAGTTGGTCCCTCAAAAATGGCACCTGTTCTTTGGCATTCTGTCATGACAATGAATTGGAACAATGGTGTTCAGTTTGAGGATAGTTTTTAAAGCTCTGTAGACTCTGGCACCTCGGACATATCCCAGCAGAGCCTGTGAACAGCAACACAGTATTCCTTTTACCTAAATTGAGTTTTTCTTCATTTCATTAAAACACACCAGGTCATGAAACTTGGTTGATCAGAGATGTTTTAATTAGAGTATCTCTCCAGGGAAGAGAGCCATAAAGAAATCCAATAGCCCACAGCTCCACCAGAATATGACTGCAACTCACTCTGAGCCAGTATTGAGCAAATCCTACACTGAATGAAGTGGAACATGCACGAAAAGTGTTTGAATGAAATGTAAACTTCAGACCAAGTTCAAATCAGTGGCTAAAAAGGCACAACATCCATTCTCATATTTCATAAGCAGACCACGTGGACTGGTGGCTTGAAAGGCCATTAGGAAAAGATCTCCTTTAGCTCCATGTGTTGCTTGCAGCAGGTCACTCCACAAAACATCTTGGTGCAATCATCACTGAAATTATTTCTGAATTTGAAGGGGCTATATACTGTACCTGTTCTGAACAGGCAACACTGTAAAATTGGCACCTATGTACTGCATATGTTAATGACAGCTGCTTTCAAATGAAGTCCACCCTGAAAGGCAAGACCTTAAAAGCCATCTTTTAAGAGGAGTCACATTACAGGTTTTTGTCCACTAGAAAAACTGGCTTAAAGGTAGAGATAATTTAATTGTGTGTGTTGTGTTTTCCCTTCTGCTGAAATGAAACTGGCACTGAAATATCAAAATCCCTGCATGTTCAATTCACAGTAATAACCTAACATAAAACCAGAGGGTGTACTCCATCAGATGCTCCAGCAAATATCACAAGTTGTTTACAATGATAGATAGTTTTGCTGTCAAATGGCCCACTTGAATCTGAGGTGTCAAAGACTTTTCAAAGTATGAAATTTAACACTATCCGGTTAATGAAGATTTTAAATCTTTTGGAGCAGCAGCTAATGTTACTGCTGCAGGGTCCCAGAGACCCGGTGCCCCAGCCCAGGATCTGCTTGTGTGATTCCTGCTTTGTACCCAGTGCTGCTACTATACCCCCATATTTAAATTTTCCCTGGGCAACAAGCTGGCACAAAAGATTAAGAGTTCTGGATTTAAATCAAATATTTGTGAAAATTTTAAGATTGCCTTATGTAAGTGCAATGTTTTCCTCAAAGTACTTCTGACTAAATTGTGTCCCAAGGACTTACAGGTTAGGTTAATGAAACCTCAGAATTGGCCTAGAATTAATATGGGCCAGTACGTGAATGTACCCAGCAATTGGATGGCAACTATTCTAGAAGCCTCCCTGCCAGAATAGGAACTGGCTGTCACAATCCTAAGCAAACACCTACTGGGATACTTAAAATCCTCAACAGGAAAAAAAAAACTGTCCAAAGCTACTGTCTAGCTAATTCACATTGTGGCTTCTGAGTATTTCATAAGTGGGGATGTAGCAAACAATGATTTTGGAAGCGGTGCACACCATTGTTTATTTCCCATCCTCAATATAACAAACTGTGATAGAGAATCCCCCAAAAGAAAGCTCATAAATATGTCAAAATGTGTTTGCGTGCAATTGTTTATTTTTGGACTGATTACGGTTTCCCTTACATTTGAATTCTATATTGATCTCCCATTTGTATGAGTTTCACCAAATCAAATCCATTGCAACTGATGTTGTTATAACTATGAAGTATGTAGATGCACTGCTTAAAGCGGAAGAAAAATAAATGGACAGATAAATAACTGTCATTTTACAGGAAAGCTAAGAAGTTACTTAAAGCTCACTACACAGTGTGAGCTTCAAATTAATTAGGGCCTTAGTTCCCCCCATGTTGATTCTTCCCTTTGTTGCTATCTACTTTGTTTACACATCATTCTAGCAAAACATCTGCAACTAAGAGCTTTCCACCATGTGATTTATCAAACACAAGGTGATGCTAACATGCTGTCTAAAGGAGAAGAATGGCAGCCACACAACAATGCTAAATATAATGCACCATTCAACACTGTATATTTGAATAACAGCAACTTGCTCATAATCTGTTGAAGTCAACTAATAATCAAAACATTGGCCTCCTTCAGGTGAAATATAAAATCTTCTAAGCAGTGAATGTTTCATAAAACTGTTACTGGCACTAGTATGAAAAGTAAAAAAATTCCTCAAGTAACTGATGGACATCATTAAGCTGCTTTATTTACAATGAAAGGTAAAAGATGCACATTTTTTCAGATCAATTCTGCTTGAAGAAAAGGTCAAATAGAGTCGCCTATCCCAGCCTGAGCTTAAATCTGCTAACATTTCACCAGATTCAAGTTGCCAGAAAATTCTGGAAGAAACCTGATTAAAAAGGCAGAAATGAAGTCACAGAAGAAAGGCCAGATCTATCTGCCAAAGATGACTTGAAAAGCAAGTTCACTTGCACACTAATTTTACTTGGATTTAAATGAATAACAAGAACAAAATTAACAATAAAAAAGTAACTTTTTTTTTTTTTTTTTTTTTTTAAACTATCGTTAATTTAGTCTTACAATTTTGTGAAGTGTTTGGTGTTTTGTTATTCATTACCTCACTATCAGGTGTCTACTTCAAAAACATGCTGGCAATAACCTTATCAGACCCAAAAGGTAAACTGAATCCAGTGGGAGGACTTGTCTAGAAGGACTGTGTGGATCACACCTACACTAAAGCATTGGTTACTGTGATCTTCCTGCAAGGTGCCTCCAACGAACAAGGTGCCTCTTATCAACATTTCAAAGCTAATTGCTCGTAACATTTATCCCAATAGCCACAATGGATCTTTAGTGCAAAAGAGTCCAAAAGTGGCTTTTGAAGGCCAGAGTGAGCTCACTATTTTAATATACTAAATTTCTTAATTAGAATCTAATTTGCCCATGATGAGAGTAATTTAAGAGCTGCTTATTTCAGCTGTCATTCTGCTACTGTATATCATACTCTACCTCTACTCTACTAAAAAATAAAACATGTTTTATGGAAAGGAGAAGAGACTGTACTAGTAATTGGGATTAATAAAGTATCTATCTATCTATCTATCTATCTATCTATCTATCTATCTATCTATCTATCTATCTATCTATCTAATGGGCTCGACACTACTTTTTAAAACTAATGGACTAGCACTCTTTATTGGCTCTTAATCAATAAATTAAGTGCCCACTAAGACATTTATCTATAAGCAAGTGGAAAGTAAAAAAAAAATAAAACAGTCATGTCAGGCAGTGTATAGAAAGGCAAGATGTTTCAATAAATTCCATATTCAAGCACTTTTCAAAAAGCAGTAATGGTTAGATGTTGAGTGTAAGAATAACATGTTTCAAAAGACACCATATGTGGCTGATTTTAAAATTTTTTATTTAAAATTTAAAGTGGGTGTCATAGATTGATTATCAATTTATCGGTAATTTGCACACCTCAGTCACACACATGTTTAACATAACATTCTAAAAACCCTAAATTAGAGTTGTGGAGTGCGCGTGGCATTAACAAAAACTCTAGACAGTGCCAGTCCTTTACAGGGTCCACTTATACATATACATACACCAACACACACACACACACTCTACTCTAACAGGGGGCCAGTTTGTCATTGTTAAGTAACTTATCCTCCAACACTAGGAATATGAAAGAAAGCCTGGAGTATCTGCAGAGAGTTCACATAATGTTTTTACAAAATGCTACATACATGTAGTAAAACAAATATACACAGTGAAAGGCAATATTATACAAATTAACTGTGAGCTGCAAATAATCACCAGGAAATATAAAGTGAAAAGAAGATTTACTAGCTTATTTCTTCATAAATACTTTACTAAGACAGTTACTATATGATTTTTCCTGGTTTTGTCTCACATCCAGATTAGGGATGCTGGATACTCTGAATTGCCTCCATGTGAGTGAGTACATCCTGTGATGGACTTGCACCCTACTCAAACTTCATTGGGCTCAGTATAGGGCTGATGTTCCAGTGACTGAAAAACTGGATTAAATGGTTCAGTTAATGGACAGGTGGATGGACCAACTTATGAAGAATACAAAGCTTATAAAACAGCAATGGGTTTGCTGGTTAGCTAGTCACAGCTTGATTATCTGACATGGTCAAAAAATGTACTATAAGAACTCCAATCCTTACCAATATAAATATTTAAAAACTGGAAAAATAGACTGAATTTTATTGTGTTTATTGCATACCACAATAGCAGGAACAGTCTGTTTGAATCTCATGGAGCTATAGCACTTAACCACTTTGATCACACTTAGGACTCGTTTATACTTCACGTTCAGAACGCAGACGTGCATGCATCATGGCTGCCACGCATTCCCAACATTCATCTGACGCGTCCTCTGAGCAGGTCCTCAGAAATTAACACAACATGTGCGCAAGTCGCAGTACCAGCAAAATGTCGGGGGCGCAGTGTGATAAAAGTCGGAAGGTGACGTCAGAGTCTCTGCTTACTATCTACATGTGAAAGAAAGCCACTATGCGGAACCTCCGTGATTGATGTAGGCACCTCGATGTTTGATAAATAGTTTGATGTGGTGAAGCAAAATGCCGACATACTGATGCATTTGTGGTGCTTTTATATTCAAGCGTTGCATATTCCCCATCGTAATGGCACGATACTTTTTAAAAGTCTCACATACCATCTTTTGTGCCATCTTTTTTTTCTGGGGCTTCCTCCTGACCTGACAGCAGAGGCAAACAGCAATAGATCACCACACAGAGCACATTAAATGTATGATATTCCAACTCTCTGCAAATTTAAAATCCTTAGATTTATACTTTCTATCACTTTCATGATGAAATGCATTAAAGTATGTATGTTACATTTTACAGATACCTCGTTAATTTTGTTTAAATAATGAATACTGTTAATAATTACACACATGGGGTGACACGGTGGCGGAGTGGTAGCACTGCTATCAGACAGGGAGTCACATCGTTGGTATTCCCTGCTTGGAGTTTATATGTTTTCCTGTTGGGTTTCCACAGTGTGCTCCGGTTTCCTTCCAAAGATATGCAGATTTGGTGACACAAAAATGACGCCAGTGTGTGTATGTGAGTGCTTGTATTCACCTTGCAATGAGCTGATGCCCTGTCTAGGAATTGTTTCTGTCTCGTGCCCAATGGTTGCTGGAATGGACACATCCCTGGACTGATGGATTTAATCATTAAACATCCTTTTCAGAGATATTGGGGTAAGGCATCATCGGAATTGAATGGGTGTTCCAGGCAATTCACAACACAGTGAGGCCAAACCTGTTCTCACCGTGATAAAATCTCACACTGCCACCTGGTGGATTCTTCCAGATTTACGTAAAGTATGTGCATAAGTATAAACAGTAAAACGCTTGCGTAGAAGGAGCGTCCACTGGAGGCATGTGTCGCGTGAATGTATAAACCTGGCCTAAACAGCACAAGTGAAGAAAAGGCTTGGGCGTATTAGTCCAATTAAAATCTTTGCCAATATTAGGTTTGTTAGCCGGGGACTCCAGCCATCTACATGCCATAAGTTAAAAAAAATCCTTTTAAAATATATCACTTTTAAATAAATCACTGCCTGAATATTGGCATGAGGTAAAGATTTTTTTTAACAGTTCAATTCATTTATCATTTCCAAACTAATTCGGGTGGCAGGGTCTGATGCATATCCTTAGCGGTTGGACACAAAGAAGGAGCCACCTCAGACAAAGGTAGCAAACCACTGAAGAACAAAATGTAAAAGCTGCAAGCCCATAACATCATATTGTTTTTCCAGTTCTTTCTATCCTGTTCTACATCATCGTTGCGTAAGAATTACCAATTATGTCTTTCACGTGTGTCAGTGAGTTCATGCTGATACACTAGGTAATTGATTACAGGGTTTGCATGAAATGTGCGGTGAGCCAAGAGAGAGATACTTTCTATAGGCAATGGAAAATTAAGCAATTCATTTGTGTTCTTTCTGGCCAATTACGTTAAACATTAAATTGAAATTTGAAACAAAATACAACTTCATTTAAGAATTGAATCATTGTTCTTGCATTATTATCAGTTGTCCTTCAGTTGTTTAGGGCATTCTGGCATCACGCCTATGCCCAGATATCTTTACAGGTACTATATAAAAAAAAAAAAAAAAACACGTTTATTTCGCCAAAAAAAGTAACACTGACCCCAGAAACATTGTATCCTGTAACCAGATGCTATCTTCATACATATTATTTTCATTATGAACTGAGGGTGGCATTTACCACTAATAATTAGTGACACTATGGCCAGAGAGCTGGGACAAAGCATTCAGTTAAGCAAGTAAGAAATAACTTCAAATTAAAAAACTGGGTTGGGACAAAAAATTGTCCAAATTTCCTAATTCAGTGCTAGCTGGCCCTTGTTTTTGCTTTCATATTGGCTTACTCAGTTAATAGTAATGGGAAGGTGAAAATTATCTCAGCAAGGAGGACACATTTTACAGCACAACAATTTGGAGACAGAAGCTGACCCTACACCGGAGTTAATAGAATTAATGCTTTAAAGACCATCACAAACTGTTGCTGTATCTCTTATCTCCCAGTGTCATAAAGCTTTTTAACAAAAACATTAGAGGTAGTAAAGTTTTATGGGGTGAAAATTGTCTTTGTAAATTAATTATAGTGAATGCACCAACATGAAAACCTACAAACTGTTAGAAGCAATTATGTGAATGTTTTTGATTTTTTGGCGAAAACTATAATCTGTTTTCCCTACACTATTTGCTCCTCTTTGTTTAGATGCAAATAAAAGAGCAAATTTGTTATTTTCTTATGTCAGCACGCCTAAATAAAAAACCTGAAACCTTAAACCAGGTTCTACACATAAAGACAGCTGGGACCCGCTTCTTCAAGAAGTTCAGCATAGGAAGGCTGCTTTTAATATTCAGGACTGAAAAAGAGCCCTAGAACTCTGTAAGTAAAGCAATGAAAAAAAGAAGAAAACAAGCCATTTCAGAAAATGTGAAACTAATTACTTAAATACAATTAGATCTTGCCTAAGGGCACCACTATTGCTGTGATAAGGAGCAAGTCTAGTCAGATCATGCACCAAAGGATCTTGAAATTTTTTTGGCAATGTCATTTTACCTCTGGCTAAAGAACAAACTTGTCTGATGTGCAAGATAACATTCTTTAAAATGGTTCTATGTGCCGCTTTTTGTGCTATGAACAGAGTGAAGGGGTAAGGAAGCAATAAATAAAGAAGCTTTTTTGTTTTATTTTCCACTGGTATAACATTCTTTACATATAATAAGTGGGTCATGGAATGGATGGATGGTTGATGCAGTGCCTGAGATGGGCATAAACAGAGTGTAGGGAGGTAATGGTAAATTTTGGGTTATTTTGCATTGAGATAATAGGGGCTATACTTTATGAAAAAATTGCATAAAATATCATAACATTTCCAAAACCCCCTAAATTCAACCTAGGCTTGATCTGAGCCAGAGCCCTATCCAGGCAGAATCAGCATTAGTCCATGGCAGGGGTGCACTTACACTAACCCAATTTAGAGATGTCATTCAACCTACGACATGTAGCTTTAGGATGAAAGAGGAAAACCAGAGTACCCAGAATACCACTCATGCAGATGAAGAGTGGATGCAATAGACTGCACAACATTTGGGGACAATTTAGCACAACCAACTTATAATAGGAATGTGAGAAGAAAATCCCACATTATCTGAAGGAAACCCAACTCAAAACAAAGAGAGAATGGCAAACTCAACACAGGACAGCGACCAGACTGAGACTGAATACAAGAACTTGGTGTAGCAGCGCTAACCAACTCACCATGGTTCCATTTTCTCTATGTATAAATACACATTATTAAAGCACTTACTCAGAACATTCTTCTTCAAAACCATTCACTAAAGCTTATGTTCTTTAAAAACAGACACACAAGACAAACACAAAGACAAGCAAGCAGGTAACAACATAAACACTTCAACTGTACACACTTCATATGTCAAAAGATTGACTTATTTAACCATTTTTCAGATGACACTGTATGACCATTCATTACACTTACAATTGCCATCATCTTGTCAAGACCTCCTGGTGAAGGCAGGAATATTATAGCTTTCTATGAGAATCCACTACATTTCCAATAACTGTTAATAATTTTATACACTCAAGAGTGTTAAAGCCCTAAATTGCCAGCAACTGAGCATTGGGCAAATCACTATTCTTGAACTACTGGATTATTCAGTCTTGCAGTTTTTCACTAAGTGTGATACTCAAGCTATCCTTAATTGTAAAAGGCTGGGCCTTTCATGAATGGTGCTCTATAACGCAAGCATGAGATCATCTCTTCTTTCTTGAAACATTCCACAACATCTGTAGTCTTACGATTGCCCCCATAGAAAGGCAGCTGGGCATACATTTACCAAAAAAAACCAAGTTGCTATGTGGGAGCATAAAGGTTTTGTAATTTTACTGTTTTCATTTAAAACAGATCAATGAAAATTTTAAAATCACAGTTTTCACTTTTTTAAGTTTCTGTACTGGCCTTACTTTTCTGGAACTCTGGTGTGTAGTACGTCTGTGTGGGTCAGTAGTTGCTGCTGGGTACTGGCAAACTCTGTAACAGCAAGAACACCAGTACAGGAGAAAGACACCTGCAATCTGGATAAGAAACATGCAATGTTCCCCCACAATTCTAGAGAACAAGGGAAATATTAGAGGTTGTGTAGATCTAGGGAGATTATTGGTAGGCATGGGCACAAAAAATCAGTCTTAAGACAAAAAGAGGAGGCACATGTCTCAAGTTGGGAAAAATGGAACCATGATATCTTTTTAAGGATGAGAGCTGGAAGGACAGACAGTCCTTGAATAGGGTGAATGAGACGGTGCTGCTACCTAAAGAGCAATGACTGGCATCCTACATTGCTCTTTTAAAGTTGTCAGTCCTAAACTACCTGCCAATTGTGGTTCTTTAAAAAACAATGAAGGCTGAGAGGTGAACAGACACCACAAGCGCTACCCTGCTATGCTTGTCGACAAAGAAAGGGCTTTCCAGAGAACAACTTCTAGGTCTCGACTGCAAGTGAACCCAAGGTGGGGTTTAAAGTTGCCTCGAGCCAGAAGGCAGACTGGACTCAGAGTTAGGGAGAAATTCTGTTCACTGGAGAGATCAATAGGTCAGGAGAGAAAGGGAATTCTTTGTAGTACTTAGCAGATGAGCATGTGTGAAAGTATTTTTTGTTTTTTTAATCTGTACTGTCCCTTAAATAAGCACATGGTTTTTAAACTTCTCTATATGTACTGCAGGTATGTGAATACAGTATAATACACAGCCAGAATTGTTGAAACGGTTAACATTTCTGCTTTGAGTCTTTAATGTATTTGCAACATCTAAAGCACCGATGAACATAAATGGAGACCCTTTCAAGAGATATCTTTTTGTGCGTGTTAGTGTATGTATATGTCTCAGGATGCATTATTTTTAAATAAAATACTTCAAAAATGAATCATTCTGTCTAAATGAAACATGGATCAGCTGTTTGCATTGCAAAATACTAGAAATCAACTGGATTTGAATAAAATAACTCCAGTAGATTTGTGCTGCACTGAGATACTGGCCTAAAATCTCAGCTTTATGTAGGAAAAAACATGGGACATATCAGATTATTCATATTTATGGGCTGCTTGACTGAGATACATAAGAGTACCCACTACACCTACACAATGTCCACTTAAAAGAAAGACAGAGTAAGTGTTTCTCTACCTCAGTTTTTTACCTGGCATAAAACAATTAGACAATCCAGACTATGACACTACACTGACAAAGATTTTCTTTGTTTTCCTCTATAGTTAGCAATTTAACCTCAGGGACTTGGTGTACACACATTTTTTGTACAAAAAGGCTTACCCACACTTTACTGAGCAGAAATGGGGAACAAATTCCGCATATTTTGTAAACACTCACACATCCCTTTGGTACAATTTGTTCTTCAGGAAAGGAAAACCACATAATCATCCAGGAACACTGCTAGGGACAATTTGTAGAAAACTTGAATTCAGCCAGGATCTTTACCTTCTGTTTCTACACTTTACTGGGCCAAACAGAAGCCCAGGAAGGCAGCGGGAGTCAGAGTCTTGTATTGAGAACCCCATTGTGAGCACCATGGCCTTTGGGGACCCAAGCCTAGATCTGGAGAAGGAGCCTTACCATAGCCATGGGATGGCAGGGACCCAGACTTGTGGAAGTTCAGCTGTGTCTGTCAAAAGGGCAACTCCTCTGCTGCAAGGCCCGTATGGGATAAGCAGATGAGGAAAACAGTTAAAAGAACAATGCACCTGGCTTTTAGAAAGGACACTTTCCTGCCAGCTGTTTTAAAGGATTTATTTGTTTGAATTTTATCTTCCACCAATTCACCTTTTTTAATTGGATTTATTTATGTAGGAACTTTGCACTGCACTTTTTGAACATTTGTTTTTTTTTTTTTTAATTGTTTTAATAAAAGCAATGAGCACTTTGCACCTTCCCCTTGCTTTGGGTGCTGTACTCATTTCCCCAAGCTCATCCCTTTGAAATGTTATTGGTGGTGGTGGGTGGTGAAGAGGCTCCTGGCCAGATCCGGTAGCATGGAGTCGACCCGCATCTTCACATATACACAAGAAGAATGTGCAAACTCCACATAGCTAGGAAGAGGTGATACAGAGATACTGCATAAATATTCTATGACCTCAACAAAACTGAGCACAAGAAAAATCTTCTGTAAACTGCTATTGCTGTGGATGTATAGACAGTTCATAAAAGATTGTATAATTTCCTCTTTGTTTTACATATCAGTCTAACTTCAAAGTTAATAAACACTGTGAAAATAGCACGTTAATGGTCCTCAATGCTATAATCACATACTTCAGAGGGAAAATCGCCATGCAGTCACAAGCAGATTAAATGCATTTTCAAATATGTATTCAGAATAATACATACAGTATTTCTAGTAAGAAACATTCCGTTTTTAATTACTGCTTCAGCACTAAGTCCTAGTAAATGTCTTCTTGCCTAAACTAGGGTCCAAGGACATATACAAAAATATAAAAAATGGATTCAGAAAACTTTATATAACTTACATAAATATTAGACAGATGTTTAATTTGAAGTTTTAAAATTATAAGGCTTTTTCAGCCAATGCTGTAACTTAAAATATTGTAAAATATAATTGTTCTGAATTACAAGAAACCCAATAATTAAAGAATCACTAATTCAGAAAAGCACTATGGAGTGTGTGTCAAAAAAAAATGCATGCCGTGCATAGTCGGCCATCAGAAATGTTTAACTTCTGTTTACAACCACAGCTTAGCTTACACTTTATCTCTTAGTTTTATTTGAAATTAATCAAACAAAAGTTGAGCGTTTGTTTTAAACTCCAACTGTCGTCATGGTATGAAAACATTATATTATGTTATGGATGTCTTATGAGCTCATCTTGTATTTGTGATTTCACCATAATGTATCTTAAGGAGTCTTTACATTAGTTTTGGTTTTCTACAGTAAAATGAATAAAGGCTACTTTCATAAAATGTAGTGTGAAACAAAGTATTAATTCCTAAACTAAAAATGTTGCAACTGAGATAGGACTGCTAATCTGAAAGGGTCTCATAGTGGGATCGAAGTTCACAAATACAGAGCAGATATGTTTGTACTCCAAAATACTCATTAGGGACGCTTTAAGTGAAAGCTCTAATTTTACCTGGACTTAGTGGTACCTCTCAACGTGAGCTATCACAGGGCCTGAGATTCAGTACATAGTTCAGTGAAATGCCTCTTTATCAGCTGAAAATAACAAGAAATGGCAGGCCAATTTAAACACCCTTAACGTAAGTATGCAGCAGTATATCATAAGAAAGTGCACACTTGCAGTTATCTTTATCTTCTTTACACCCATTCAAATCCACAGAAGTGGACTTAAGCCTTTTTTTTATCATCACCTAATTTGATCTAGCCAGCAGAAATCTCTGTGGAATCTGGCTCTGATGAAACATTTTTTTTTCGGACCGAGGTGTCTCAGATAAGTTTAATAACACGGTGTCTGGTGATTTACTATTTTAGATAAAATACAGCTAATGAAAATTAAACTAATTAATTACCCTGGTGGAATGGATACAAATTCAGAAGAAATATGGGCTATCGTCCATCTTCACACCAACCTATATTATGAAAGGCAAACATAATTTTATACAATTTACATGGCTGCAATTAGCACTCAAGGCCAATATGTGCTCAGCAGATTCCACACCATTTTTTTTTTTTTAATGTAGATGTGTTTACACTTGTTGAGTAAACTGAAGGGGGCAATGCATAATACATTTCCCAAAAAAATTAAATAAATGTCTAATACACTTTTGCACCTATAGGACTCATTTTTGTGGTCCCATTTTATTACTTTTCTAAAACCTCAAGTTAATTCATGAATGTGGCCACTCATTACACATTCCACAGTCATTTGTCTTCTTTTTTCTTTTTATTACAAAGAATGTAATTGTCTAACTAGGGCATCAGTAACAGCCACTACAGTTGATACCCCATTTTTATAACTTCCAAAGATTTTAGGTTATACAGTTGCCATTGACAACTAAAGTGTAAATCAGATATTTGTTTGACTGACCCCAGAACAATGCACTGGTTATGTAGAATGTGTATCTGCTCTTACAGGTGAACTATAACTATTTGGGCCACTTTAGAGGATTAGAAGCAATATGAAGAATAAAAGACTTTGTCATACTCTATTCACATTTCAGGCTCTATGCCAGAAAATCACTAGTGTTACTGCTACAAGGAAAGATATATGGATGATTATTCACACATTTGGCAGCTTGAGACACAATTACGCACATTCAATCTCTGCAGACCTGACGGTCTGAGAAACTATCAAATCAGACTTCATACAACCCTATTATATCAAGAGGAACATGCAAAACAGCAGCAAGCTCCATCTTCCGGTTCTATGCTGCATAATACAAATCAAACTTCTGGAAAGTTTTTAAATTGTTTCAGAAGTGAAAAGTTAATTAACAGTAACTGTAATGTCCTGTGTTGTTTCTTTATCCTTTCTGTGCTATACAAGTTTAGTTTAATAATAATAATAATAATTCATTACATTTATATAGCGCTTTTCTCAGTACTCAAAGTGCTATCCACACAGGGAGGAACCAGGAAGTGAACCCACAATCTTCCACAGTCTCCTTACTGCAAAGCAGCAGCACTACCACTGCACCACCTGTGAGGACAGTTTAGGTAGTGTTCAATTCTTACTTAACAAAGTTCTGAGTGACACACAACTGCAACCCGTTCAGTTTTTTACTAATACTGCTCACACTTACCCGGGCTTGGATATGACACTCTTACTTTCTTGTACATCTCAAATTTCCAACATTAAACACTTGTCTCACAGATATTTTTGTAAATGACATGGTGCTTTTCCAATTAATCAACTAGTGTCTTTTTGAAGAATGAATTTGTTCCAGCAGAGTTGCCTGTTGGTGTTTTAAATTGCATCATCTAAAAGTATAATAATAACACTGAATCAATAGTTCAGAAATTCTAAATCACAACGTGCTCTTAATTTCGAGATATGAGTGAAGATTATTTGTTTGGCTTCTCTACAAGGATTATATGAAGGACAAACCTCTCTTAGTTTTGCTCCTCACCTGCAGTATGTCAGTTGTTCAAGTTTTAAATGCTTGGGTAGGGCGATGGAAGTGAAGCATGAAATTAAGCTCACTTAGTATGGTAAAAAATTGCAGGCTATCTGCTTGGAAGTGCAATGTAATTCTGTGGCTATTCTGCCTTTACTAATAAACGAACATGAAGCCTGGTCAGAAAAAAGTAGAAAAATAAGAAAGGTGAAGAACACAATATACAAGTAACATTCTCAAAATAAACCATTTTCCTTTGTAAAAAAGGCACTGAAAAAAAGTAAAATTCACTAAGAGAAGCTGTGAGTGGAGACTTCATTGCCAATTGGCAAATAATACTTTACAAATTGTATACTGTATATACTTTTACCACAGTAAGTCTGTCAACTAGTAAAGTTGTCCTTAGATAAATGTGACCAGTCATACAGAACAAGTACAGTACATCCAGTTAGCACAAATGTTGTTAAGACATGCATTGCGATTCAGTAAAATGTAGGCTGGCAGACACAAAAAGAGGTAGAAGGCTGTGCTGTTTTAACCTTGACATGAACAGGACTAAACATATTATACTTTTAAAATAAATACTGATAGTAGACATCAGCTTCTAAGTATGAATTATAAAATTAAACAAGGCTAAGGTTACACAACAACTCATTTTATTAGGTGCATGATTTTCAGTGACTATAGCAGGCTGCTCAGGCACATGCACCCCCACATAACCACTAACATATGAGAAACATATAATTAATATGATGTCTGATGTTTGTCAAGACAGTAGAAAGGTATAGGGTCATACATAAAGTAATGAGCATATTGAAACCACCAAGAAGTGCATGGCATCAGAAATAGTATATTCATATACTGCCTCGTGCTTGAAAGAAAAATGATGTCATCTGTATTATTCTTATGCTCATAGACTGACAGGTCCTAATGACTTCAACATATCAATTATCTGTGATAACATCATTAAGTGATTTTTTGTTTTGGTTTTTTTTCTCCCTCTCAGGAATAGCAGCATGCAGACTTCTTCACATGTAGCTCAAAATTGAATGTGAAAGTCAGGATTAAATTAGATCCAGTTTGATCAGGTAAAATAAGATAAATGACAGAAGCTGATAAAATTCTTATTATAAGGGATGTGTTATTTTTTTAAGGAAAAAAAAAAAGACTTGGTATAGTTTTTTTGACAAAAATTCCTTTATTTTTGCTTAAGAGATATAGCATTGATGGTGATAGCGTAGAGCAGGGGTGGGCAATTCTGTCTCCAACCTATGCAAATGTGGAGTTTACCATATTTTTGCCCCATCTATAAAATGCACTAAAAAACATTTCATATCTGTGAATACTGGTTGCAGCTAGAACATTCCCATTCAGCATTCACAATTTCTCCTTGCCGAAGTGTCACAGCCAATACTGCTTTTAGCTTGTTTTCCTGACACTTCCTTTTGTTTCGATCCTATTGTTTCTAGATCCATTCTTTAGTAGGTAGTGTCTAAAATTTGATACCCAGTGTCTGTGTGTGTGTGTGTATATATATATTGTGACGGACGGCCAGGACCCACGCCCGGTCAGGACACCCCTTTGACACTAAACCTGGGGAAGGAGCCATGAGAACCACGCTACATCCCCCAGAACACTGGGTAGCAGCCCCCCTGGGCTGCATCAGGGCCACAATTGGGTTATACTGGAGCTCATCCCTGTTGGGCTCCATGGCCACCACATGGGAAATTGCACAGCTTCCTGAGCCCATCTGGGAGGCAATGCAGCCACACCCGGAAGTGCAGCCAGAGGTAGGTTATCAAGCACCTGCAGCACTTCCGGTTGGGCTATAAAAGGAGTCAGCAGCCACCACTCCGGGCGCCAGAGTCGGGAGGAGGAGGATGAAGCTGCCTGTGAGGAGTGGAGGAAAAACTTGTATTGGTGCTTTGATTTTAGGTTTGTGTGCTTTTTGGGACTGTGCTGTGCCTGTGGGACGCGGGTAAGACGTGCTCCATAGGTGAAGAAAAATAAATTTGTCTTTTGTTTTACACGTGTCTTGTTGTAAGTC
This sequence comes from Erpetoichthys calabaricus, assembly GCF_900747795.2. Lineage (NCBI taxonomy): Eukaryota > Metazoa > Chordata > Cladistia > Polypteriformes > Polypteridae > Erpetoichthys > Erpetoichthys calabaricus. The sequence continues at coordinate 76,600,424 of NC_041394.2, forward strand.
TGTGTCAGGTCAGGTGCCTATATAGCGCCTTTCACTATATATAAATTTCCCTCCTCCTGTCACAAAACTTTTTCCTAATTGTTATATTTTGTTTTTTCATTTCATTAACAAGATATTATGGAAGAATATTTCAGACAGAATTTTAAAAAGTAAACACATAAATAAATGAGTATATTATGACATGACAATTAATAAAAACACAATCATAAGTGAGCATAAATGTTCAAATGTGTCATGAAATGTTTTTGTTGCTTATTTCTTTCAGTATTAATTTAATTATTTCTTGATTTATTCATTACGTGACACCACACAGATCATAAAATACCGCTTAAAATGAAAAGTCATTTCACCTGTCAAAGCTGGAAGTGTTGACAGCGTGGGCACTAGAAAAGTACTGTATTTGGACTGGTGAATCGTCAGTACAGTGTGTATAAATCTGTGATCATCAAATGCTACATTTATAGCCAGACACCACATCCCAGAAGCAGACTTCTGAGAGGATGACAAATTCAGGGCTTTCTGAATTTAAGTTGCCACTTCAAGCAGTAATTCTGGCCAACTGTGTCTTTCACTTATGTCTGCCACAAACGTGCATTCACAACTTTGGGCACGAGCTTTGTTTGCCTTGGGAATCCTGTGGCTAAGAGGCATGAGCAAAGTTGAAACTCTCTATCAACAATTCACCAATCAAAACACAGTGCTCACTAGAGTCCTTCCTCTCAGCTTTGATGGGTGGAATTGACAGTTTTAATTTCACTGCATATTTCATATTGTGTGTGGTGTCAATGAAATAAATAATAAAGAAATAAACACAAAGAAACAGGCAACAAATGCATATTTCATTTTTATATTGTTTATGCTCACATATTAATGTGTTTATATTCATTTAATATCACATTTCACAATAGCATGACACAGTGATGCAGTGGTAACACTGCTACCTGGCAGTAAGGGGACCCTGTTCAGGAATAAGAAGGTTAGAAAAAGACTGACATTACGTAACACATTTATTCATTTGTATATTTACTTATTTATTTATGTTATTTATTTGATTCTGTCAGTAATACTCCTCCATAAAACATAGATGAAATTGGGTAATTTAAAATTATTCTTTTGTTGATCAACATAGCCATGTGCATTAACGTTTGCTCCACAATGGTACTCATTAAGTCAAAATACAGATCTTGAATTGTTGACGTCAATTTAGAGGCAGAAGTGAGATCAGTGATCTGTAACACATTAGACAACACATGCATAATAAATTTTCTTTTTGTTTTAATATTTGCATTAATGGCAGTTGTAACTGAATTGTCAAAATTTACATGATTTGAACAAAACTTGTTCAACCATCGATTAAGCAACTGGATTTCTAGATTTTTCACTTACTCACCACACCTACGGCTACATTAAAAACATAAATGGCAGACCTGGAGTATAATTTTGTGATATACAGTAAATTTGCAAAAGATAGCTATATAATACTGCAACTTTCAAATGATATCACAGCTTCTAAAAAATTTGGAAAAAATTGTCGGTTTAACCAACTGATTTATTTGTAAAACTTAAGTTGTGGTATGTCTCAGCTGAAGAAATATTTTAATATGAGCCTCATTTGTATTGCGTTCTAAAGAGAATAGAATACTGTAGCATTCCCTGAATAGGCGGTTTATTCTGTTTTGTTTTTTTAATCTGCAGGAATTTTGATTTTCATCATGAATTTTGAAGCATCTCCAATAATAGTGTCAATATGACATTGATGACTCATTGATAGATTCATGGGTCTTTTTGTATATTTATGCACTTAACTCAGCTTAATTTGAGATAAAACATGCAAACACTAAAATGGAAAAACTGTTCAGCAACTTGCTTTACGTAAACTGAGAAATGATTGCTATTGAATATTTTATATACATGTGCAATATTTATCATAAGTGAATCAATAAATTCCAAAACAACAACAGGCTAAATGATTAGCGTAGCCGAAGAAAACTTGTGTCTTCTTAAAATTACCGTGTTTAAACATGGGCAGTTCAACGTATTCTAAAATATCCCATCACCTGTTTGTTCTATTTTTTTACTTGATAGATCTATTTTTTGATGTCCTAAGGTTTTTATTGTTTATTGCAGTGAAAAGTGGAATAAAATCAAAGTGGAAAGTGGAATAAAATCAATTGTCAGGAAGACATGTGGAACATGTACAACCTTAAACCACTGACAAAGGCCCAAGACTTACGAGTGCTACATATCTGAGCAAAGAGGAGTTTTTTTGTGTTTGGCAACATCATATAAGGACAGACGTTCAATCTTCTATATTGTTGAGTGCAAAAATTTCACATGCAACAGATTTATGGACTACACAGACACCCAAACCCAGCACCTGATCACTGAGCTTCACCATCACAAACACAGTATGTCTTAGTGCAGCTGATGATGATGCTCTGTCTGTACTTGATTTTTGTTTGTTTTTGTTTGTGTTTTTTTAATTTGATATGGGTTTCGATGTGTGGCAGATATTCATTCAAGTCTATCATATTCCATTGTTAGTCTATCACTTTTCACTGTTTTATGTTATTTTCTTGGTGTCGGCAGTGGCAAATATCAACCCACTCACATATGATTTAGGTCTAAGTGAACATTTCATTTTATTGATTTTGTAACTGAAAGTACAGTGAATAAGATTTTTATAAATCAGGTAGCATGAGTAAGACTTGTATAAATCAAGATATAGGAGTGCATTAGACTTACAGTACATACAGTAAATCAAACAGCAGTACATCCCATACATTTATGTTTCACATCGATATCTCAATACCCTACCCGGCAAGCACAGGTATTAAAGTATTCTCCTTCACAGCAGATCCAAGCTGGAAAAGGATGGGTATTTTACATGTTTAAAACTGCAAAACATGTCACCTTGGGTAAGGACATGCAACATTAAAGCATCACTGGAGCTTTCTATTGTGACGTAACTCTGGTAAATCCACTACATTCCTGTAAGAATATTACTGTCAAATTCCTCGCGTTCCAGATATACAATGACCCAGGATGAAGCCACAAAACATAGATCAAGTAGTAAAGAGCCCAAGAGCTCCTTCATCTTGTGCAATATCTAGACTCATGGAATCACCATGTAGAGCAGAATGGTAAAATATTATACAGCACTAGAAGTCTATCAAAAGGGTTGCTAACAACTGCTTAAAGAAAAAAAAATCATAGGGTATAGTTTACCATTAATTTTAGATGAACTAAAGGCACAAAGCCTGTGCCAAACCCTGGCCACAACTTTTCACACTTCTGCAGTAGTAAAGTATAAACAGAAGGCTTAAAATCAGTTCTTACCCCAACTGCTATTGTCATTAACAGCTGCTGCATTCAAATATTACACTTTTTTCATTACATGCTTAAAAATATTTGTACTCTGCTGTGTGTCATATTGATCAAGCACCTTTTAATTTCCTTTTTTTTTTTTTTTTAATGGTACTAACAGAGTAAGTGCAAATAAGAATTCCAACGTATTGGTTACATCTGACAAAATATCTGCAAAACATTAAATGGTTGTAACATCCTGTGCAAGAAACTATAACGGGATGAGCTACTGAGTGGTGAATCAGCACAAAACAAGTGGTTTATGATGCTGATTAGTCAGACTCGCTTCAGCAATGGGAGCACCACTGAAAAGTTCAAATGAGCTGCATGATATATAGAAGAATAACTTGTTTTTTATTTTTTCAGGTGCATTCTGCTTTGCTCTTGAGCATTGCACACGTTCATTTGGAACCCAAGTTAAACAACTCCTTAACACTAGCAACAAGCAATGAAACAGAACACAGAACTTGCCTTTGTATTACTGTCAATGAAGTGCACACTCTTATCTTCCCCTACAAGAAAATGCTAATAATAAAAGTACAGCAAAATAATATTTAAGGGCTAGATTTAGACTCTGCAGACTAAATATTCAGGCGGTAGTCTGAAGTATTAAGCAACCTCCAGAGGCTTGTTTAAGCATTAGCACTCTTTAGGGTTTCATCTTGCTCTACTATTTCATTTTTGGTTTCCCATGAAGCAAACCATTTAACTACCAAAGGCAGCCTTATGTCTCATGGGAGGGAGAGGGGGTGCTTTCAAGTCAGTATGAAGGAATGTTGCTACACCAACATATCAGAGGCAAAAAAAATTCTCTGTCCGTGGGAAAAATTAGAGTCTTTACACAAGGTATTGTTATTTTGATTGTGTGCGTGTGTGTGTGTGTGTGTGTGTGTGTGTGTAGTACAATATACAGCATACATTATTGCATTTCATTCTTCTGCAAGTTCTTAGGAATGCAGAAGACACTAAAACCATTTTCAATATGTACATAAACAGTATCTAAAAAGCACGGAGGTCGTCTTTGGAAATTTTCCTTCTCTTCAGCCAGAACTTTTTCAGCAATGTTGTTCACAGCTGTGAAAATTTCTTTAGCTGTGTGAGGATTGTTTCAGCACACAAAATTGTAAGAAAGATTATACTGGAAGATATTTTGTGGGCTCATATTGACAAACAACACGGAAAAGCTTCAACCACTCCAGAAAAGTGTAGCATAAAACCAGCTGCTAAAGTATAGTTCCTAATTCAGCTTTTTGCAATTCAGGGATCAAGCACATTTTCACAATGTGACTTGTATATAGATAATGTTATAGGATAATTTTCTAAGTTTCACTTAATTTTTCAGTGCGAAACTAACCTTTTGTTTCTCTTTTGTAATAAATGTAATATATATATATATATATAATCCATCTGTCCGTCCATCCGCTTTTCATGAGAGAACTACTTTTACAACTATAAGTTGCTTGAACATTCCGGTTGACTTTGTGACTTCTCTCAGCGCAGTAAGAATCACAGTTCGCTTGCAGGAGCAATACATTTGCACTAATCAGAGACAGTGGCTGTGAGCCGAGAGGAGGGGGAAGCGGGACGTCAGGAGTAGGGAGCCAGGCAGGGTCCTCCTTACAGTCCTGATTCACTACTACGCCGGGTGGAGCCGTGGGGGACAGCTAATAGAATATAAAAATGAAAAGTGCTACACCTCCAGGAGACTAAAGCCAGCATCACATTCCACAACTTCTAGTCAGAGAGGATGTCAAATTTGATGACAGCAGTTGCTAATCTTGCTGATAGAGTTTGTCAGATTACTTGTCTATGAATCATATAGACAAGGCAAACTACACAACTTTCCAGTAAAGGTTCACATCTCCAAAGTATCTCATGCTCACCCCTTTTTCTGATAGTCAATAACATGGTGCCTGTCATGTCAGTGCAGTACAAATGATTTCCGGTTACCTCAAGTTCATCACCAATCTCTGCCCTTTCTTTTCTTTCTTCCATTCTTTTATGGTAAATAAAACAGAAAACACCAGACAGACAGGCCTCTCTTCTGTTTGCAAGGTCCAAAATATTTATTCTCCTCATTTCCTTGCAGCTGCGCTGCATGCACTGAACATCCAGGTGAGCATTCATTGGTTGTCAGCTCTTGCATACACAAGAGACCATCCCAACAGTTTAAGACAAAATAAAACATGTTTGAGTTACAAAGTAGTTGGACAGAGTCACTGGAAATCTGTGCATCGAGGCCTTGAGTTTGAATCACATCCCAGTCACTGTTCTCCCCATGCATGTGTGAATTTTCCTGGTTGACTGGCAACACTAAATTAGCCTGGTGTGAGGGAATGTGTGAGTGAGCCCTGTTAGGCACTGAAAACCCCTCCACAACACACTGATGCCCTGCAACTTATGCTCCAGTTCATGTATGGCTCTGGACTCTCCATGAACTGGAACTAGAAAATGTGGGTGCTAAAGTGGGAGAATGAATAAACAAATCATACACTGCGACAAGCTGGTGTCCAGCTCAGAGGTCCTTCTGCTGTGCCTCAATGCTGCCCCAGTGACCTTATGGTAAAACAAGTTATTTGAAGAAAAAAAAGAAAAGGATGGACATATATATTATATATATATATATATATATATATATATATATATATATATGCACAAATATATGTAGTGGGCCTGTCATAAATACAATATATCAACTAATATTCAACTGATAGGGAAGAGGTGGAGGATGCACCAAGCAGAACCTCTGATTGTGATCGCAAAACAAAAACAAACACAAGCAAACAGCAAAAACCCATGATTTCCTAGAAATGCCTTCTCTGTGGGCAGACTGGTGTTAATAAGCAATTTCAAAACACACAAAGAAGCAAGTAGGCTCGCAGTGCAATGTGGTGGTTAAGACTTTGGACTTTAAACCAAGAGATGTTATGTTCAAATCCAACTGCTGACATTGTGTGACCATGAGCAGGTCACTTCACCTGCCTGTGCTTCAACTGGAAAAAACAAAAAGAAATGTAACAAACAAATAAATAAATATACCATAAATCATGCATTTGTACAGAATGACCCTTCATCCATCCATTTTCAAACATTATTAACCCAGTTCTGGGTTGAGGGGGCCAGAACTTACTGCAGTAGCAAAAAACTGTCCAACCATACTGTATATACAATTCCTGACTCATGCTGGGAAATTTATAAAGCTCTTGCACAAAATGTGCTTTCCGATTTACAGAATGTTGCAAATTTAAAAAATAGTCTTGTGTTCTTCAGCTCTTCACAACAAAGTAAAACCGCACTAACTAGGGTGAATGATTATTATAAAACTCATGATTGCTGAATACAGCCATTGACTATAGAATTGTGATTATTAGTTTCTTTTAATAGCATTAAAATGAAATACCTATTGTATATGACTGTCTGCATATACTGTATTCTGTATGCACAACCAAAACATTCAATTAAATTTGATAATAACATATAACAATATTTCAACAGCACTGTGGTATGCACAATGTTTAGTTTTAGAAAAACACTCACCAATTGCTAAGTGCATTATATGGCCAAAACACTAGAATCTGGTCCAGTCATTGAGAGAGATGGCATTCACTACATTCAAAGAATGTAGTAAGAATTTCATTTAACTTTGTATACATGACAATAATTACCCTATGATTATCTGTGGCGATGCAAACTTGCTGCTTCTCCAGCAAGTCCCAGTTGGCCAATGCAGCTGTCATTCCCTAAGCAACTGCATCTCTGCTATTATCTTGGAGGAGGTATACCGTTACAAAGCATCTGCTTTTCAGTGTAAATTCCTCACAAGCAGAATGAACTATTAGGCTCAGGTATGCTTTCATAGTTCTTCTTGACCACAAATTAAGACGTGGCTGCATAATGTGTGTCTCTTGTTTGAGATTCATTTCAACAGTGAACGCAATACAATTCAGGAAGAATGACTATAGGAGGGGATGACTTGACTTTTTTTTGTTATACCTTCACTGTGCAGTGTTGATCTGAACCATTTTTTGCTAAATAAAACTTGATGGATTTCACTATCACTATCTGCCACCAAGAATTTGCTATATACAGGTATAAGCGATATTGAATGAACAAGTAATTGCTATCTGTGTCAGCCCTTACGATACAATCTCAGTGCTGTTTGCTTTGTCATCATACTGCACTGTGGTTGAATTTCAGATGGCTGCACATATTTTCTGTGTTTGAGTATAGAGCTCCCACTTTCACACTTGAAAATACAGATGATGCTCTTCCCTTTGGTACTAAAATTACATTTTCAGTGTTAGATGATCTAAGTTCAACAGAATTCATACTGCTCAGATTTTTTGGAGGCTTCCATTGACAGAAGATAAATATACACTTCTTAAAAGAAGTTGCTAGGGACCAGACTGTTAAAATTCAGCACAACTGCCTGTAATCAGTCAAATGATGTGAATGCCTCCAATCTGCCAGTTCACTCACACGCTCGGCGGATATGTCTGTAATTGCTTACAGCACTCGTCTGCTGTTTAGAGCGGTTTCTAACTAAGAAAGCTTGATTTCTGACAGAGTACTAAAAGGAATGCAGAAATCATCACTTTTCACAATGAATATATACTCGAGTATAAGCCGACCCGAGGTACCTAATTTTACCTACAAAAACTGGAAAAACGTATTGACTCGAGTATAAGCCTAGGGTGGGAAATGCAGCAGCTACTGGTAAGTTTCAATAATCAAAATGAATACCAATAAAATTACCATACATTAATTGAGGCATTAGTAGGTTAAATGTTTTTGAGCATTTATTTCAAAGAAAAACAGTAAACTAGCTCTGTAAGTGGAGAAGAGGGTCAACAAAAACAATATGGTACTCTCTCGTGCGCACGCATGCGTGTGTCTCTCTCTCTCGCATGTGTGTGTGTGTGTGTGTGTGTGTGTGTGTGTGTCTCTCTCGCCTGACTCGAATATAAGCCAAGGGTGACGTTTTTCAGCACATTTTGGGTACTGAAAAACTCGGCTTATATTTGAGTATATACAGTATATTGAGGCAGCCATAATCAAAGTTGTGATTAATATATGATTAATTATGCATCCCTAACACATATTGTAGCAGTTGGATGCTAGGCAAGGATGATGTGTAAAAGCATGCATTTTTCTGAGCCAACCTGACTTTAGTTGCTCATTCAAATTGATCTTACCTCAATAATGTTTTTTTCCCTATTGTAGCATGCTCACATTTGTTTCAGCCACATAACTGTTTTTGCAAAAGGACCAAAAATACAACTACAAAAACTTTCTACATTACTAAACTGTAAATCATTGATTGGAACAGCTCATAGAATTTACACCTTGGCTGATGGTGTGCTTGTAATGTCACAGTAAACATGGCTAAAGCACTTTGGGCTGACACAAAAGAAGAGCAGTATAAAACTGCAACAAGTTACGAGGGACTGGAAGACACTGAAATGCACGAGGCAGGGAGTTAAGGAGCTCAATTTTATTACATTGTGATAACCACAATGTAGTTAACTGTGTCTCCTCATACAGAAACAGAATTTCAGTCCTTTGCTATGGCAAACAAAGCTATTTGTGTTAAAAGTCATCATAAAAAAAAAAACACAGCAGCTGTACATTCTACAGAGTCCATGCTTATTATTAAGGATCAACAATTTTAATTACACCATGAAAGCAAGATGAATAATAACAATAATAATAATAAATTTAACTTATAAAGCGTCTTTGATATGCACAGTATACAATGCAAGGGAATCAATATCCAAAAGTAACCTTCCTCTGTCATCAATATGACCAAAGGCAATGACACGCTATCAACTAACCACAAAGACTCCCCATCTCAATCTGACCAATCTTTAACAGGGAACACAATTTTCCAAATTATTTAAAACAAACAGAAAGAGGTTACAATGACTTTTCATTTAAAAATATTTGTAAGAGAAACAATTTAACACAATTTAAACACTGGCTTCAGCTATCCTTAATGGTGCATTGATTAAGCAGGTTTGAGAATATTATGTTGTGTTAATGTAAAGTAATATTTAATATCCATGTCCACATTGAAAGCATTCAGTCATATCACTAAGCAAGCAGATAGAATTGTAGCTTTCACTATACTCACTAGTCATTGTGTTGAGTGTGATGGCATGTTGGAAGTTGATTAGGACAAGCAAGTAAAACCTTCAGTGTACTTTGTGCTTATGACCTGACGACTATACAAACCTATATCCCATATTAAATCATACAAGTTTCTGCTGACATCAACACTGTGTTCATAATTCCCAAAACACTCCTCCGTGGTTAGGCACCCCAACCCTTCCATAAACCCTTCATGTGTTCAGGAGAGCATCAACTCATTCAAGAAGCTTACAGTATTCTTGCTTACTCTACCCTTTTCTAAATTCTGCTTTCTTCTCAAACATTTCACTTTATCCAGCCCTCCAGTACAAGGTCCTCCACAGTCTAATTATATAGTACTTGTACAAAACCAACACACACCTTTCTCATTTTTCAAAAATCCAACAATTGACCCCCCACCTCCCGATAATACAAATATATTTTTTACGTCTAATTAACTGTTCAGTTGAGACAGACCTCAATCCACCTGCTGCTTTCAGAAATGACACAAATTTTATCTCATATCTTTCAAACACATTTCAAGACACTAAAATATAACACATTTAGTACTGGCACAGGATTGCACCATTTCAGGTTGAACAATATCTAAAAAGAAACATTTCCTTGGCAGAGAATCGGAATTGGTCTGGACAAAGTGAATTGGAATTTAAAGTACACAGTTCAGCTTTTAAAATCTTAAGAAGAAAAAGGGGTCAACAAGTGAATTAATTCTTAAGTTTTGTTAAAGTTGTGGTTCACATTCCATAGCTGGCCATGCAGCACTTTCTGAATTCAGCTTGACTGAGTCTTTTCATTTAGTTTCTGTGGTCTCTGCTAAAATCCAGAACTGAAAGAGAAAACAATATACTTTCCAGCCACTTCATTTTCAGCAATTTATGAAAGGCATTTACTGTAAAAAGTATAATTACATATTGATTGTAATGTAAAAGAGAGTTTCAGGTATGCTTAATATGAAAGAAATAAATTAGTTTTATATGTATGTATATGTTATAAATTAATACATTGTTGGAGTCAATTATTTCTAAAGAGATAAAGATGGCAGAAATTTCATTGGTTAGCTGAAATCACATATTAAACAAAATACAGCAACTGCTGCTGGGGCATTTTCAGATTCGAAATGGGCACAAGACTGTCATTTTTAACACTCAGCCATTGTTGTATTCTAATTATGTGACTCCATGTAGTAACAGTAGGCGACAAAGTATGTTAATTCCCAACAAATGGCGACATTTCCAAATGCACACGTGACAAAGCTTGCACAGACAGGTTTTATACATATTATGTTCTTGTGGTGTACCTCAAGTTCGTCACATCCCTAGGAAAAGAGGGCATGCCATTTGAGGAATTCAGTTCAGCTCAATATTGCACACAAATAAATAATATCCTATTATTCAAACATTAATAAGTGTGTTTCAGAAATGTGTCATTTTATGCAATTGCTTTTTGTGGAGGACAGTAAATTCCTTGCTTCTTGGTATGCCAACAAGGCCATCTCCTGCTTTCTGGTCAGTGCCACAGTCTCCAACCCATATAACATAGCTGATCTCACTACCGTCCTGTAGACCTTCCCTTTCACTCTTGCTGATACCCGTCTGTCACAAATCACTCCTGACACTCTTCTCCATCCATTCCACCCTGCCTGCACTCTCTTCTTCACCTCTCTTCCACAATCCCCATTACTCTGTACTGTTGATCCCAAGTATTTAAACTCATCCACCTTTGCCAACTCTACTCCTTGCATCCTCACCATTCCACTGACCTCTCTCTCATTTACACACATGTACTCTGTCTTGTTCCTACTGACCTTCATTCCACTCCTGTCTAGAGCACATCTCCACCTCTCCAGGGTCTCTTCAACCTGCTCCCTACTGTCGCAAAAGATCACAGTGTCATCAGCAAACATCATAGTCCATGGGGACTCCTGTCTAATCTCGTCTGTCAACCTGTCCATCACCATTGCAAATAAGAAAGGGCTCAGAGCTGATCCCTGATGTAAATCCTACCTCCACCTTGAATGCATCCATCACTCCTACCACAGACCTCACTGCACATGTGTAATTAATGATATTCTTGACCTGAATTTACAGACTGTTAAACTGAAAAAAGGCTCTACAGTTAACCATTGCAAACTGAGCCAATTATGATTCATCAAAAAAAATTAGAGATTTCCAGTTGTTTTGGAATATGAAAGTTATTTTTAAAGCTTTACAAAGTAAAATGAGATTTTCTACAAAATGAAAAAACAGATTTTGGCTCCAAAATTTCTTTGGGTCAGTTTTGCTACGCATCTTCCAATATTAAGTACTTGACCATGTATTTTTTAAAGATAAACATTAAATGTGAAGACCAAAAGCAGCTCTTTATTTAGCTCTGTATTTAGAACCACAATCTATATATCCACTGTGGGAGACAGGAGAATGAGAAAGCAAAAAATACTGCCACAAAAGAACTTTTAATCATCTGCCAAAAACTGCAAAAAATTGAGGCATTTTATGAGTGAAGCAGCTATCAGTAGAGAATGGGATTTTAAAAAAAGTGGTCAAACCTGAAGAAAATTGGTACCACCTAATTTAGCAAATCCATACAACTTGAATAAGTCATTTTTATGGCAGTATGTAAGTAGTTGGGAGAGGGTTGAGGATTGTCCAGGTTTCAACTGAGAAACGGAGTTTCAGAGGGTCTCAAATATCAGAACATGGGTCTTTCTTTTTACAGATATAGAGAGTGGTGATTATATTGACTAAAATGTGAAGTTTTGGCTTAAGAATTTACTGCCTGGTAAATTGTCACATAATACTTAACTTTTAACCATGATTGTCTAATGGAAAAATATATAAAATAAACTTGTAATATAGCATTTCAGCCTAATTCTTCTACTTCTGATCCGTCAGGATATAGGAGTCACATTTTCAAAACTTTACCTGTACAGTTAATGACAGTGGCTAATTCCTTTTTTAGGCTTCACATCTTTCAAGACAAGGAAGTCTGAGAGAGAGAGTGGTGCCCCTAACCCCTTCACGAAGCACATCACTTCCAACCAGAGAGAGTAAATTGTCTTTCTCCCAGTTTCCACTGACCTTTGTGTCCTTGCAAACAGTTATGCCATATTAGTAGATGTCCCAGTTCACAAAATTAGCTACATTTAAAAACCTAGAAATACCCCAGACAGGGACGGTGCTACGCTGGGTACGCTGGGGCACATGCTCTTATTGTATGTCTGGAGATTGCCCCAGTCCATGGTTATAGAGTTCTTTTTGTTTGTTTTTTGTTGTTTTTCTTTTATATACAGTACAAATGTACTGCCAACGGAACTCCCGGCCAGGAGTGAAGCTGCAACTTGCTTATCTGCTGTTGACAGCTTAGCCCACTGAAGTACAGAAACACCCAATTTCAATGGGTTTCTATGAAGAAAATTGTCTACACTGTAAGTAACAAAATACCATCGTGAATGTGCATGAGTCAGCAGGCCTTCATACATGTCATTTTTATTTCATTCTTAAAGAAAACTGCCAATAGTCAAAACTATAGGTAGATAATTTCCTACCTGTTACCTCAAGATATTCATTGATCCACTTTCTTTTATCATTTTAACCCCTAAAAGCTTAGTGGATGTAGACTTCATAAAGAAGACAGCTGTTGAAAGTGTTCATGTAAGGATTTGCTGCTGTTTATAATTTATAAATACTAAACATTTGTAAATAATCCTATTGTATGTACCGTAGTAGTATGGCTGGGGATATAAACTGGGAGAAATCCTGTTCTTTCAGGTTTGAGGAGATAGAGACTGTCAAAAAATGAAGATTGACCAATGTCAAAAGTTTGGTTCAAAAGTCAAGTAACATGAATGGGTCTATCATTTGTGGTATTATATGACTTAGTGACTCGCTGAAAGCGCTGATGAATCTGGCATGTGGCCGCATCATGTGGTCTGGGTTTATTTTTGAAGATCTTGTCAATTTTGACAGGGTGTGTAAGAAACACCAAAATTAAAGGAACATTTCAGTTAGGGTTTCTCAACTTGAGGGTCGCATCATATTTGTAAAGTGTGTATGTGTTTGTAGGGGGTTTGGTTGTTGAGAGTCTTGACTTCAATGAATATATAGCTAAACAGATGAATTTATTATGAAACCCACAATAAAGGAGGGCTATCTTTTTTTTTAACCTCACTTACTTTACTGTTATGAAAAGTGATCTTTTTTGAGCCTTCATTTTTGCTGAAGTGGGTCACAAAAATGTTAAAATCAGAAAAGGTTTGCATTAGTTAAAGGTTAATAATCTCTAATTTAAGTGCATTAGCACTTTCAAGCATACTTGACAAATTAAGACTGGAACACCTGGGTGCACAGTTTCAGGTGGCAAAGCACAAAGAAAAGCTGAAAATGAATGGAGCTCTAGTCAAGGGTCTAACAGATGCAACATCACCGTTGTGTTGCCAGGAGCTGGCAATCAGGGGACCTAATGAGAGTAGAGATTTTTCCAACAGGGGGAGATTTCAGAGGAATTACAGATGTCTTTGTAAAGTGTGATGATGTTTTGACAGCTCACTTTGCAAGTATATTTTTTTCTCAAATTGTGGCATGTCATGGACTATAAAAATGATTTTATTGTTGAAAATGCTGCTGTAGTTCTGCAGGAAATCAAAGATGAGACCAAATTTTATTTACCTACATGGCAAGCAGATTATATTGTGTACAGCTGTCTGTTATGCTGACTTGTATAAATATAGCTTGCTTAATTCGGGAATGTTTTATTAGATTCTCTGATGTATCAGGAGGATGTGATGCAAAAACTCTGAAAAGATCTCTGGTGATATAATTAAGATTATAATACTCCTTGTTCATAATAAAGCTAGCATGTGCCATTATAGATTATGTTCTTTTTGTGCCCCATCAACTAGCTACTGTGACCATACTATGTCCTACAAGAAAAGGAACCTGGAACCACCACTGGCCCCAGAGTCAATATCTTCTTTCTCTTCTGTCACAAAGATTACTCTGCCAAATAAATGTATTTCTTTTAATCCTGTTGCAACTGATGATCTTTACAAATTACTGCTTCTCAGCTTACAACTATGGGGACTTCAAATGCACACAGTGTGGTATAGCAGGTCCACAGCTTAGAAGAAAAGGCCAGTTTTTAAATAAATAATCTCCACACTTGCGGCTTATAGAGGGGGTGTGGTAGTGTGGCCGGAGTGGTTCTTGGACGCAACGTGGTGCGGGCATTTCCTCACTTAAGTGCACAGGTGAGGAATCGTCTGTATCTGTAATTGATGCTGGGAGCTGCTAATCGCCGCATCTGTGCCATGTCCCCATTATAAACAGGAGAAGCGTGAGTGCGGAAGACGATCAGGGAAAAAAAAAAAGAGAAAACAGAGGACAGAGGTTAAATAGGAGAAAAAGCAGGACGCGAAGGAGCTGGTGTGAGTGAGTAAGAGCAGGCTCACTGTAGAAGGACAGGCAGCTGGGAGAAGTGATCCTTAGCAGGGTGTTTGGCTGGCACCCAGGGGAAAACGGATTGGGTCACTCCTGCCGAGTTTTGCAGAGGAGCAGGAGTGACCACAATCGAGGACAGCTCACCTGGTAAGGTCGCAGCAGGCAGCAGGAGTCTGAGGCTTGGGAGGTGTAAGCCCCAGCGTGAGCGCCCAGCCCTACAGAGCCAGGGACCGAAAGGCGACCAGACCCTTAGGAGAAGGTCAGCTGCAGGTAGGGCGACTCCCCTGGTGCATGGCCCGGATGGGAGAAGCAGGGGAGCCGCCAGCTGAAGGCGGAACCGGGTTTTGTTTTTAAAAGGACTGCTTCCAGCCATTGTTTTAACCTCATTTTGATGGATTATTTATTAGATTTTAACCTCCACATTTTCACTGTTTTTAATGGATTGTTTATTTATTGAATTTTAGAAGAACTGTACTTGTTTTGAACACTTTTTGCTTTTGACTGTTTTAAATCAAAGCACTTCTGCACTTTGCACCTTTCCCCTTGCTTTGTTTTGGTGTTCTCATTGTCCATCTCATCCGGTTACATTACCGACGGTGTCGGGTTCAAGAGCTCCCTAAGAGGAAGTGGGAGCATGGAGCTGAACCCGCATTGTAGATGGCAAAACTAAAGATAGTAGAGCACATAATATGACACTCTTTGTCACTGTTTATATTTATTCTGGTTTATATTTTATCCTTAAGTGCAACTGCTAGGAGTAAATAACCCTTAATGGTTTTCTAGACTTTGAAATTCAAATTGGTAGACTATGCAAACACAAAGAAGAAAAATCAATGGTACATTTTTAAACAGTAAGTGCAGTGACTTGGAGACCAGAAACCATAATTGTGCAAGGATTTCAATTAAAAGGAAGCAACTTAGACTGTAATTAAGAGCTTGAAGTGAAAGACAACGCCCACTGTGTTCCTCCTACTGGACAACGCAATTGTATCAAATTGAATTAATGCAATTTTTTTATGAAATAGCAAATTATACTGAAGGAATAGCAAACCGAAATTCAGCAACGCACTGAGCAATAATACTCTAAAAGCATCTCCATCAAGACCTTTTATTTTATAGATTTCAAACTTGTCAGTCAATAGAGCCAATGGGGAGCTATTAAAAATCAACAGAAGCACACAAGAATCAGAACACAGAGTAGGAGGTCAGGAATTGGCTTATGTTCCCATCTTATAGCCTTTTACTAGTTCACTATATACTAATGCAGTCTTTAGAACTCTCCATTTTATCCCTGTTAGACAGGATAATTTGCATTGAACTGTTTTGGTAAATGCTTTGTGCTGATATTCACCGTCAACAGCCACTGTATATAACATAAAACTGCAAACTCACTCACCATGCTGTGGCCAGTCCAGTACAGGAAAAATCCCTGAGAGTCGACCTTCAATGTAACCAAGTCCCGAGTGGATGGATCCTGAAGTAAATGGGGAAAAAGAGGAGAAAAAAAGTTAAGTGAAGATACAAATTAGTGGTCACTTGCTGTCACCTTTACTCAACATAGAGTGACATTTTAAGATCCAAGCACTCCAGCCATACACTCGGCCTGATTACATGTATGAAGTAAATAGAAACATCAGTGTGTAATCAGCGTAACTAAAGAGGTGATTAACAGCATACCACACTTTGCCTATCTGCCTGTCCAACAGCAGTAGGCAGCCACCTACGGCAAGCCTGTCAAAGTCTACATATTCACATTCATGACATCGATTTAAATTTATCTGGCTTACAGTGACATCATAAATCATCTTATTCAGCATCACAAGTTACTTTTTGTATCTGTTCTGAAAACTCTACAGAGAATGAAGCATTGGCAAGGGCAACTGCTGCATTACTGGCTTCTGCAGCTATGTATTTAGCTTCATGAGTAAAAAGTCAGTAGAGTGGTTATTCATCTTTAGCCAGGGTAGCATATTAGGAGCCTTTGATATGCTGGTAAATACCTGATGAATATGAAGGATTCACAGGTCATGCAAAATCAAGAGAAATATGTCTCACCTAAGTCACCTCAGACCATTCCAAAGTGAAGTTATTTCAATAGGCTACACTGCAGAAATGTATAATCACACTTCTGATGCTTTGTGAGCATAATTAAGACCAAAAGAAACCTTTGTTAAGGTTGTTACATAACAGTATATGAGTAATAGGTGCATTTTAACAGTACTTAAAATGAAGAGTTACCATAATCATTTGTTATAACTAACATGCCCCACTGTTTTTGTGGTTTTTATTCTGTTTTACATAACGTAATAAAGTGTGTATGCATAAAAAACATCAACAGAAAATGTTCTATGGTGGTTTACAATAACTAAATATTCAAAGCAGTTGAAAAGACTTTTTATAATAATAAAAGCAAAATATTTTATAATAATAAAATTTATCCATTCATCTACCAAACGTTAAACTGGTGCTTTGCAGTAACATGACTTTACTCAATTAACATCAGAATTGCCAGAGAAACTATTCTTGGATGTGATACTAATTAACTTTAGGGCAATACTTTAGTAAAGGCTAAAGTGGTACATGAGAAGCATTTCTTACTGTATACTAGATAATAAATGTTGAAGGCAACAGTGAATTACCCATCACTGAATGTTTGTGGAGTTACCCCTTGAAATTTTACAATCAAAATAAGTGCAGTGGCCCATTTTCATTTGCTTTTGGTCATGTCAGGTCTGTCTTAATTGCTTGAGATGCAGCTGGTAAGGGTTCCAAAAACGTCAAATATTTAGGTGAATGCTGGCAAGCACATTACACACAGCCTTGTTTACATCCTCATTTTGGCTTTTATTTATTTAATACCCTTGGGAAAGTATGGCAGTTTAAAGATAGGATTTTAAAATCTAAAACAAGAATAAATGTTACAAAATACATAAAATTGTCCATATAAACTTTTTTTTGGTTACAATATTGTGATATATTTCCCTCTGTTTCTGCTTTTCCACAGTTACCTGTACTGAGCAGCCCCAGACATACCTGCTATTTATAAATTTAACAATATGTATAATATAGAAACTATTATGGACCATAACTGCACAACAAATGGGATGGGGGGGTACCTTCTTGTTTCCATCAACTGACCAATCAGGTTAAACCACATAGCACGCTAGGTAATGTTTTTAAAGGGGCACTTGTCACATGCACTTCACATACAAGTCCATACACAAAGGCATTACACGTAAGATACAAATACACAAATAAAAGAATAATCACATTTCCAGTTTTATTTGATTGCACGTGTGTTTTATTTTTAAATGTGTTTGCAAGTTTCCCTGTAATTTTTAGCATACTGGTAAAACGTTTTTTATGAAAGTCACACTGGAAGAAGAATTTCATCCAGTATACCAGATCAACTGATACAGTATATCACCCACTCCTAAATGGTAGCACAAATTGAAAAAGACTGGTGCAAGAGTAAGACAACTTATAGGAGACAGAGTTCAAGTCCAGACCCAATTACTATCTATGTGGACTTTGCACATTCTCTCCATATACTGTATGTGTGTGTGTGTGTGTGTTTCCCTCTCCTCATCTTCGAAAGCCTGGTTAATTCTTATATATTAATAACATTTATATTAATAACACATTAATAACATGCTTTTTAACTTGGAGAGAGAGGGTGGGGGGTAGTGGGTAAAATTTTGAACTACCTTTAATGATTTCTAATTTTTGGTCAGTCAAGAAAGCTTTTTTTCAATGAAATGGGCCATGCCAGTAAAAGTGTATTAAGCAACTTGGAAAAAACATCCAAATTTCTATCTTTAGATGCTTCAGAAATGTAACTAATGTCATGACCTAAAAACTGATCCTCATGTTAAATACAGAAGGCCCTGCCTAACAAGTTCTGGTATTCCAGTTATTCTAGCCAAAGTGCATACCAGTATTCCGGCTATTCGCAGCTCATAACATACAGTACAAATATCCTCGAGCCATCATCAACTGTCTCTATAAACAAACCGTTGTTACTTTTTGAGCCATAAGCTTAGCTTTAAAGCAGCTGATCTGAAATGTCAATGATGTACCAATCCACTTGAATCATCTTCTTGTCTGAACATGCAATCCAGTCATCTAAAGCTAGAATGTATTTGCATTCTCATTCTGTACACTTTACCAGTGGGACATCAACATGCTTGGTCCAGTACGTGTGAGAAATAAGAGGTCAGCTTCCAGGGAAGCAGTACTAAAGTAGTCAAATTATTGCTCATTCTAATGCTTTGGAAATATGTTCATGGCAATGAAGAGCCAGAATTTGTTTTTTATTCTCAAGGAAAAAAAATGGAAAAATAAAAAAGGACAAAAAGAAACACCAAAAAATGCCTTGCACAAAAATATTTGATTCACTTAGGTGCAATGTTCACAAAATGCACCAGCAGACTAGATGAAGGGATTTGTGACGTTCATATGTACTTCCATAGGGTCCGTCTTCTTAAGCTCAATCACTTTAGCAGTTCCTCTTGGCTTCACATGCCATTCCTTATCAGAATACTAAAAGGTGTGCAGCTTAAATTAATTAACAACAGTGCCAACTGCTAAATTTCTTGAATTCCAAAATACCACCATTTCAAAGATAACAAATGTTACCAGAATATATACTGCCTATAATTGTACTTTTCCAACCAGCAAAGAGGCCCAGATGTCTGTAAACCACAAGGATGCTGTTTAAGTTCCGTCACTGACTCACTGTGTGACCT
The DNA here is from genome assembly GCF_900747795.2 of Erpetoichthys calabaricus. Lineage (NCBI taxonomy): Eukaryota > Metazoa > Chordata > Cladistia > Polypteriformes > Polypteridae > Erpetoichthys > Erpetoichthys calabaricus. The sequence continues at coordinate 76,620,123 of NC_041394.2, forward strand.
TGATCAAGTCACTTATTTTGCTTATGCAGGAACTGCACATAAAGTGTATAACTATTTTATTTTTGTACCTGTAAAGCACCTTGGCTTGGTGGAATGAATAGGAAGGCACCACGTATTTGTTGTCTGTTTTTAATTGTTGTCTGTACTTAATTGACTGTGCAACACCCTTGAGTCAAGTAGTAATGCCAAGAGTACTATGTAAAATTTGATGTTGTATTAATATATTTGTGAGGCAGCTTTTTTTGCTTTTAAAAGGTAAAGAAGGTTATTCACAGTCTGCCTGTGGAGGTGTCAAGTGGTTAGGGTGGACTCAGTTGGACAAACCTTCATCTGATGAAAGGAAAAAAAAAAAGATGTCATATATAGGTGCAATGCATTTCTGTTGAGATTTTTCATGGTTCTCTGTTAGTTGTATATATAGTATTGTGACTTCTAGAAAATAACTCTCCCAAAATGCTTTATAGATGTGGTGAATATTTCTGTAGAATTGAATCATTCATTTCTTGAACCCACTTCATCCCATTTTAGGGTCAGGTGGGTGTGGTATATATATATGTACACACACACACACACACATACAATACTGTGCAAAAGTTTTAGGCAGGTGTGAAAAAATGCTGTAAACAAAGAATGCTTTCAAAAATGGAAGTGTTAATCATTTATTTTCATCAATCAACAAAATGCAGTGAATGAACAAAAGAAAAAATCTAAATCAAATCAATATTTGGTGTGACCACCCTTTGCCTTCAAAACAGCATCAATTCTTCTAGGTACACTTGCACACAGTTTTTAAAGGAACTCAGCTAGTAGGTTGTCCCAAACATCTTGGAGAACTAACCACAGATCTTCTGTGGATGTAGGCTTCCTCACATCCTTCTGTCTCTTCATGTAATCCCAGACACACTCGATGATGTTGAGATCAGGGCTCTGTGGTGGCCATACCATCACTTCCAGGACTTCTTGTTCTTCTTTACACTGAAGATAGTTCTTAATGACTTTGGCTGTATGTTTGGGGTCGTTGTCCTGCTGCAGAATAAATTTGGGGCCAATCGTACGCCTCCCTGATGGTACTGCATGATGGATAAGTATCTGCCTGTATTTCTCAGCATTGAGAACACCATTAATCCTGACCAAATCTCCAACTCCATTTGCAGAAATGCTGCTCCAAACGTTCAAGGAACCTCCACCATGCTTCACTGTTGCCTGCAGACACTCATTATTGTACCGCTCTCCAGCCCTACGATGAACAAACTGCCTTCTGCTACAGCCAAATATTTCAAATTTTGACTCATCAGTCCAGAGCACCTGCTTCCATTTTTCTGCACCCCAGTTCCTATGTTTTTGTGCATACTTGAGTTGCTTGGCCTTGTTTCCACGTCGGAGGTATGGCTTTTTGGCTGCAACTCTTTCATGAAGACCACTTCTGGCCAGACTTCTCCGGACAGTAGATGGGTGTACCTGGGTCCCACTGGTTTCTGTCAGTTCTGAGCTGATGGCACTGCTGGACATCTTCCGATTTTGAAGGGTAATAAGCTTGATGTGTCTTTCATCTGCTGCAAGTTTCCTTGGCCGACCACTGCGTCTACGATCCTCAACGTTGCCCTTTTATTTGTGCTTCTTCAAAAGAGCTTGAACAGCACATTTTGAAACCCCAGTCTGCTTTGAAATCTTTGTCTGGGAGAGACCATGCTGATGCAATATAACTACCTTGTGTCTTGTTGCTGTGCTCAATCTTGCCATGACATGAAACTGTATTCAACAACCTCACCTTGGTAGCAGAGTTTGGCTGTTCCTCACCCAGTTTTAAGCCTTCTACACAGCTGTTTCTGCTTCAATTAATGACTGTGTTTCAACCTACGCGTGACATTGATGATCATTAGCACCTGTTTGGTATAATTGGTTGATCATACACCCGACTTTGTGCAAGTGTACCTATAAGAATTGATGCTGGTTTGAAGGCAAAAGGTAGTAACACCAAATATTGATTTGATTTAGATTTTTCTTTTGTTTGCTCACTTTGCATTTTGTAAATTGATAACAATAAACAATCATTATTTATATTTCTGAAAGCATTCTTTGTTTACAGTATTTTTCCACACCTGCCTAAAACTTTTGCACAGTACTGTATACACACACACACACACACACACCTCTCTATTATAAAAAAAAATCCTGGAAAGGAAAAGCAGGGCGACGAGACGTGATCTTTTCAGAAGTTCTCGGAAGACCCGCGAGACAAAAGAGATTGTCCCAGGGCCGTCTCGCAGGGACGTGGAACATGAGATTCTTGCAAGACACGCCCTACTTACAAACAATTTCAAATAAGAGCACAGCCTGCAAAACACTCAGTCTTGTAAAGGCACGTAGCACACACAGCGTATAAGGACAATATGTTCTAGATGAAACGTCAAGAAATAAGCAGAGAAGAAAGAGCAGCACAGAGAAAAGAGACCCAAAAGCGTTGGATTGAAAAAAGGCAGATAAGAGATTATGAAAGCAGTGGAATTCGAAAGGCTCAAACAAACGATGGCGCAATACACATGCAGGGAAAGGTACAGAATATGAAAGCAGTAAAATTCAAAAGTATTGCAGAATCTCAGCCAGGTTGAAGCCTTTTTTGTTTTAAGTGACCGTTAGGTCCGATTGAGGGAGGGCGGAGTACAGCACGGAAGACTGATAATGGGGTATTGATTGATGCGGTAAGGGGGGGGCGAGACCCGGGGGAGGAGGGGCTGGAGAGGGTGCTAGAAAGTTGTGTTTGGGGTTACAAAGTCGGCGATTGTTCAAGTAAAACTTTATTACGTCAGTCGCTACAGTATGAAAAATAAGATACTAAAGATCGCATTAGCGCAAACAAAAGGTAATTAATCATCAGAACCAGGTGAAAAAATTGCAGGAAAAATCGAAGTCAGAAATAAAAGGCAAAGAGTGGAAAACGAAGTCTTTTAGCCTTCGCATCATTCAATACACAAAACGTGGATTTACACAATAATGGACCATATGCTATGAGAATCTGTGGTCCCGCAACAGTTAAAGCAACGACAAGTTTAATTTCAAACAATACACAATTTGGGCAGGTGTATATGTATGATCATGGAGAAGCGATGTAAATTTTAACAGGCGACAAGAAAGGTAATGTATGTATTCTGCGATTAACATTAGACACCAAAGGAGATCGTGATATGCCATTCGTATTAAAATGTTTACAGTTTACCGTGAGAATAGCTTTTGCTACAACAATTAACAAATCACAGGGACAAACATTAGAAAAAGTCGGATTATTTATTAGAGAAACAGAAACAATATTCACTCATGTACAGTTATACATTGCGTTGTCACAATGTGTCTCCATAAACGGAATCAAAATTCAATGCGATCTTGAAGAAAAGGTAATTCCAAATATTGTTTTTAATGAAGCTTTAAAGTAAAAGTGCAAATAATGAAACTGAAACAATTCCAAAGGAAAAAAAAAGCTTTTAAAATTGTATATCCGATTAACCAAACACAGGATTTGGCGAGCGAAGCAAGCCCTAACCCTAACCCTAGTATACACACACACACACACACACACACACACACACACAATAACTCCCTAACATAGCCTCCTGCCCCAGGCCAAGGCTGGTGTTATCAGTACATGCACACCACAACCCTAACTGGAAGTCCACACCCACTCTTCTTCTCATTCTGACTACTGTATTGAAGTAGTTATGCCCAGCTCTCTGACTAGCAGCAGCTTTCTATATGCCTTGACTTCTTATGACATGTTTTGACAACATGTGCCTGTGCTTACAGTGGTCAAGATACTTTCTAACCCAGGCCATTGACTATACAAAAAGTTATACCTCACACGCAGAATACCAAAGAGTCAATTCCTATAGGAGTCTGAAGACTCTTCTATACAGCTTATCTCCAAAGTCAACGTATTAAATTTCTATACAATAACCCAAAGGAGTAATAAAACCTGCCAAGCGGAGGTAAACAAAATGATTAGATAATTGAAAATTCCCTTGTGAGGACTTACAGCTATAACAACAACATCTAGGCTAAAGTGGGGAGCTTTATGGACACTGCACCAAGTGGCACTTGGTAAGCCCTTTCTTTACAGCTCAGGTTGGACAACCCACTGGTCAGCAAAAAATCTTGCTGAGCACCACTATCTAAATAAAAAAAGTGAAAAAAAAGAACTAAAAGAATTTTGTTTGCATTTAGTTTCTGGCTAAAAACTGAAGGGATCAAGTGAAAAAAATGAAAGCATTTTTCTGGGGAAACACCTTAATTTAAAATATTACATTTGGTAGTGACAAGTGGAGTGGGAGATCATATGTTTGATTGAACACTGGTTGCGAGTTTTACAGTACGCCTCTCTCTTTCTCCTACAATGAACGCATCTCCCCTGACACCCTACCACACACTTGCTTCCTTCAGAAAATAGACTCCACTAATCGACTGCTGTCCTCAGAGGTTCATTATTAATTTCACGTCAAGCCCCAAATCTTCAGGGCTTTTCAAAAAAAGGGAGGCATCTAATCATTGTCCCAGATTTTTTTTTTTTTTTTTTTTTTTTTTTATAATACACCCCAATTAGAGAAGTTTCTTAATTAGCGAACGGAAACTTCTCACATCAATTTTCTGTACATCCTGTAATCGCAATGAGAGCGGAACACTGCCTTGATGGCCATAAATAGAGCTATAATAATAATGTGCCTAATCTATCCCTGGAATACTGTTTCTTGTTTTTTCTGTGATCAAGATGTATTGTTATTGATAAAATGTGAAGGAAGACAATGTACAACAGAAATAGAAACTAAACCAGTACACTCCCCTCAAAAATATAGAGAACATAGAAGCCTAAAGCACATTGTTCAGTATAGCAGCTCAGCAGTTAAGACATGCCAGGAAGTTTTTTTGTTTTAGGCTCCTGGTGCAAAAACTGAAAAAGCTTTCAATATTTTGTTACTGATGTGGTGTACCTTCTTTTCGAAGAGGAAATTCCTCACTACACTTCATATTTGCTGGAAGCACAGAATATACAGGCATAGATACACAAATGCTGTATGTGCAAAGCTTATTCTATCATTTTTGCTTTGCAGCTCCAAGAGAGTGGGTCTAAATCTCGGGCTCAGTCACAGTCTGTGTGGAGTTTACTAATCTTCCATGTGTCTGCAAGAGGGTGCTTAATTTTTAACCCCACATACCCAACATGTATGAATTAAGTTAACTGGCAATTCTAAATCAACACTGGATGATTGAATGTGGTTGTGGTTGAATTGAGTTTGCCTTAAACTAGGGCACCCAGTCCAGGGTTGGTTCCTGCCTTGTCCTTGATGCTGCCAAGGTAGTCATTGACCCAGGCTATAGATTCTAAACCTGGATTATATACAGTAAGCTTAGAAGAGTCCAATATGAGAAAACCTGTATAAAGTTCAACATTCAGCATAAAAAGTAACACACAGTTACGTCCATAAGTATTTGGACAATGACACAATATTCATAATTTTGGCTCTGCACACCACCACAATAGATTCCAGAAAACATTTTTAATGCCTGTCCCGATCTGGAACAATTTTCTTTGGACAATGGAAACTAAGATCAATATACTGTATATCAGAATGTTTGAAAGAGAAGAGTATGAAGAAGAGAAGAAATTGTTCATGATTTAGTGAATACCACATCAATTGTTTAAACATGATGGAGGCAGTTTTATGGCATGATCATGCATTTCTGAGAATGGAAGTCAGTCACTAGTGTTTGTTGATGATATCAGAAGTAGCAGGATGAATTTTGAAGTATATAGAGCTGTACTATCTGCTCAAATTCAAGCAAATGCTGCAAAACTAATACAACAACGCTTCACAGTACAGATGGACAATGAGCCAAAAACATACTATGACAGCAAAGCAAGTGCTTTTCAAGGCAAAGAAGTGAAATATTCTTCAATGGCCAATTCAATCAACTGATCTAAACCCAACTGGACATGCATTTCACTTGCTGAAGACAAAACTGATGGCAGAAAGTCCAACAAACAAGAAGCAACTGATGACATCTGCAGTAAATGCCTGGTAAAGTATCACTAGGGTGGAAACACAGTAATTGGAGATGGCCATAGATTCCAGACTTCAGGCAGTCATTGACTGTAAAGGATTTTCAACTAAATATTGAAAATGATCATTCTATTTATGAATATGTTAGTTTGTCCAAATACTTTTGAGTTCCTGGAAATATGAGGGCTATGTAAAAAAGGCTGTCGTTCCTAAATGACTCATATGATGTTTTTGGTAAACCCTTTAAATTAAAGATGAAAGTCTATACATTAATCACATAATGCTTGGTTTGTTTCAAATCCATTGTGGTGGTGTACAAAGCCAAAATTATTAAAATTGTGTCACTGTCCTAATACTTATGGACCTAACTTATTGACTTTGAGTAAGGCAAGAAATAAAGCAACACAAGAACGCCGACAAATATTTGTCCACAATTAATAGCAGTGTACAATATTTGACTGAAAAAGTTATTGTAAAATGCTGTAAAATATGAAACTCATCTGATAGTGCTCACCATAAAAGGCCAACTAAGAATATTAACGAGGAAAGAACCAATACAAGATAAATAGTCATTACACAACAGGCAGATTTTACACATAGTGGTTTGGACCTATGACTTCAAATCCTGTTACTGACACTGTGCGACTATGAGCAAATCATTTCAACTTCCTGCACTCCAACTGGAAAAGCAAGAAAGAAATGTAACCAATTGCATCTTAAAATATTGTAAGTTGTCTTGTATAAATGTGTCAGCCAAATAACTAAATAATATGTATTAATAATAAAATGATCTATTGCTATTTAGAATTAAAAATGTATTAATGTTTTCCTTAAGTAAGCTTGCCAGGCTTCCATCAACTTTTTAGATGATGTTTGAATACTGTTGAGGGACTATTGCTTATCGGGCAGGGCTGACATTAACGTTTGCCAGGTTGCCACTGGCAACAACCACTTTTTGACCACGGTTGGCAAGAACGTAAACCACCTTACTGATGAAATTTGAGAAGACATTTAAGATTACATTACACAACAGAATACACCGACTATCAACAACTTTCATTACATACGAATAAAAACAGCATCTGTACACTTCTTTTTGATTGTTTTATCTAAAGTACTGCAATGTTAATAAAATTCATTAATCATATTCTTGGTCAATACAGCAAATTTATTATTCAATTCAGTATGTACAAAAAAATCAATATGCAATACGTCCTCTGGACAATAAATAACATTCAGAAAATCTTCAGCACTCGTTCTAAGCATGACTGTATCAACTTCACCAATGATGCCTGGCAGTAATGAGTGTGGAAAGAGGAAAAAAAAAAGGAGGATATGAAGAGTGAGAATTTACAACTGACAGGGTTAGTGCTGCTGTTTGGAAATGATTTGGTTTTACCATGACAGACAGGTCAAAGCAGTACAGCATCTAAAGATAAATTACACTAATGCATACGAAAAGGCCATGCAGGCACGTGCGGCACTTGAATTGTGGCCTTCTATCTCCCCAGGCAATAATGCATCCCTGCTAATACAAGCTCCATAAAATATTTGCTGTTCCATTGCATTCCATACATGCAAACCAAGCAACAACTGGAAAGTGATAATAGGTGCAGCAACTTATAGAATTAAAGGACACACTTTCGTCTCCTTAATTTATGGCCTCAAAATATCTGACCACTGGCAAAGTGCACGTAACTACACTAGCCTGTAACTCACATGAAAACTGACATTGCTGCTCCTCGTAAGCTCTCTTCCGTTCACTTTAGCGTCTCTGCTCTGTATTGAAATGTTACAAGCAGTAATCAAAACCACAGCCTTTGTAGTTTTCTTTAATGTGAATTATTCAATGTTCGTGAATCAGTTATGCGGTAAACTGCATTACTAGCTATTTTATTTTCATTCTGAGCTTGTATTTTGTGTTTAGTAAGTGAATTGAACTTCCTATTTACAATAATTCTGAAAATTCAGCATATACCACTTTCAGTTTGCATTAATAATAAAAAAAATCAGTGGTTTTATAATATGAAATTGTAATAAGGAGATGTTACTCTTCTCTTTGTTTAAACTGAAAGTGAAAGTAAATTTTCACTGGGTCATTTAAATGGCTCCATTTCCACTGAAATATCACCACTCAACTTAGAATCTGAAGAACACCCTTACTGAGGTACAGTACCTGTTTGTACTGTAGAGAAAGAAAGATTCAAGAAGCTGTTAAGAACATTGAACACAAAATGCAAAATACATTGCATGGGAGGTGCTGGACCAGCTACCTCAGAGAAAAGAACTCACACCAAGTGAGTTCCAGGTCGTTGGTTCTTTGAAAAAACACAAATCCATAACCGATGATGCTGTGCTGAACATCTTCATTATACGACTTGCACTGATGGGATGGATGTTTTTGTGTTGTGATGGAACAACATAGATGCCTAACAATAAACATACAAGTGCATGTGGTCTAATTACCTGATTTTTTGAAGTACCCTTGTAGATATTAAAAAAACAAAAAACAAACAACTCCCACCCAACAACAGAATGTATCTGTTCCCTGTCTAAAAACACATGGCTGTCCTTGATGATATTGTAATGTGAAGAGTAACAGATGAGCTTACAGCTAATCTGCGCAAACAGAATAAAGAAATCCTGAGGAATTTCCAAACAGGTTGCAGCTCATGCACTGTTGAGCTGCAGGATTCAGGACTAGAAATCTTCTGAGGTACACATGCAGCACCAAAGAGAACATTCATTACTAAGCAATTGATCAGCAGAATGACAAAGAACTAATTTTTTTTGTAAAATTTCAGACCTCTGTGTTCTTCCTTCTGGAGGGAGCTGTGGTTTAAAGAACACAGAAGAAATTCCAACAACAAAAAAAGTTAACACTACAAAAGCCTTAGGGACTTGTAAATTCAGTGTATGACCCCTAACAGATACATTAGAACACAAGAAAAACAAACATGGTGTACCTCATTTTATAAAATGATTTTTACTGCTGAATACCTTAAGAGTGTTAAAAGTGCAGCTGCCTAAGCACATTTTATGGAAAGAAAGATCAAGGCAGGTTAATCAATCTGCTCAGGGTTTTGAGTTTGCACAGAGGCAAATTCAATTCCTTAGCCGACATGTGTTTAAAAGAGTACCAGAAATGCTGCCGTCAGGGACCAAGTTACAGCAGGGGTGGGCAAAGTCAGTCCTGGAAGGCCATAGTGGTTGCAGGTTTTTGTTCCAGCCTAGTTGCTTAATTAGAAAACAATACTTGTCAATAACTTAACTTCATGGCTTGTTAGTGCTTTAACTCTGCCATGTCAGATCATTCTCATATCCTAGATTTTTTTTTCCTTTCTAAGGATAGCACCCAAATGATTTGAAGTCCAAAGCATATGAGTAATTCTCAGTCCTTCACTTTTTTCTCTTCACTTTCCTTCTAAGTATTTAATTAAACCAAATAGTGCACAATAAATATACACAGGAGTAAATGGAAGGAAGCTAAAGGGATAAATGCTGGTTTCTTTTGTCATTTGCATCATATTGCTAAAAAACCTAGAAAACAGCTGTTTAAGACTAAAATAAGCAATCAATGTTTAAAATCTTAAGGAGCAAGACAACTAAAATGATGCAGAAGTGTTATTTGAGCAATAAGTGTTTCTTATTAAGCAACTGGATTGGAACAAAAACCTGCAACCACTGTGGCCATCCAGGAACGACTTTGCCCACCCCTGGATTAGAGCATAAAGAGGCGTATTAAGGAGACACACATATTACATAGACCAGTACGACAAACCAAAACAACCACTCAGGGCCTGAATTTTATTTGTGTCACAGAAGTGATTTGCCCCTAATGTAACAACAAATACAGGAGAAGGACATTGGGTTTATAAAAAAAGACATCATCATTGTCTACCTGACTTATCTTATCTTGTGAACATACTTCATTTATTCATTGACATTTTCTGTACCACTTAAAATCAATAACTAAAAAAAAAAAAATCAGTGCAATATGAATTGATGCTATAAAGATTATTCCGAATACATTTATTTACACAATTCTTTAAAGCTGCTCTTGTAACAACAAACTTTTCAAATCAGGCTTATCTGTAATTAACATTTGTGGTTATGTTTGTATCACTATATGGAGAAAACATTACTTGGTTAATAACATTAACTGCAGAGTAATACTTAACAGACAAGTCTAATTCAAATTTAATGGCCTTAAAGCTTTAATTTTCCAAATTCAACCTGCTTTTTTATTTATCCATTAAGGTTGACTTTTTGAAATTAAACTTGTCAGATGAAAGTTGATCCAATATCTCTCGTAAAATCACCGGTTGATTTCAAGATGCATCACATAAACGATAAGACTTTATTTTTCTTTATGCCTGTGTCCTAAACCAGAATAGGCTATTAAACTCAACTGATTGTAACTGCATGAATTACTCATAGCAAAACACTGCATCCCTATCATTCTGACACCATTCAAATATGTGTTATTGTATATGATTTCCACACATTAATTACATTTTAGTTTTTATGATAATCCACACTACTTTCATTTCCAGCAATCAAGGTTTTTTGCTGATTCAAATTTTGAAACCAACAATCAGTCATTGTCTGCGTGGAGTTTGCACTTTCTTTCCAAGTCTGTGTAACTTTTACCATCCTAAAGATGCATGTTTGATAAACTGGATATTCTACATATGCCTACGTAGGTGAGTGTTTATGTGAGTGGACCCTGCAACTGCCAATCTGCACAGAGCTAGTTCCTGCTTTACTCTTGATGCTGTCAGAATATGCAGTGGCCCATCTGCAACACTAAATTTTACTAAGCAGCTTTCAGAACATGATATTATGTTTTTCAGTCATTCTTTTGGACACAGAACCAAGAGTTCCTAACAGTAAAACATTTGCCTTCCACAGTTTAATGGCAGAATGTGACATTCATAGCCTTTGTCTCACAGAGAAAATGCCATTTCACTGTTATCAGTTTTAAACAGATGTTTAAGTATCATCAACATACAAATGTAAAAAATTAACTCTTAAAATGCATCCTAGGGAACACTAAAAAATAAAGCTGATGGCACAATTTTGTTGCTGAATGTGTTGCCGTACAATGTCAATTTAGATAACTTAAAATAACTGGCCATGTCACATTTACTGACTGTGTGTCAACCCTGTAGCACAGTCATGCTCCCACATTTTTATGACAGGGAACAGCGTGCTGCCTGACAGAATCCGTGCTGCACAAAGGGTTCACTGGTTCTGTGAGTTCAGCCACAATCTCGGCCCCTTTAATTCTTTATTCAATTCTGCCATGGTACATATAACACGAGACATCATACAGAAATATGTCCCTTCTGCTTGTAAAGTCCATAATGCTGACATATTGTACTTCTGGATGAGAATTCACTTGTTGGCAGCGCTTATACATATGAACCTGGCTTCACAGGAACATGCCGCTAATGGACTCCAAATCGCTTATATACAGTCATATGAAAACGTTTGGGAACCCCTCTTAATTCTTTGGATTTTTGTTTATCATTGGCTGAGCTTTCAAAGTAGTAACTTCCTTTTAATATATGACATGCCTCATGGAAACAGTAGTATTTCAGCAGTGACATTAAGTTTATTGGATTAACAGAAAATATGCAATATGCATCATAACAAAATTAGACAGGTGCATAAATTTGGGAACCCCAACAGAGATATTACATCAATACTTAGTTGTGCCTCCTTTTGCAAATATAACAGCCTCTAGACGCCTCCTATAGCCTTTGATGAGTGTCTGGATTCTGGATGGAGGTATTTTTGACCATTCCTCCATACAAAATCTCTCCAGTTCAGTTAAATTTGATGGCTGCCGAGCATGGACGGCCTGCTTCAAATCATCCCATACATTTTCAATGATATTCAAGTCAGGTGACTGTGACAGCCATTCCAGAACATTGTACTTCTCCCTCTGCATGAATGCCTTTGTAGATTTCAAACTGTGTTTTGGGTCATTGTCTTGTTGGAATATCCAACCCCTGCGTAACTTCAACTTTGTGACTGATGCTTGAACATTATCCTGAAGAATTTGTTGATATTGGGTTGAATTCATCCAACCCTCGACTTTAACAAGGGCCCCAGTCCCTGAACTAGCCACACAGCCCCACATCATGATAGAACCTCCAACAAATTTGACAGTAGGTAGCAGGTGTTTTTCTTGGAATGTGGTGTTCTTCTTCCGCCATGCAAAGCACTTTTTGTTATGACCAAATAATTCCATTCCTTGTAGCCCTCTCTGGTTCCAGGAAGGGCACCCCATCAAGCCTCCGATTCCCGCTACCAGGCTTGAATCCTTATGAGCCATGGCACCATACGCAGAATGCCTCTCTCAGCCTAACTCCCCTGCAGCTGCGTTGCCTCTCTCCAGCCAGTCACTAAGACTGAGCAGTACTTTGGCCACTCCAGCTTCCAGGTCACTCAGCTGGAGTGGCTATAAGCCCCCGAGCGCCGTCTGCACGCTCCGAGGGACTTCCTCCCGGCTGTCTGCCTTTCATCTGTTCACTTGCGCCAGATCTCTACCTCATTCCTGCCTTTTCTCTCTCTCCATCTTTTAGCATTGAGCCTTTTTCCTTTTGATTCCCCTTTGCCCTTCTCTTTTTTTCTTTCCTTCCTGCACTCATGCTTCCCTTTTAAAGAAGGGACATGGCACACTGCTGCAATCAGCAGCTCCCCACGCCAATTAGGGTCACGGGCGATCCTGCACTTATGCACTAAGTAAAGGGCCATCCACTCCAAACATTGCACACTGGATCCACTCTCACTCCAGTATCATGCAGCCACCTGAAGATGCGAGTCTCGCGATTATTTATTTAAAACATGCCAATCAGCCATGGACCTCACTTAACCACACCATTTAAGAGTCTCAGAATGAATCAAACTATATCAAGTGTTCACTTTCTTGTGATTTACAGATTCAAATGAAGGCACTCAAAACTGCTGCTAGCAAGTATTAGTGATATAAATGGGGGCAGTGTCATTGCTGCAAAAAAGACAAGATGTTTGCCATACAATTGTGTTTACCGGCTTTGGTAAACCTACTAATCACACATGGATGGGCCAGCTAAACCATTAAGTACACCTGATGGAAAAATGTTCCAGTTATCGGCAATGAGATAATGGACTTCCAATAAACAGGGTTTAGAGTTCAAACACAATTACTTACACCCTAATGAGAAAAGGCTAGAAAGTGTTCTGACTGCAGCGGCCTCCCATCGTACCCACTCACCTTTTGTTCAAAGAGATTGCTAAAGATATAGAAATCCCTGTAGTCATAAAGTCTGAAAGGGTGACGATCAGCTTCAGCTGTGTGATCAGGTCACTCACTGATAGGCTGCGCTCTGGAAGTGGCTGGATAACTACATCCATACTTGTACTTGCAGTAATTCTTAGATTTTACCCAAAGGCAGAAGCTCAAAAATAAAAACCTAAGAAGGATCACATAAAAAGACTTCACCTGAGGTAACCCTGAGGGGCACTGCACTACGGCAAGTCTTTCATTCTTTCTCTGTTGCCACACCTAATTATCATTTAACAATATTAAAATATGTAACAAGAAATGAAGAGCCAAAATAAAACACTATAATAAATAATCTTTGGTAATAGCATTTGTGGTAATGGCGTGGATAAAATTGTGCCATGATGCTTGAATGTGATGAGAGGGACACAGTGTTTTGTGGCTTCTGTCTCTTGCTGAACAGCTACTTGTGCCAATCCAAAGCAGCAATTTCTTAGTGTATCTTAGTGGTGCACACTGACTGGCAAAGATTCCTTGTTCTTTAAGCATTTTGACTTCCACTGTTTTTACAGATGCTTTTGTTCTTAGCTGGCACACTTTTCTCATCATCTGGGCTTTGGACTCAAATCCTCTGGTACAATTGATTTTATACAGACTTGATGCAACACAAAGCCAAGATGTAGCAGCAGAGAACAGAAACCAACATACAAAAACTACAGAGGTAAGCAGGATTGCAAAATAAGCTCAAGATCAACAAGAGAGAACTTCAGAAAATTCGACGAAAAATCACCAAACTGAATTTGTTTAAATAAAAACACACTAAACTAAAAGCAGTGGTTCAACAGCAAAATATGTGCCCCACAGCCTTTTCAAAACTGCAATGTCGGTTTGTTATACACTGACATACTAAGCAAAGCAAAAGCGGGTAGAGAATATGACTGGATGAATAAAGTATATTTCATTCATCTGTTCACATCAGCCATCCATTTACTGACCTTGCTTAATCTAAATACAGCAGCAAGGGAGTTGGTGCCTATCCCAGCAGCACCATTAACACTTTCTACAGCTCCTCTTGATCAAAATAAAAAAACATTGTTTAAATGCTGGCTCTAACCACTAGTTTAAACACAACAATTGTTTCAGATGAGATGGGTTCCTGGGATTATAATGATTTTTTATATGGAAGTATGATGTATAGAAATAAATGAAGCACTTACAGTGGCTCACTTACCAAAAGACTAACAATTTGTTCAATGTTGCTCACTGGCTTAGGCTATCGACTACAATCCAGAAGGTGCCTCTCTGTGAGACCCAGAGGAATTTGATACACCCGTTTAGCTCAGCAAGCACAACCCAGACAATGAAAGAACCTGGGAAGCATTAAAAAAACAGTGCAATGTAATCAAGAACTGTATACCTTTTTTGAAGTATCTCTAATGAGATGAAGTGGGCACAACACATCTTGTCTTTTGTCAAACAGGCTCCCCAGCACATCTGCTTGCTCTAGACATCCTCACATACTTTTAAAGGTGCACAGTGGAGTCCATCCTTCCTGGGTGCATCCTGACACAGCACCTGCTCAGCTCAAGATTGTAAAGCACTGCAGAGAGTAGTATAGGCAACACAAAATACTACCAGCAAACTGCCACCTTCTATTTAAGACATGTATAACAGATGCTGCTTCAGAAAAGTAAACGGTATAAACCAAGACTTCAGCCATCAGGCCCAGTCACTTTTCCCACTCTTCCCTTCTAGCAAACGTTACAGCACTATCGAAACTCACACCAATAGAATAAGGGAGAGTTTCTACCCACAAGTCAAAATGTTGATAAATTCATAAGAATAAAAATCACAACATAACAAAACAGTGTGTGTGTGTTTATAAAACACTTACAAATCTATATTGTATATACATATACATGATATGTATATATTTTGTGTGTATGTGCCTTCTGTAGATATTGAATTATTGTCACTGTTCTGAGGAGACATACAAGTAAAATATTACATTGTATTATGTACACTGTTTCCACAATGAAAATGAAAGAAGGTAAGAGGCATAGTGTTGAGACAATATTTCATCTGTATAGCATCTCTCACCTTCCTTTCTTTTCAGCTTTTAAAGTTTTTTTCCTTTGCAGTGGCACACTGACACAGCTCTACACTAACACTGTGTACAATGTAGGCACGACAAACATGGGAAGACATGGGAAAAGCTTGCAGCCTCCACACATGCTGCAACTGCCTCTTGATTTTAAGCCAGGCAAAGGGCAAGGTGCTGTGAGGCAGCAGTACTAATCGCAATGCTACCACTCTGCCCCTAACGTGAGTGGTTCAAAGTAAGAAGGAAGGTTTTGTAGATCACATGGAATAGTGATTATCTTTAAAAACTTTTAAAGTCACTTTTAAAAACTGTTCAAACTTTTCCTTCTGACTTGTTATTCCAAGCCCATTCAAGTTTAGAAGAATTTAAGATATTGTGTTACAGAGTAGCTGTTGATGTCACAGTGCTTAGCGCTGCCATGCCTACAGGTTGAGGGATGAAGTTTCTAAAAGTGACTTTGATGTTTGCTAAACAGTACAGTTAACTCATATCCCAGCCTATTAACATTGTGCAGTGGAAGAAAAGCAACCACTTAGCAATTAGCTGCCTATCCTGGCATTTAAGACTCAATGTCAGGTCTTACCCTAGAATTAGAGTTGACAATCAGTCTGATGCACATGGGATGAGGGTGGAACTGATGAACCTAGAAACATGTTTTAGGGATGTGGGGAGAACAGGGAAGCATCACACAGACAGTAACTGAGATGGAAACTGAACACAGCAGCACTGATCTTAGCACTGCCAAGCTATGTAAGGAAACTATAATCATCCATTATCTGAAACTGCAGCTGCATTCAACCTAAGCAGCATCAGACACAAGGCACAAATCAATCCCAGATAAGATGACTGTCTAATACAGGACGCAATGCACACATCCTCTGACAAGGACGATGTAACTTAACCAATCAAACTAAGCTGTACATCTCAGAAAAGTGTGAGGAAACTGGAGCACCTAGATAAAATCATATAACAAAATACTGCATGTGCTCTTATATGTTATATATACTGTATATACAGGTGCTGGTCATAAAATTAGAATATCATGACAAAGTTGATTTATTTCAGTAATTCCATTCAAAAAGTGAAACTTGTATATTAGATTCATTCATTACACACAGACTGATGTATTTCAAATGTTTATTTCTTTTAATGTTGATGATTATAACTGACAACTAATGAAAGTCCCAAATTCAGTATCTCGGAAAATTAGAATATCAATTAAGACCAATGCAAAAAAAGGATTTTTAGAAATGTTGGCCAACTGAAAGGTATGAACATGAAAAGTAT
This sequence comes from Erpetoichthys calabaricus, assembly GCF_900747795.2. Classification (NCBI taxonomy): domain Eukaryota; kingdom Metazoa; phylum Chordata; class Cladistia; order Polypteriformes; family Polypteridae; genus Erpetoichthys; species Erpetoichthys calabaricus. The sequence goes on from NC_041394.2 coordinate 76,636,834, forward strand.
GAGCATGTACAGCACTCAATATTTAGTTGGGGCTCCTTTGGCCTGGATTACTGCAGCAATGCGGCATGGCATGGAGTCGATCAGTCTGTGGCACTGCTCAGGTGTTATGAGAGCCCATGTTGCTCTGATAGTGGCCTTCAGCTCTTCTGAATTGTTGGATCTGGCGTATTGCATCTTCCTCTTCACAATACCACATAGATTTTCTATGGGGTTAAGGTCAGGCAGTTTGCTGGCCAATCAAGAACAGGGATACCATGGTCCTTAAACCAGGTACTGGTAGCTTTGGCACTGTGTGCAGGTGCCAGGTCCTGTTGGAAAATGAAATCTGCATCTCCATAAAGTTCGTCAGCAGCAGGAAGCATGAAGTGCTCTAAAACTTCCTGGTAAACGGCTGCATTGACCTTGGGCCTCAGAAAACACAATGGACCAACACCAGCAGATGACATGGCACCCCAAACCATCACTGACTGTGGAAACTTTACACTGGACCTCACGCAACGTGGATTCTGTGCCTCTCCTCTCTTCCTCTAGACTCTGGGACCTTGATTTCCAAAGGAAATGCAAAATTTACTTTTATCAGAGAACATAACTTTGGACCACTCAGCAGCAGTCCAGTCCTTTTTGTCTTTAGCCCAGGCGAGACGCTTTTGACGCTGTCTCTTGTTCAAGAGTGGCTCGACACAAGGAATGCGACAGCTGAAACCCATGTCTTGCATACGTCTGTGCGTGGTGGTTCTTGAAGCACTGACTCCAGCTGCAGTCCACTCTTTGTGAATCTCCCCCACATTTTTGAATGAGTTTTGTTTCACAATCCTCTCCAGGGTGCGGTTATCCCTATTGCTTGTACACTTTTTTCTACCACATCTTGTCCTTCCCTTCGCCTCTCTATTACTGTGCTTGGACACAGAGCTCTGTGAACAGCCAGCCTCTTTAACAATGACCTTTTGTGTCTTGCCTTCCTTGTGCAAGGTGTCAATGGTCGTATTTTGGACAACTGTCCAGTCAGCAGTCTTCCCCATGATTGTGTAGCCTACAGAACTAGACTGAGAGACCATTTAAAGGCTTTTGCAGGTGTTTTGAGTTAATTAGCTGATTAGAGTGTGGCACCAGGTGTCTTCAATATTGAACCTTTTCACAATATTCTAATTTTCCAAGATACTGAATTTGGGACTTTCATTAGTTGTCAGTTATAATCATCAACATTAAAAGAAATAAACATTTGAAATACATCAGTCTGTGTGTAATGAATGAATCTAATATACAAGTTTCACTTTTTGAATGGAATACTGAAATAAATCAACTTTGCCATGATATTCTAATTTTATGACCAGCACCTTTATATACTGTATATGTTGCATTCTGTGTAAGCTGTTTTTTGCTGGTATTGTAGTTCTGTCATGATTCCAAAAAGCACATTCAAGTAAGAATTTCATTGTACTATGTACACAAGACAATAAATCGGAAAGTCTTCAGACATATGAAGAACATGCAAACTCCACACAGTTACCAGGCAGGAAAGTCAAAACCCAGACCCCCGGAGTTGTGAGTCAGCAGCGCTAACCACACAGCACAAGTATGCCGCCCACTACTCAGCCTGTTCCCACAAGTTTCACAAAACACATTTGGCTCATATGTATGCATACTCATGCCAAGTTCTTGGACTTTCCCTCAAACAGAACTGACAGAATTAAAAGAAGAAAACAGGAAATAAATAAATTAAAGCAAGAGGCGAACAGAGCGAATGGTGCTTGGCCAGGGATGAATGCGCAGCAGCTCTTGGACTGAGACAGGTGAAGAGAGGGCCAGAGAGCCAAGTTCACTTTTATAAAATGCTGCTCCCCAGCTGAAACAAGTAGAGGCAAAAGCTGGATTACCCCAGGGTGGCCCAAGTGACAGCATCAACATGCCTGGCCACATCTCCCAAGTCATTTAGCAGCTGGCTTTCTGATCCTGGAGCCCATCCAGCCACAGAAGAGCAGATTGAAAACAGACAGCCAAAGGATGGAATCTCTTCCGCTGTTTAAATGAAAAGGGGAGAGTGGGCGAGAATATTAACTTTAGAAAGGAAAGCTCATTACCTCAGACTAAACAAAACAAAAAAGATCCCTCGAACAAGTGCACCATCCTGTTTCCTGGACATACTGGCTCTCCCTTGCAAGCACCTGGCAAGGCTTTGGTTTGTGCAGATCAGTGGTTATTTATTAACCACAGGCAATTCCACGAAGTGTCACTACAGATTTAACACCAGAGAGCAACTCTTTTAGGGCTAATTTTTTATTTGTTTCTTTTCTCCCGGGGTTGAATATTTTTCCAAAAACTAACTTTTTTTAAAAAAGAACACAAAGCAATGGTTTAACACATCAAATCAACAAAAAATATTTACTTTTGACAAATGTTACTGTCTTGCATGTTGTATGAGCCTGCATACTATATGATTTCACATATATGTTACACAGCAAAGTCCTGCAAAGTATGATATTGCTCAAAGCAGCCAATTGCATACATTGCCACATTGCACTGCTTACAATATGTGTTGCACTGGTGCTTCCTTTTCAATTGTCTGTTACTGCACTTTCTCACATATATTGTTAGTGTGTACTGTAGAGAGAAAAATCAGAGTCCGACTCAGCGATAATGCGCAAAATATCATCTGCGGAGTATTTTCTTTTCTGCATTCGTTTTGCTCCCTCGTGAGATGTCGATGCCATCTTGCCTTTGTTTACATTTCGTAACTCACACACACGCAAGGATTAGATGCAGAGTCAATGAGTCTAACATTCCTCCAAGCAGAGAGGGAGTTTTGTCACCATTAACAGCTGATTGTCGCCCTCTTCCCCTGGATGTCGACTTTTGTCGACATGCGCCCTCAACCCCTCCTGTCAACAACAGTCGACATCCGCCCTAAAAGAGTTTTAATGGCTAAGCTATAGGCTGAAAACCACAAGGCTGCAGGTTCAAACCCAAATTCTTACTTCTGTGTCAGCGAAGCACAAAACACAAAAATGGGTAAGGGTTCATGGTGGTGCAGTGTTTAACACTATTACATAACAGCGCATTCAAATTCAGTACCCACTTGCTATCTGTGACTGTATGTACTCCCCATGCCCTCCTTGTTTTACCTCCAGATACTCTGGTTTAATCTCAACAATCTAAACAAATGAAGTTCTGTTAAATTAGCATCTTTATATAAGTGGCCACATCCAGTAATATCTTGTCAGGGTTATTTCTCACCTTATAGTCAGTTTTGTTGAGATAGGTGCTGCTTCCCTCTGACCTCAAATTGAATCAGCAGGTTAGAAAATGGAGAGACGGCTCGGTGACAAAAAAAGAATAAAGAGATTTTAAAAATAATCCTCCATTTTAACATGTCACTTTAGGATGGTGCTCACTAAGAAAGGCAGTATACAAATGTGGAGATTTTAAAGTCCCTCACTCAATCTGTACATCTTTGAATGATAGGCTGAAAATATCAAGAAAGTCAATGCAGGTGTCATAATAAGGACACAATATTGATAAGAAAGCAATGAAAGCTGTAGGACAGATGTGGGAGAAGTCAAAGGGCTGGCTTTTCAATTATAAGATTTCTGGTGAAAAGAGGTCCATGCGGTAGATGCAGAAAAGCTAACTTTAGACATGCCCACTTCATAACAAAAAAAATCAATTTGCACTGAACTAATAAGCTTTTGCTACCACAACCTTAACCAGTTACCAAAAAAAACAAATACATAAATGGTGAACTTTAACTGAAATGCCTGTAGCAAGCCCTATTGTACTCTACAATGCCTGAAAGTTGACCAGTAAATAAGCAATTCCAGTTAAATGGTTTTTTTCCAGAGCTGCATCTGATGCCTACAGGACAGGCTCCAGCCCTGTTACCTTGAAATGGATTAAGAAGGCTTGATAATCCATACATGAATGGTTGGACAAATTAAAGTATTTGTATGAAGGGCAACATAAGAGTGAAACCAACTGAAATTCTTAAACTACTTGTCTGGAAAGCTCAAAAGATAAAAAAATTTGAATGGTCACTGTGTCTCTCCAGCTAAATATCCTGTACTATGAAAAAGCAGAGCCTCACCTACAGCCCACAATCACGTGGAGAAACAACAAGGCTCTTTTCTGGGCTGTCTTTTAGGATAAGGCAAAAAAAGTGGACTGTTTACATAAATGTGTCTTGCTAAGCCAATTTATCATTAATCTAGGAGTATCAAGAAAACCTCCATCCATCTTTTGAACCAATATTTTTCACAAAAAGTTCATGAGGCAACATAGGGCACAAAAACAGTTCATCAGTGGTATACACAGTTAAATCAAACAAACTTAGACTTTGTATTTCTTCATGAAAACTGACAACTAGAAACAAGTATTCTATAAAGTGCAATATAAATAAAATTTATTATTATTATTAGTGTGGGGAAAAAATAAAACAGAACACACTTCAGCCTTTATTTATACAGTACTTTTAATTTTGAAAGCTATCTTAAAGTACTTTCAACAATATTCTCCATTATTAGAATTAAAAAAAAAATATACATCAATAAACTCAATGTAGTTGTAGAACTACATTCATTCATGGTCAGTCTGTCATTATTTTATACTGCGTCTTTCACACTGTGCAACATGATGGCTCAGGGCTGCCTCAGTCCTATGTGGATTATGAATTTTTCCCCATGTCTGTGTAAGTGTGTTTCTCCAACTACTTTCTCCAACTAATTAATCTACCTCAGATGTGTGCGTTTTGTAAATCTTGTGACTCTAAAGTGGCCCTATATGAATAAGTGAGCATGGGTATGTATCAGTGTATCTTCTAATGAACTAGCACCCTCAGAGATGGCTCTTGTTTGCTCCTAGTGCTACCAAGATAGGTCCCATTGGATTAAGCAGGTTCAACAACTGATGGATCTTCCTGATATCTAAGTACAGTTAACAGATGACACTTTAGATTTCACAAATGTGTATCTTGTGTGTTTACAGTATTCTGAAGCATGAAGGTACACAACATTTTGAAATGAATGCAGTGCACGATATGCATAAACAAATACAGTGAATATATAGAAACTAAACCAAAAACTCCAGTTTGGACAACCGCATACAGAATACAGATTTTTAAGTCTCACGCATATATTGTGTGTTTATAATACTGAATTTCATGTTCGGTGAGAAAGCACGTGTGCCATTTCCTCCACCTCAAATCGTTCGGCAAACTTGATATTTTTTTGGTATTTACCATTATCAGCTTTTACATATAGCTAAGCAACTTGTTCTACCATAAAATCTAGAGCAAAAGTTAAAGTTCTTTATAGAGAAAAGCAAGGAAAACTAATTCCTAATGAAGACCAGTGTTTACTCAAAATATTTTGCATAAGGAGGTATTTTCTGGTTAAATGTTATTTAATATGTTTAATATGAAATATGTTATTTAATTTCATAAGGACTTATGTAAGCATACACGTATATACACAACAAGCATTTAAGCTTTCAAGTTACATGTATTCATAGAAGAATGTAAGCATACTAGTTATTTGTCCATTTTCTCATCCTTCTTTTGAGCTTAGAGTTTGTAAGCACTGTGCAACCATTCAGCATTACAGCCTTCTGTCCATAGATGGCAGGAAGTTCTGTTACAACTAGTTAATTCTGAGCAACAGAGGTATACTCAAAAAGGAATACATTCACGTAATAAAACAGATAAGATATAAGAAGGTGAAATTTTTACGATCAAACATTATTTTATATTGTAAAAGACCGACTTAAACTGTGGGGTGAAAAAGCTCAAAGTGCATTTCATTTTGAGAACTTCACAAAACAAGAATTCAAAAAGGATATATCATAGTAGTGAAGTACTGTACTGGAGATTGGAAGGCTATCAGTCAGTGTCATATTTGCAATAAGTATAGCATCCTTCAAACTGGGGCAGCTCATATGTGCTGCTGGCCTAGAGCTTCACGGTTCCAGGATTTGTATCCTGGTCCCGGATGTTTGCTTTGGCATGAGTATATAATGATTGATAGATAGATAGATACTTTATTAATCCCAAGGGGAAATTAATGTCTAAATTTAAAGGGTATCACGGTGAAGCAAAATGTAGCACTGCTGTCACACAGCTCCAAAGTCCTGGATTCAGCCTTGTGCAAGTCCGAGTGTGAGAATGTGCTTAACTGCTAAGTGGTGCCCTGTCAAGGTTTGGTTTCTGCCTTGCACCCGATGCTGCTAGGAAAGGCTCAGACTTTCTGCTCCCCTCAGTTGAATCAGACAGGTTCAAGAATGTGTTATCTTTCCTACTGATCGCCATCCCATTTCACTTTGTAAGTGTCAATGTTAACTTTCAGAATTAATTCAAAAAGTTACTCATACACATATATGATATCAAGGCCAAGAAAGGGCAACTTAAAATCATCTTTATTTTAAATAGTAACATGAATAAAGCAAGAACATTTGCATAAACTAAATCCAATATCGCAGTGCCCATCCCATTAAATAAGAGGAACTAAGAGGTGCCTTTTCAAGTTGATGAGTAAATTACTAAAATGAAAAGGAAAACATCTTGTAATACAGAATACAATAAATCAATGTTTTATATACAGAGAGGGGGAAAGTATCTGGCTGCTGTCTGATTTTCATTATTATTGCAAATCTTTTCGCTGTGAATGTTATCAGATTCAAACAAATTCTATTATTAGATAAAAGGGATCTTCAGTGACTGAAAGACAAAAAATTATTAATTAAAAAAAGTTATGTAAAATGCAGTGCCCCCAGATAAAAACAGAATTGCCTCAGGTCACTTCTGCAACAAGACGTTTCCAGGAATTATTGATCAGGCTACATCCTTCTCAAGGAGCTGTTTCATCTCAGTGACGTATTGGTTTCTCAACATTAATGGCTCATTTCATGCCCTGCTACAGTATGTTAATATGGTTTAGGCCTAGATTTTGACTATTCCCTTGCTATTTTTATAATAATCCTGATGTCAGCTTGTTGGATTTCAGATCATTGTGTTGCTACATGACCAACTCTGATGGATGGCCTGCCATTTTCCTGAAGAATCTACTGATGAGGAATTGAATTTGTAGTAAGGACTATTTAATAAGTGTAAGACATTCAGGTCCTAATGCAGCAAAGGTTTCATAAACGATGTGGAATGAAATATTAGAATTTCCCCAGCCAGAGTCAATATGAGCCAAAAACATCTAGTTATTACTTATTACTCATGGACATTTTATGTAACTTGCAACACACCCGCATGTTCTTATTCATGGACAGCGATTTCCACATTGCAGTTCTGCCCTGGGTTTCAGATGTATGGACACAGACCTTGAGCTGAGAGAGGGGTCTGTAGACTTGCTAGATGTTATTATGAGGATCTTTATGACTTTGATGGAAAACCTTACACATCAGTCTTGTAAAGATTTTAGGAAGGAGACCCAATAATAGGAAAATTAACTAATGTTCTGGACTTTTTCCATTTTGGTAACTTAGCTCTGACTGTGGTACCGTGGAACCCCTGTGATTTAGAAATAGCCATGTGATCTTTTCTAGACTGACATGTATTAAACATTTTTTCCTAGATGTTTACATATTTTTCTTTTGATTGTGAAATAATGTGCACATCTAGAAACTTTGTGGTGAAGGCCAAAGTTAGTCAAATATATTACCTTCAGGTGAGAGCCCCAAATATCTCTTCAAGTACTCGGACTTCCCTGCTGGTCACTAATGTGTTCACACTTGAAGATTGTGGTGTATATTACTCTGCACCAAAAGCTGGTCATATTTCTTTCAGACCCTCCTTTATATTTATCTACAGCTTTCAAAGTTCTGACCAAATTCACTGTAACAAATATCTAATAACACAAACAATCAGACAAACACTAAATATGTATATAGTGTCTTTACTGTGAAAACTGTAGTGAATTAGATTTTTCATATTATTGTCACTGTTTTTGGGGTGTTGAGAACATGTTCATCTTTATAAGTTTAAGCTTGGCTGGTATGACACCAGAAGGGCATGAACACATGGTTTTCCACTCTTTCCTAAATAAGTAAAAACCTGTTTTCAGAACAATTTCACTTTCAGTTTTGAATTTTTACCTGTTTACTGATTTTGAGTTAGACCTGTCCTTTTGTTTGGTTCACTGATTGTTTGACTATTCTGTGTTAAGAAACCTGCTACACTTCATTGCTCCCTTTCCAATAGCTCTTAAAAATGTCTGCCATTCACACAACTTCTCTTCCATATTGATTTCTTTTCTGTAATGGAAAGAATGATAGATCCAACATTAACCAACCAAAAGCAGTATACATAAAATTTAATGACTGTTTAGGAAAAAACGGCCAAGTCCAAATGTGTGCATAACCTCTCTAAAACAATATATTATACAAACCGTGAACTCACATTCATACACACAGTTATACTGTACTAACTCACAAAAGGAATCTGCAGTGTTTCTACATTTTTCCCACATCTTTCCCAAAGTGTGCCTCGTACATGTTAACACAGGATGTGCACATTAGCACGCAGATGTTTGTTTGATCAACACCTGGCTGCAACCTTTTAGCTGGCTATGGTATACAGATGCTATAAGACATATTACCCTGTGCCCACCATTTACTTTTATAGGTCCCTAATACAGAGGGGAAAATAGATGTTCAAATTGATTTGGTAGGGTGCTGAAAATTCCAAAAATAGACAGCCAACCACCTACACTAAGGTGTCAGGTACAACATAACCAACCACTATATACACCAACCTGCCCTCCTTATGTCAACTCTGCAGAAGTGTAAGGACCTGTAGCTCTGAATGCTTTAATTCCACACAATTAGACTCAATACTTAAAACCTGTTAGCTCTTGCTTTCAAATTCAGAGTTGCACGAGAAACTGACATTTTTACTGTTGGTCACCCTGAAGAACAACAATCAGTTGTATCCTAAAGGCAGAATTTGACTCCTATTGCAATAAAAACACACCCAACAGGATTACTGAAAGACATCATCAGTTCAGGCCATGAGATGGACTGAAGCTCTGTCCAGTAACACTTCCTGTCTTGTACACGATGTAATGGGCCCTTATCCCCACAGAATTCTTTAATTAAATGGGTTTCATAATTTTATCATTGTTACTAGCCCCATGGGTTTATCATCACCAGAGTATTATGGTCATATTCATATTCTTTTCTGGGATATTTCAACTCAAAGAATGTATAATTCTGAAAGCCAGGTTCACTTCTGCTTTTTTTTTTTTAGTTACATTAGATGAAATAAACAAGCTACCACTTAGACGGAAGAAGTTAGTGAAAGCCTGAAGACAATAGGTGTCTGGAAATCAGCAAAAACCAAGAAAAAGAAGTTTGATCTGTGAGGTTTTCACTTCAGTGCTGCACAGTTTCAGTGAAACCCTGGATGATTGAGACTTAGTACACATAATGTCACCAGAAACAAAAATATACAGTGCATCCGGAAAGTATTCACAGCGCATCACTTTTTCCACATTTTGTTATGTTACAGCCTTATTCCAAAATAGATTAAATTCATTTTTTTTCTCAGAATTCTACACACAACACCCCATAATGACAACGTGAAAAAGGTTTACTTGAGATTTTTGCAAATTTATTAAAAATAAAAAAATTGAGAAAGCACATGTACATAAGTATTCACAGCCTTTGCCATGAAGCTCAAAATTGAGCTCAGGTGCATCCTGTTTCCCCTGATCATCCTTGAGATGTTTCTGCAGCTTAATTGGAGTCCACCTGTGGTAAATTCAGTTGATTGGACATGATTTGGAAAGGCACACACCTGTCTATATAAGGTCCACAGTTGACAGTTCATGTCAGAGCACAAACCAAGCATGAAGTCAAAGGAATTGTCTGCAGACCTCCGAGACAGGATTGTCTCGAGGCACAAATCTAGGGAAGGTTACAGAAAAATTTCTGCTGCTTTGAAGGTCCCAGTGAGCACAGTGGCCTCCATCATCAGTAAGTGGAAGAAGTTCGAAACCACCAGGACTCATCCTAGAGCTGGCCGGCCATCTAAACTGAGCGATCAGGGAAGAACGGCCTTAGTCAGGGAGGTGACCAAGAACCCGATGGTCACTCTGTCAAAGCTCCAGAGGTCCTCTGTGGAGAGAGGAGAACCTTCCAGAAGGACAACCATCTCTGCAGCAATCCACCAATCAGGCCTGTATGGTAGAGTGGCCAGACGGAAGCCACTCCTTAGTAAAAGGCACATGGCAGCCCACCTGGAGTTTGCCAAAAGGCACCTGAAGGATTCTCAGACCATGAGAAAGAAAATTCTCTGGTCTGATGAGACAAAGATTGAACTCTTTGGTGTGAATGCCAGGCGTCATGTTTGGAGGAAACCAGGCACCGCTCATCACCAGGCCAATACCATTCCTACAGTGAAGCATGGTGGTGGCAGCATCATGCTGTGGGGAGGTTTTTCAGCGGCAGGGACTGGGAGACTAGTCGGGATAAAGGGAAAGATGACTGCAGCAATGTACAGAGACATCCTGGATGAAAACCTGCTCCAGAGCGCTCTTGACCTCAGACTGGGGCGACGGTTCATCTTTCAGCAGGACAACGACCCTAAACACACAGCCAAGATATCAAAGGAGTGGCTTCAGGACAACTCTGTGAATGTCCTTGAGTGGCCCAGCCAGAGCCCAGACTTGAATCCGATTGAACATCTCTGGAGAGATCTTAAAATGGCTGTGCACAGACGCTTCCCATCCAACCTGATGGAGCTTGAGAGGTGCTGCAAAGAGGAATGGACGAAACTGGCCAAGGATAGGTGTGCCAAGCTTGTGGCATCATATTCAAAAATACTTGAGGCTGTAATTGCTGCCAAAGGTGCATCGACAAAGTATTGAGCAAAGGCTGTGAATACTTATGTACATGTGATTTCTCAGTTTTTTTTATTTTTAATAAATTTGCAAAAACCTAAAGTAAACTTTTTTCACATTGTCATTATGGGGTGTTGTGTGTAGAATTCTGAGAAAAAAAATGAATTTAATCCATTTTGGAATAAGGCTGTAACATAACAAAATGTGGAAAAAGTGATGCGCTGTGAATACTTTCCGGATGCACTGTATATGCAGAAAATGAAATATTAAGTAAAATGTTACTGAGAATTAAGGGTCAAATTTCATGTTCTGGTTTTACTTTCAAAAATAATTGATCTATTTACATTACGAATTAAAAAATAAACAGAAAAAATCTACAATATAAATTAGAGTGATGATTAATGCCAATCAATTTATACTTCTTAATAAGTTAAGACTTGTGCAAAGAAGTGTGGTCAGCTGTGCTCAAAAACATTGAGGCACTGTGTCTCCGGACTCACTGAGGCCACGCCCTACCCCCAACTTCCAAAAATATGACTGAGATGTTAGAAGAACTATTTACTTATACCTGAGAGCTGGCAGCCTTAAAGCTTTTAGTGGGAAGAGTCTGCTATTGTTCCAGACACAAAAAACTTGTGCACTTCTTTCATGGCTTTTTTACACAATTTCATATACTGTATTTACAATAACATGGCACACAATCCAAATGGCAAATGAAAATATAGTTACTAACATTTTTCGAATACTGATATAAAACAGTAAGATGCATATGATATTTATATATCAGCTCCACTATGTCATATACAGGTATGAGTCACCAAGCTCAAATACAGGCATTTTTAAATGTTCCCTGTCTTTGTGTGTGCTTTTTGTACATGGTTTAAAAAGATTGCGCCAAGGGATGTTGCAGCTTCAAACTGCTCTAGCACACGAGACTATGCATGTCCTGCAATTGTCTCATGCTGGTTCTATATAGTTACACTTCAGTTCACAATGCAACCTAACTGGGAAAACTGGTTTTAAAAATGAACACATGAAAAAATAGCAAAACAAAATTACTTCCAATCTAGATGATAGAAAATGACAACATCATTTTATAATTGGTATCTTCTAGAGTGGTGGAATGACAAAACATCACCACCGGATTAAGCTTGAATATGCACAGCAAGGCCTTGCCACATAATTACTAACAATGTTTAATGTGCATGAGGGGATCCCATTGCAAAGTTATTAACATAATTAAGCTAACAATGTCTCATTACACAATTATCAAAAGTCAACACAGTACACATTTACAGAAGATAACACACTGACTATACATAATAAAGGCAGATCAAATGGTTATTAACAACATTAATGCATCCAATGATGCATCGCTGTTTCCATATTTAGCAATATTCATAATGTAAAATCACATTTTGGATAGATACTCTATATTTTCAAACCAATTAAATCCAATTCAGAGTCAGAGGAGGGTTCCCTGACTCGGGCACTAGTCCACTGCAGATACTGTTGCTATCAATACTTAAAATGTTTAGTGTTATATCATACAATTTTTGACAACATCAGCACTACACAACTCCTCAATTTCTATTTAAAACACTTTTAAAAAATACCAAGTTTCTACCTTGTTCCATGTATCAACAGAACTTTGTGTGATGAAAAACATACTAACCTTTGTGCAAAATGTACCCCTCTCCAGCTTTCAACAATACCTCTGTGCTCTTGCTGAAGGTCTCATTGTAAAGTAATGGCCTGCTTTTGACTCTGTGAATTCCCTTCATACTTTTAAATACTTGTCATTGTACCTCGTAATTTATATTTAAACTGCAAAGATTCAGCTTCTTCAAAGTTTCAAGGACCACGGGGTATAAGTAGGTGCAGCCTAAATCTCACAGCCCTGGTATCGGCCTAACTGTTCTTCTCTGAAAGTTTTCCAGCAGTTATATCTTTGGCTGTAACACGTAGGACATAACTACACACAATATTCCAGGTGAGGCACCAAAAGTGCATTTTACCGTTATATCTAACCTCCCTTGATACGCACCTTCCACAACATTCTATGTAACCAAATCCTATTAGCTTTCAGTAAACTGGATATAAACAGTGATGAATTTATGTTTCCCAAGTTGTTCTCAAAAGGTGTACTTTCAACTTTCATACACTTCAGTGTGTTATCATATATTTTTCCAACTGAAATTGTACAATGACCAGCAAGTTGGCACTGTGATTGGCATATCTACCTTACAGTTCCTGAGTCCATCAAATTCTGATCTTTCTCACCAACTTAAAAGCTGTACATTCTCTTCACATCTGCACAGCCTATTCTTCAAATACTCTGATTTTCCTTTTGCATTCTAAAGATGAGAGAATAGGATTAACTGACAATTCTGGATTCTCCCAGTGTGAGCAGGTGTGAGTGTGCCCAATCAGGTTCTGGCAAACCATCCAGGGCTGCAGGGATAGGCACCAGGTCCTTGCAAATGTGAACTGGATTATACGGGTATGAAAACAGATGGATGGAGGTTTCATGCTGTGGGTATCAACAGAATGCAATACACAAAAATGTTTCATCATTCTTTAATATGAATATCAAGGTTTCCTCCGTTTCTTCATTTCATAATATTTGTCCATTATTTGTTTATTTACTGAATTATTAGAAGGACTACTGTAGCTTCTCATTTAGTATTAAAGTTCTCATTGTTAAAGATATGTAGAGAGCTGTACCCCAAAATGGCTGATTCAAGGACAAGTTATGAACCAGCCTTAAACCAGTCGATAACCAGCCTCAGAGTCACATACACACACACATACACATACACATTCACCCACAATGTATCCAATTTACAGTCATCACTTAAGCAATATGTATATTGGTAGAATGTTTAAGTCTAAAATAAACATAAACACTGGAACACACACTATCTACTAACAGAGAGACCAGTCTTGTATATCTGATGTCTCTGACCGTTGACCTCAATGTCTGACACAAAAAAATCTGATACCCGCTGTATTCTTTAATACAATCACTACATTCTGACAAAGCATGGTTAGTCACAATATTATAGAAGTTAGAAAATCTATATATGGAGTAACATTCAAGTGTGTTTGAGGAGTATACCAATTGGTTTGAAACTTGGACAATTTTATACTTTTTTAGTTACTTCATAGAGTCAGTTATCTAATTTTTGTTCATTAAATGTTTTTGTAACAGTGAGTCATATTCAAAAATAAAAATAAAGCACACTTACATGCCTTAGTAGAATACATGAAAAGTATGCTTTTTAGCAGCATTTTACAATGTCATGTCAATTAAAATATAGCCCATATAGACTTGGGTGGCTCAAAAGTTTTCAAAAAGAGCAGATTCTAATTCAAGCGATATAAAAATGGCATTGATTGTTGGCTGTTGGTTGTGGACGGGCCTGTAAGTAACTGTAATACAACTTTCTTAAATATAACATTTTTGAAAGATGGACCCAAAGAAGAGTAAAAATCTGTTTAAGCTACAAGATAAAATTGTTAGTTGCTTCAGACCATCATGGAGACCACATCTGGAGCTTCTCCTATAAATTAGAGTATCAGAGAAGCACTGAATCATTATAATGTGCAGATAATACAGCTATGCGGTTAGTGTAACATAAATAGTGAATACATTTTCTCTGTGCTTATAGAGGGATACTCACATAATTCTTTTCCCCCCATATTCATTTATTAGTAAGTGAAGCTTTTTTTTTTTAACCTTTAAAGATAACTTACCTCAAGCGGCAGGAGAAGTGAGCTGGTGTACCTGAGGTACTGCTTGAGGTAACCTCTCCTAAGGTAAATGTCACACACTGAACTGTCTGAACATATCTGAATAAAAACTGAATTTTCCTAAGAAATTTTCTTATAGAATAAGTGTGCCAAATTTAAACAAAATTCAGTCAACCAGGAGATTAATTTTTCCATGCAGACAGGAAGACAGACATGTGGACATTTTTTATTTTGAACTCTGCTCCTTTTGGTATGCAATGCATATAATGTATTTTTTATCTGAATGAAGTAAATATTGCAAAGCAATTAAAAATATCATACCTTATATTGAACATATGCAAGTTCTGTATATTAACATGAGCTACACCACTGTGGTATAGGTTAATAAACAAAACAGACCAGAGTATTGCATACTTAGGATCATATCCCCATCTTCTTAAAATGAAATATTTCAAACTAAAATTTCAAATCCAATTGAATGTTTGTTTGATAATCCATATTACTGGAGGGCCATGTGTGCAAAAGAAAAGGTAAAGATCTCAAGAAGTTGGTGACATTAAACTCCGAATAGACTGAAGAGTTTTCCTTCTTTATTACAAGTCAAAACCAAGATGAAAAGAATTTTTTAAACACTTGCTTCACCCTTCTGTTTTATCTTGGTCATATGCCAGTAAAATTGTCCTCTTAAGCAACTATAGGCAACTTTCTACCCTTCCTGATAGCTTAAAAACCTGTTGTACTGACTACACAAATAATACACTTGACAAAGTCTTTTTGTTTAATCTGCTTTTCACTTCTCTCACCTATTGCCTCCAATTATGCACCTGTTTCTCTCTGTTGTAGATCCACACTTTTGCTCATAGTAAAAAGTGCCATATAGCCTCCCAGTGACAAGACAGAAAAGTGTCTGGGGGAAAAGGATTAAGGACATTTTCAAACTTAAATGGAGTAAAAGACTGGGGGCATTTTCAATTAAAAAAGGGCACTTCATCTCCTCAAATTTTTAAATTTGAATTGCCCTCTGTTTTATCATATTGCATGGGCACAAAAATGGCCACAAAGTGTAACATGAGTGTTCATAGTGTCATTCACTGCTGAAGACTTGCAGTAAAAATTATACCAGTACCCTCACTCAAACGCACAACTTACTTGCATCAGGAGAAAGTCAGGTACAGTGTGTGTGTATGTGTAGTAACACAGTCTGTTCCAACTCTACTTTAAGACAGACAGAGGGTTTTTAAGTAATCAACAGATGTTGGGACACTTGTGCAAATTGTTTGCTTCAACTTGCAAGGCTTAATTTACTTTAATTGCTGCAGAACAACCTACTAGTTTTTCCCTAAAGAAGACCCATTTGTAATACTGTCACATTTTCCTTTTTTTTTAGTTTTTGCTAACCTAAACTTTAAATTTAAACCTCTATGATAGATAGATAACACGGATGGCAGGCTCCGGGCAGGCAGATGGGAAGAGGAGGAAGGAGCCAGACCCGGATGTGATGGACAGATAGCATATCAGAAATGAAGGATGCATGAGCCAGATTATTCCCCCAGGACACAAGATGGCAGCAGCCCTCCATATCAGTGCCCATTTGGGAACCAGTAGGGAATGCTGGGAGATGTAGTCCGGCAACACAGCCCTGCTGGGGACCATGGGTCCCACAAGGAGGCGCTACAAGGAGTTGTGACCCGGAAGTGCTTCCATTGGGCAGTGGCCCTGGCACCAGAACTACTCCCAAGTCTTTAATAAAAGGGACCACTCCCTTGTCCAAGCTAGTCGGAGCTGGCAGGAAGGAAGGCAACACTCGACTGGAGGATGGCAGTGCAGTGGTGAGAGAAATTGTGAGGAGAATTGAATTGGGGACAGAGAAAGAAAACCTGTGCTCGTGTTTTTACACACACACTATACCTGACATACACACATCCTCTGTCAGGGTTTTTTTGTTTTTTTAAACACATCTAGACATTTGGTTCCAGGTGCTCACTAATAATATGTTTGCAGGAAACTAACTTAAAAGAAAACTGAAATGCAGATGGATGAGCAGAAGAATATGCAAGTAAGGGATATGGAGTTATGCAAATTATTTTTAAAAATCCTTTTTCTGATACATTTAATTCACTTCACATTCATGGAGTGCAAAAAACAACCCTAAACAAGACTTCAGCGTACCACACTCACCAATATACCCACATTCACTCAATCACACTCTAACCTAATTTGCATGAACCATAGGGCTATTAAGTTGTGCAATAATTAGTTTATCACTATTTTCTCAAAATAAAAGACCCAATGAGGCAGGGGAAAAAGGTTTATAACCAAAACTTGTCCTGCAGCATATTTGCCTGTATGTCTTCAGAAAAACATTCAAGCACAATTCCTCACATTCACACATTAGCCTTTGCTGTTGTGTGGGTGTTTCTACAGGGCATGTCTGAATATGCTTTGGATTAAAAAAAAGAGAGAGACAGAGAAAAGGAATCAATTTATTGTACCATCCCAAAGATGACTTCAACTCAGCTTCAAGTTAAAGAAGTTGCCTTTCCGTGAAAAGTATAGAGTATTTAACGTTCAGTGTTTACAGTGTTAAACACCTTAAAGCAATATTATATGTACACACACCCAAATTAACATATTCATACACATTTGTTATATATATATATATATATATATATATATACTACATTTTTGTAAATGGAAACATGTGTTTGAGTAGCATTTATCATCCACTGACTTCTAAACCACTTTTTCTGGCAATTGCTGCAGTCTGTTTAAAACATTAACATGAAACATGTTATAACTTATTATTGTTAGATAATATTATTACACAATACACCCATCTAGTTATGCAAGTTGAACCTTGTTAGCATTTTTTTTAATTCAGGAAAATTCAGAAAGTATATCATAATCAGAAACAATCTCATACAAAACACGTTGAGTAAGCACTGTGTCCTCTGTATGAATGAGAGTCATCCCTCAGACAGGCAAAATAATGAAGAAATGAGTTGTTCAGATGCATCTGCAGACCCTCACGCCAAGCTTTCATCCTGCCACATTGTCTGTACTCCCTCCCTTACTTACTTATCAAAGAGCTTCAATCTTAGTTTTAATACAAAAGATAAAAATTACAGAGGTTGTACATTTTTCTTAGTGAAGTCCAGCTCACTTTTCATTCATCTGCCTGTGCCATCACTTACTGTAGCACTAGTCATGAAGCTCTGAAAGAGTCCTAGTATCAACTGGTGTTCCTTGTGGTGACAAATGTTTCAATTCATGGAGTGAACTGTGTCTAAGAAATCTGCAAACACTGATAAGCTTATCTGCACTAGAAATGCTCCTCAAAATACTGATGTGCACTCTGTAAAAATTCCTCAATGCTTCAGACAAATTTAAGATGCAGCATAATTCTTCCTTTAGTGCGGCTTGACAAATTAACTCAAACACTTGATTACATCTTGCTTGAAGAAGGGGCCCGAGTTGCCTCGAAAGCTTGCATATTGCAATATTTTCAGTTAGCCAATAAAAGGTGTCATTTTTCTTGACTTTTCACTACATTCATAATGGCTAACACGGCACAACACCCTAGTACCTCGAACACTCAAGAAAAGCAACTCATTCAAAAGTCACACAATTAACAAGCAGTGGGATCTGAATTTGTAACCTTGTTTTTTCAAGATGAAGTTCTAATGTATAGCCCTCTACTACCTAACGAGCATAAAGTGCATGAACAGCATAAACAACTAAGACCTAGGTTTTCATCTGTCTGTTTTTTTTTTTTTGTTTTTTTTTTACACACACCTACAGAACAAATAATGTGCCACTGTGATTAATAACTGTATGCATCTGTCTGACTGAAGTTATCTCGTCTGATTTTTCTACACACCAGTTATACTGATATCTTGTTGGGCTAAGAGACTTTTGAGGTTAGAATGCAGCATGTACTATATGCAGCAAACCCTCACAAGCCTATTTTTTTTTTTAAAAAAGTATGATTTTTTTTCATTATTCTAATTTTACTTCATATAAAACATCCTGCTAAACATCCTCTTATTTTTTTTAATTAAACAGTAATTTTTTATGTAAAATTATTTTTGCAGCTTCAGGACACTTGGTACATATCAGGTTGATCACTGTTTTTGTGAAGTATGCACATTCTCCTCAATTCTCCATACGCTTACCTCCAGGTAAACCATTTTTTCCCTCCCACCTCTCAAAGTCATGTGTTTGGTTACTAAGGAACTCCATATTGTTGCCATGTTACCAATTCTGGCTGTGTGCTCAAATGTGCCCTGTGGTGGACTGTCCAGGGATGGTTTAAACCTTTTGTCCAGTGGTGCCAGGAAAGACTATGGATCTCTATGCTTCCTAATTGGATTGAGAAAGTATAAAAATGGATAGGAGGATTCAAAAAATGGACATATGGATGGAGCTGTAGTCAAATGATACAAGACCTAAACTGTAATATTTTAAGTACTTTTCTTTTACATAGTTCATTAAATACATTGTAATCTAATGTTGTCAATTTATAGCTCTCATCACTGTAAATATCATTCATTTTATTCCGCAGGTTCAATATGTAAGTTATACTGCAGCTTCGCTCAGCATATTTCCCATAAGGTTTCAAAAAAATAGAATCAAAACAAGTGGTACTGAAACAGGAGTTAGCAGTATATCAGGTAAGTTTGCATTTTCATACAGTATATTATTGTTTTCATAGCAGCAGAGATTGATGTTGCTGGGTCAGTGTGCAGTTAACATTTTTTCTTTTCATCACTATGCACACTTATCCTATAAACTGTGCCATACTCTTCTGCATAGGGATTTTCATAGTAAATACCATTCCCCAAGTCTTTTCTTGAAAAAAACTATTTTAAAGTGTGCTTTACTATTTATTTAGGTCATTTAATGGTAAACACCATTCACTCGCTTTTAAAAGACAAACATCATTTTTAAATTGTGCTATTCACTGTTATATAGTGCCAATCATGGCAAACACCAACTCAAAAGATTTAATTATATAACACCTTCATTTTTTTTTCAGTTGTGCCACACTCCCAAAGTAAATATCCAATTTATTTTACTTAAAACAGTAACATTTAACTTTTTTTTTTTTAAATAATGTATTGCAAGTAGAATCACATTTTTTTTTTTTACTTGCAGAGTTACTTTTTTTAAACATCCCTCTTATTCACTGCAGTGTTGCAGGGGAGATAAATACCATACAGCAGCATTATCGGATGAAATACAGGAACCAGCCCTGGATGGAATGACATGTCTGTTTTTGTGTTCATAAGAATTACTTATGAATAGGTAATTTTTTTTTTTTTTTTTTTTTTGTCCAGTGCTCTCCTGACTCACAGGTATGATAAAATTCCCATTAATGATATACTGTTTCACGCATCTTGAAGTCTATGCAATGTTATACAATGTGTTAAGCTGATTGGGGTTTCGCCTCCTATTTTTGGCCCTCTAGACCTGGAACACTCATCATTAGAGCATTTTTGGACCTTATTTTGTGCAGAAATTAGACCATAATGATAAAGAGTTAACCAATGGATACCTCTTAGCAAAAATGATCAGAAAGACTTAAAGTTGTGCATGTCACATCAACCGACCCCAACAGTTCACCCCCTAATTGGATATGTGGGGGTCAAAGTTTCTCTTTTTCATAAAATTTCAAAAAATGAGTATCAGTAATATAGGCGTGTGAAATGTTGTTTTGCGCAATTTTGTGGATGCTGATCTTGAATATATTTTTGATATTTGATTTTTTTTTTTTACCTGTGGTCCTAAGAATGTAACAAACACTTTCTGAATGTTAACAATGACATATTTCAAACATAATCCTTTGCATTTATATAGTGCTTTTCTCACTACTCAAAGCGCCTAGCGATTGCAGGTTAAGGGCCTTGCTCAAGGGCCCAACAGGGCAGAGTCTCTTTTGGCATTTTACGGGATTCGAACTGGCAACCTTCCGATTGCCAGTGCAGAACCCCAGCCTCAGAGCCACCACCATAAGTATTTGGGGTATTGTTTTAGAGTATTTCATGGTCAGTGATTACAAATATGTTATTTTTGAGTTTTGATCATTTACTAGTGGTCTAGCCCCCTATGGACCTCTTTCAGAGGGTGAAAAATTACAGATTTCTATTACAATCAAGAGTACTTAGGCTCTAAGCATTTAAACTGCTGCACTCCTAATATTTCAAATATGCGACACAACTATTCTTGTTTATTATGTATTTATACCTTATGAAGTAAACCATCACATTTCTTATGAACACCACCCTTACTCTAATTCAGACTTTGTAAACAGTTTAAATTTTAATACTCTTTACTTTGTTTAAAACTCAAACATTATACTTACAATAACCAAAACAAAAGTGTGCACTGCAAAAGTGTTTCAAGATTTTAAAAGACCACACACTCGAAGCAACTTTGTGAACAATCTTTGAGGAACCCCCAAAATTCTGAAGAGCCCCAAATCTCCCTCACAAGTAACTTTTACAAAAGAGCAAGCAGTTCTTTGCAGGAGGCAGGTCCACACTACAACCAGACTTCCTTTTTTGGTTTCTCAGCTGTCTCTTTTATTTCTTTCGAATACAATTAAGACAGGCTTGCGCAATCTCGGCCTGTAGCAAGAGTCCCAGCAAAGGCAACATACGTTGTACATTCTACTAGCAGTTCTTCTGGATTTCATTTTCGCCATTAAAGCCACGCGCTTTCCTTTCTCCCCTTCAAACAATCGTAAGCATATCAACTCTGCAGGCGTGTAATGTGCAATCCGTAAACTACGTAAGCCATCACAAATATGAATTTCTAACTTCTTAACATGACTTTGCATTTTATTGAATCGTCTTAAGCAGGAGAGGCAGACATAAGGCCGCTTCACCTCACATGTCTCGGCGTCAGCCTCCAATGCAACTGGTTATAAATATAAGGCATGCGTGCCGACGCCTGCTGAAGAATAGCTACGTCTTGTATAGCGCCTTTACTTATGCAATCTCAAAGCCCGACATCAACACGCCACTAAGAACTATTCACCTGACTTAACAATAATTAAAAGTATAATGATCGCTGTAGAGGTTTAAACGCCCTGAACCACAGCTCTTCGATTATTTTCTTGAAAACCAGGGAACACGTTAAGTAAACTGAAGCCGACAGCGTTCAGAACGATCAGCTACCTGAAAAGTATGTAAAGCATGTGATGAAACATAAGAAGAGCTGGAACACAACATCGGATATGTTAATGAAAAACGGTTATATTTAAAAGGGAACTGGCAGATTTTGCGTCAGCACCAACCCGAAACACAACTGTTTCCTACTTTTACTAATAATGTATTTTTTAGCTTTCGAGAGCATTCTGTAGTAGTTTGCGCATTTCTTCTGCATGCCTAATAATCCTTACTTTAAAAAGCCCATCTTCAGCAGTGCAAAACGAGCAAGTAATGATGGAACGCGTATACGTTACTGAATGCCGCAACATCTTCAGGAAGGCGCTATAAAGCTATGCAAGATTACTTTTGCCAGTGTTCAAAAGCTTGCCAATGTTTTATTTACTTGATGTAAAGGTCACTCCGCTCGCTTTCTTTGCATACTGCTCAGGTCATTGATTTTTTACCACAATTATTCTTTATATCTTCGTGGAGCTGCACATCATCTGTGAACCGGAAAGAGGGAGTTCATGTTTGCAGTTGGTGGCGATGCGCTCTTTGGGTGCTAAGGACCATTCCACGCGCGCACACTCACGAAATAACCGCCAGAAAACAAGGGCGGCACGCGAAAGTTTTCCGGCAACGCCACTTGCAGTTCACAAGTGTGCGGCTGTGACTTCACCAGGGTCTAATAGCGAAGATGCAGAACTGTCAACGAATCGGCAGTAGAAGAGAGCATAACTTCAGAACAAAAGCTCTGCTTGACACGCAAAACCAAAACACACAACCGCAGGAGGAAACTTTTGAGCACTGTGCCGTGTCCGCTAGTTTGAAAAAAGTCTGCCAAACTGTCAAAAAGAGACCAGAGCCGAGCGCTGAACACGCTTCCGAGCTCCGCACGGAGGAGACCTACTCCGAGTCCACCGAAGCTCTACGTCCTAGAGCCAAGCTCCTTGTGCGAGGCGGCGGAGTGGGGTAGGCGTCCTTACTTACTCACCTCGTCCCATTTGATGAACTTGCTGCCCTTCTTCAGTAATTCGTGGACAGACACCGGCTTGAGCTGCAGCGCGTGCACTCCCGTTCGTGCTCCCGCCATGGTGCTGGCTCTGCTGGGCTGACGGTTCCCTTGGTCGCCCCGATCCTAAGAAAGGGGGCTGCCGCTGCAGGCGAAGCTGGGCGAGACGAGACGACTCCGCTTAGAAAGCTTCACAGCTCTTGCTCTCGTCTCTTGCAAGCAGCCGTGGGAACAAACGATATGAACCAGAATAAAAGCAGCGAAATGTCCCTGTCAACGTGAATCTCGGCCCGAGAGGCGGATCCCGCAGCCCCACGCTCAAACTGCAGATAATAAAACGATCTCCAACTGCATTCCGTCAAGTAAAGTTTCTTAAAGTGACCGCTGCAATCGCTGCGCACTTGGCCCCGAGCGCTGCTCTTAACGTTACAACTAGCTATCCTGGGCGCTGTTTCACCGTGTAACTTCCCAGAATACCAGTCTGTGCGTGCCTGAGTTAACCATTCGTGTGCTGTCTGGGCATCGCTGTCAACCACCGCTGACATAAGAAACTTTGGAGGCCTCTTAATCTAGTGTTTGTGTAGCCATGGATTATGTTTTATACCTTTTTAACAATTCAACTGATTAACATTACCCAGTGACATAAATCAACCTCCATGCAATATTGCACCTTTAATACCGAGGGTCATTAAAACAAATTATTTATAAGCAATGATAAAAGCAGTAAAGATAGTACAGGTCACAGAAGTGCAAGGTACAGAACAATTCATGATAACTTTAAATATGGGTTATGCCTTTTTACAAACTGATAGTCCATTCTTGGTTGTTCCTGATTTTTTCCTAAACAGTGGAGAATTAGATATGTGGATGTGTGCTACTATATTATAAGCCGATTTCTGACAGTCCAGAAACTTACCTGTTGGTGAAAGCAGCTTTACTATGATCAAAGGAAACTTAGCTGACACTTCTACACTTACACTCTAACCCAATAGTCCATGATGCAGAGTAGACCAGGCTAGCAAACGTATATGTAAATATACACATTGTTAATTTGGAATTTTAGCTGAAAAGAGCACAAATAAGAAAATGTTCTACAGGAGAGACAGCGAGTCTCACTGGCAGTAGAGGAAGTTTCTGCATATGCCAGTGTAAGAACAGGGAGCTACTCAGAGGCCCTAAGCTCAACACCTCGTATACGTAATGCCCCAGAAGTTCAACAAGCAGGTCAGTAATCCAGAAATAAGAAAGAAAGAGACCAAAGGTCTAAAACCTCTTGGGAAACTCATTGCAGCATGTTGACTCTAACTGGGGATGCTTATGGCAGGTTGCCCATTCAAGAGGGAGGTTGATAAATAATGGTGAGAGGTCAGTATCCTCCTGCCTTAATGGAAAGGTGTACATACAGCCCATGACTTCAAGGAGAGGGCCCATGATGTAACAAAGCAGGAACTACTTCTCACTAAGAAGGGAAGAACATGAACATTATTGTATGCTTTGCTTAAATACTTCTATTAGATTCTTTTGAAAAATATTGCTGGCATGGTGGTTGAAGTATATGAGCTAAAGTTGAAGCATAGCAAGATCAGCAGCAAGGCAATGATCTGAAATACAGGTACAAGAAAGTTTACATTAGAATGATTGACAAAAAGGGAATGCAGATGTTCAGAATAGCCCCAATATGTTTATATCTAAAGCACTTTGAGCCCTTGCAGCAGATCTTAAAATGAACAGTTAATATATAAAAACTCATAAATGAGATAAGGGAGTTCTGATTGGAGGCATGTGTCCATCCATCCATCCATTTTCCAGCCTGCTGAATCCGAACACAGGGTCACGGGGGTCTGCTGGAGCCAATCCCAGCCAACACAGGGCACAAGGCAGGAACCAATCCTGGGCAGGGTGCCAACCCACCGCAGGACACACATACAAACGCACCCACACACCAAGCACACACTAGGGCCAATTTAGAATCGCCAATCCACCTAACCTGTATGTCTTTGGACTGTGGGAGGAAACCGGAGCGCCCGGAGGAAACCCACGCAGACACGGGGAGAACATGCAAACTCCACGCAGGGAGGACCCGGGAAGCGAACCCGGGTCCCCAGGTCTCCCAACTGCGAGGCAGCAGCGCTACCCACTGCACCACCGTGCCCCCCGGCATGTGTCCAGATTTTTCAAATTCCCTGTCAATGATAGACCTACAAGCACAGGAAATATCTGGCTGTAGTTTTGTTGCTAAGGTGTAACCAGTTGCTGAATCAAATGGGGCAATTATTTTTTCACAGTGGGCACTGAGTGTTAGGTAAATTCTCTAATCAATAAATAAAAGAGTTTCAAAATGGTTTACTATTTCTCCAGTCTCAACTGCTTTATCCAATAACAGATTTTGGTTTAATATGTGATATTCATTATGAAAAATATTTATTATTTAAAAAGATCTTAAAATTGGTAAATACCTTTTTCATTGTATTAGTTTCACTTCAAAAAATAAAACAATTACATATAAATAAAAAATATACATAACATTCTCAAACCCTCTTTGAGTAAACCAGCTTCAAATTTTTATGATTTTGTGTTGATTGGATTATGCTTTAAACCAGTAATCCAATCAGTAAGTAGCAGGAGTTAATCTCTCTACACTCTGTCCATCTAGAATTATGACATTTTTGGCTCCAGCTGGTGAAGTGTGTCAGTTTTTCAACATTTTTTTTGTCAGCGGCACTGTTAAAGATTTAGTGAAATGAGGGGCAACTGAGAGGAACTAATAATAATAATAATTTATAGCTTTAATTTATATAGCGCTTTTCTAACTTACTCAAAGTGCTTTACATAGATGGTGGAAAACCACCTCAGACTCCACCAATGCATCCTCTTGGATGATATGACGGCAGCCATTTATGCACCAGTATGCTCACTGTATGTTAGCTATTAGGCAGTGAAGTGCTGAGAGACATAGTTAGCCAATCAGAGACAGGGGGTGATTAGGGGGACAGAGTGACTAGACCATGGTGGCCAATTTAGCAAGGAAATTGGGAAACACCTTACCCTTTTCAAAAGATGTCCAGGGATCTTTTATGACCTCAGTGTCAGGAACTTGGTTTTATGTCTCATTCAAAGGACAGAGCCATTTTTACAGCATGGTGCACCTGTCACTGCACTGGTGCATTGAGATCCACACACACGCCTCATGATAAGTGCCCCCTGCTACCCTCAGCAACAGTTCTTTGAGCAGCAACTCAAGCAGATGGTCTCCAATCCAAGTACTGTGTGGACACAAACATGCTTAACATTAGGTGGCTTACCTATTCTAAAGTGCAGAATCTATCTATCTATCTATCTATCTATCTATCTATCTATCTATCTATCTATCTATCTATCTATCTATCTATCTATCTATCTATCTATCCAAGTGGGAATCGATTAGTATCCTGGTGTTTCTCTATGGTGACATCAGCATTGCAGGTTGGGTTCACTCCACATAAATTGAAAGCATTTACTCAGGCTGAGGACAAGCCACCCACATGACATGGTTCAATATGAATAGGACTTTACGGGTCTGTATGGTTTGGGGCAGCCCACCACAGTCAAGAATGAAGATCACTACTGCTCACTTCCTCAGATCATATTCAGTTTAGCATAGTCACCTCCCAAACCCTAAGCTGACCTTTGCTATGTATATTCTAGGATAATAATTGTCCCACCCCAGAAACCACAATTCATTGTCTTTTGACTCCCTTGATCTATATTTTTGTTTTAAAGGGCAGTAATCCCTCCCTGGCTGCCTGAACCCCATGTTATTCAGAGTCTCCATTATGCCTTAAAGGACCAGCACAGTGTAATGATCATTCGAGCGTCATTCTGGGTATCCAAAAATATATTTTCCTAGGTCTGTACTAAATACAAAAATGTGTGGTCAGCCTCATCGTTTATTTTGTTTCCCTTTCAGGTTCTTGGCAGTGTTGCCCTCTCCTAAACATGGCTGTTTTTCCATTTCACATTTGTCCCATCTTAGGCTCTTCAATTGTCTAGGAAATATCTGTTCAGAGCTCTGGAGCTACTTCATGGGATAGTGTCCAGAACTCATAAAGCCATTGATTCCCTGCTATTGTAGAGCTTGTGTAAATGTTGGCTGAGTTGTAAGTGATTCTAAATGCATTAACAACAAAAGGATAGCCAAAATATCTAAATGGATGCAGTATTATTCTGTAGAATCTTTTGAAACACACACATGAGCCTCATAGGAAATCTTTATAAATACTGCTGATTGGGGTGGCATTCATCACTTAATTATTTACACATAATATGTGAGTTCTTTGCACTACCAGAAAAGAAAACACAAAGCCTAACATTGCCCTTTAGTCTGCCGGTCAGCCTTTAGTTTTCCCTTAATGGTCGGAGGGGTAATCCATACTTGCGTAATTAGGTTGCAGGAAAGGAACCTGTGTACATTCCTAGGCTGAAATCACAGTAAATCTTATCAGATGCTTTCTTTTCATCTCTCCTATTGTTCAGTGATAGGTGTGCTTATGGGTTTCCCTGGGGCAAGAAACCTCCTTTACATACTATGTTAAGTTAGCAGGGCTGGAATAACAGGTCACATGTCTTATCTGCATATTGTGCAAGTGAGATGTTTTATTTTATAACCTTTCTAACAAATATCATATGTTAAAGACATATGCAGAAATTGCAGAAGACGAGAACAGCAAGTAGAATGTAGGGGTTTAAACTCTCTGAAATGCTGTCAACCCATAAATGCATTTTCAACTGATTCATAGACTTCATCTGACTCTAAGGAATGCTTATGGCTCTCGATCCATTTTCAGTGCTTGCTCTTGTGTGGATCTTAAGCCTTTTCTGGCAGCAACAAACAGCCGGTAGGGCCAGGATACCAGTTATAACTTTTGACAGCTTTTGTACTTAGGCATTTTACTCACAGAGAAGGAAAGGCACAATCTGTACTGTAATGTAGAATTTGACAGACATGGCAATGTTTTGGATGGAAGCCAATTGACTGCTGCCCCTAGATTTAGGTAAACATAAGTGGCCCTTTGTAATCTTTTCAATCTCTTACTTATTTACAATTCAGCCCTGCTTGTTTTATGATGAGGGAGGAGTGGGATTATTCCTGTAATGCCAGGAAGTGTTCATGTTTGCCTGGGATTTCTTCATGATGACAGTATAGGATTCATGTCAGCTTCAGTGATCCTCCACTGCTTGCTGTATTGCGTGCACTGAAAATGTCTAAATGATCTCATATGAGTGTGTAAAAAACACATACTGAACCCGGTAATTACCAACAGTTACCTTAACTTGTATAACATGTAGAAGAATGAATGCTACTTTAAATAACAATAAAGAACCTACGTTGTGGAGGTGTGAGAGCTGCTAGGGAGCTAAAACTTTGACAGTTGAAATGCAATTTCTCTTATCTGCTGGACTTTAATAAGAGGGCAATTACAGTATTCAATAAATAGCATTAGAGTGTAAAATATTATACACCTCGTGTGAAGGGAAGGATTTCTTTTGGCAGCCCTCCATATCCAAGGATTCACCATAGAGGCAAAAAGGTAATAAAAATAACACCTTTATAATACTCAAGAAACACAACAAAACAGACATTACCAGGCATGCATACCAGAAAGAAAACATTGCAGCTTCTCTGGGCCTGCTAACATGGCTTTGTGTCTCTGTGTGCCTGGTGGAGTGCCTTGTACACTGGTCTACTACAGTGCTTCACACAAAAGCCCCCTTTTACACATCCTGTCTTACTCTCAGCCTCCTGGCCTCTCTGCTTCCTTGCACTTGAGAGTTTGTCCCAATTTGCACCCTAAATGTGTAGTCCATAAACCTCATTGTCCCATTTTTCAATTCTTGGGACG
The DNA here is from genome assembly GCF_900747795.2 of Erpetoichthys calabaricus. Lineage (NCBI taxonomy): Eukaryota > Metazoa > Chordata > Cladistia > Polypteriformes > Polypteridae > Erpetoichthys > Erpetoichthys calabaricus. The sequence goes on from NC_041394.2 coordinate 76,665,467, forward strand.
ATGTGCTACCCTTATTAGATCAATATACACTATACTGTATATAAACAGTACTGAAATGTCGCAGGCACTTGTGGAAAAAATACCTTAAAGCTGGAATGCTTTATAAATGCTATGTATAGTTGTTGTTGTTTTTTTTTAATCAATAAACTGCCTCAAAAGTGTTGAAAACACAAGAAAAAACAGCAGGATTTCACTAGGCCCAATCCCAATGTCATACAGTGTCTGAAGGTAATCCTGGGGTCAGTTGTTTTAAGCCTCCTGAAAAAAATTGTCACAATTCCACTGCAGATTTTGGCTGGCTTACTTACTTCTGTACCTTCAAGTAATTCCAGACTAGCTTGATGCTCTGTGGTGTCCATATCATCTGCTGCAGAAGTCCCTGCTCTTGTTTTCACTTCAGATAGTTTCTAGGAATTTGGCCGTGTGAATGAAGTTGGGAACAATCAAATGACTCCCGGATGGTAATGCATGAAGGATAAGAATCTTACCACTTCTTAGCAATGAGGAGGCAATCAATTTTAATCACACTCCATTTACAAAAATGCAGCCCTAGACCTTCACAGAACCTCCTCTGTGTTTCACTGTTGCCTGCAGACGTTCATCCATGTGCTGTCATCGAGCTTTTTGGAGGAAGATCTGCCTTCTGTAAAAGCCAAAAATTACAAATTTTGACTCATCACTAAGAGCACCTGCTGCTATACTTCTGCACCCCAGTCCTTGCGTGTTTGTGTTTAGTTGATTCATTTGGCTTTATTTTGTGGAACATGACCCGAACACAGACAGGCAGACACATTTAAATCAGCCCACACACGTTTATTTACAGGCTCCATATTTACAGTTAAGTGCTCCACAGTCCTCAAGTCCCCAAAGTCCTGGCCAACAACGCAATGCCTTACTTCTTCAGGCTGCCTCCTTCCAGACCTCGTCCTTCTTCCACCCAACTCAAGTCTCTGAATGAAGGGAAGCGGCCCCTTTTATAATCACCCGGATGTGCTCCAGGTACCTTCCGGCAATCTTCCACCGGCACTCCCCAGTGTGGCGGAAGTGCCGGCTGCGTACCCGGAAGCATTCCGGGTGTCCCCAATCCTCTTCCCCCCAGCACTTCCGGATGTGGCGGAAGTGCTGAGGTCCAGGGCTCCCAAGGCATTGAGGCGCTCCCTGGTGGTGACCACAGGCCCCTACAGGGTTGAGCTTCCAAGCTCTGTACCCATGGTCCCCATAGCCGCCAAGGCCACCTGCAACAATTTCCACAACAGGTTAATGGCATTTTGGTCATAGCTGTTGCATGAAGATCACTTCTGATAAGACTTGCCTTGAGTGTATCAGAGTACCAGTGATGTCTTCCACTTCTAAGACGATAGCGGTGCTGAACATCATCCACTTTTGAACAAAAGCAAGTTTGGTGTATTTCTCAATTGCTGCATTCAGTTTCCATTACTGACCACTGCATTTCCAGTCTTAATCCTTGTCCATTTATTTGTGCTTCTGCAGAAAAGCTTGGACGGCACATTTGGAAAGACCTGTCTGCCTCGAAATTTCAGCTTGGGAGAGACAAGGATGATCCAGGATGAACATCTTGTGCCTTGTCGCTATGCTCACTATTGCCATGACATACGTTATGATTTGTAAGTTAAATTGTGACACAACCTCCCCTTTTCAATACACAACTGTTTTTCTTTCAGTCAATCTCTTTGGTCCGACCTACACATTATGTCCTTAATCATTACCACCTGTTGGTTATTTTTTGCTTAATCAAGCAGGGGGCTGTATACATATAAAAGATCTAAAATCTTTGAACTGGAAAGTGCTTTGTTACTATGTTAGTTTAATTCTTTAAGATATGCAAATATCTTATTGTATTGCTTCACTTTTTGCAATAGAAATGTTTGAAGCTCTAAAATACGTTTTTTATATTAATGCACCAATCCAAAAGACATAATAAACTCAGAAAAATATTTTTGTGAACCAGTAAAGTACTTTTTGCACATTAATGTAAATGCAGTATGTCATATGTCTGAACACTATATCTTTTTGATACATATCCTACTAAGCCAAATCATTATTGAAAATGTATACTCTTTATATACTATAGTGGATTGTCATCAATGGAAATTGTGTATACCATTTAAATGTCAAGTAAGTTTATTGTTTCATAATTTATTAATGAACAGGCTAGTTGGACCTGCTTGGCTTGAAAATTAAAAAAGTCATCTGTGGTGTTTATACTAACAACATGTTGTAAATTCAAGACTCCAAGGCAGCCCTAAATGCATACATTCTTTTACTCTTGGGATATTCTTTCTCTTTGGCTTCTCATCCTATGCTGTTTAAAGGGCAGGATATGCACCTTTAACTTCTAATTAATCCTAATTGCTTTCAGTTTGGATTCATAAGAGGCATAATCATCCAAGCTGAAAGCAGACTCCTCTGTTCTTCAAAGACCTCCACTCATCATGATGTAAAGGATACAGACAAAAATAATCACCATCACTGCACACTATTTTAATGTCCTCATCATAAAACTAGTACACTTCTCCTTTAGGATAATGACCATTTTACCTTTCTGGTCATAACTGGGAAGACAGAATAATTGAGCACTATTACAGTGAGAAAGATGCCAGTTTGGTAAATCAGTACAGTTGTTTAGAAGTTGCAGCCACACATGCAAAAATAACCATTCACTGTACAATAGTAGTTACAACTGCACTGGTTTCTCACCTAATTTGTCTCAATAATGTGAGAAGGTGTTCCTCATTTACACAAACATAAATATTTTGAAAGTCTTCTGTCTTGCTTTTTTTCCTTGCAAATTTATTAACAGTATCATTAAAGTTCACTTTATTAGTCAGTTTACTCTCTACAGCCTAGAGAGCCTCAGCTCTAGAGAGAGAGAGAGCAACTTAAAACATCTAGTTGGTTTAATTTTAATGAGTGCTCCACTGAACCTTAAACCACTTGTACTGGGCCCAATAGGCCCATTCAAAGATCCATGTATGTATGTATGAGTAAAAATGAATGGATGTTTTATTATTTTATGATGGGGCTACATATGTAGGAGGATAGTTCAGTAAATCCATTATGGTTGAAGATAAAAGCACTAATGTGTCAAGGCTTATAGCTGCCATTGTTGTCTCGAGACACATCCAATGAAATGTCGTGCAAATCTGCTCTGGGGAATCAGAGGTCTACATAGGATAAAGAGCAGACAGAAGCTAGTACCATAAAATATCCCGTGACTGTTCAGTTAGAGACACTCCTTGGGACACTGCTGACCACATATCTTTCCTTCAGTGTGGTGTTGGGTATGGTGCTGTCAGTAAAGGGCACAAAGCAGGTCTGAGTTGAAGGCTATATAATAGGAAGCAAGAGTTCTGTGTTTTGTTTCTCTTATGGCAAGCAGCAGAAATATTTAGGCAGAGTAGACAATGGTGCTACAAGACATGATGCCTGTTGTTCTAGTGGTGTAACTTTCAAGAAATCTGACCATATTTAGACAATTTTTGGAATCTACTGTTCATTACTCCAAGGGACAAATGAGACTCATCGCTCAAGGCAGTCTCATGCAATTTCATGTTACTCCATGCTGCAGAAGTCTGACACTAGTCCATAAATGGAACTAGTCAGTGTTAGTTGTCATAATGGACATCATCTGATAGATTGTCTGGTGGTTCATGACGTACATCAGATCTCTGTAGCAGATCTAACACATGGCAAGAGGTTTTGATTTTAAAATGCAAAATGCCTTGGTCTTTCATGATGTTATTCCTCTGTGCTTCCAAGATTTGCGTTGGATATGATAGAATTCCACCAGTGCTGTCACACAGTTGTATCTATATGATCAACATGGGCTTATTTATGTCAAGCTGATCACTCATCCCATTAAAGTCACTCCTAATTTCTGTGCTATTCTTGGTGCACAGTGGTAACAAAGTCTATGTCAAGTTCACCAATCTATAGTTCTGTCCAAATAATAACTTGTGCACAAGGATCTAGATGTATTCCCCTCTAGTGTTTTGATGTCACCAATGTTCAAATCTAATAAATGAATACTTAGCTTTACTCATTTCTCATTTAGGTTTTCATGCAAATTAAATCACAGCTTCCGGGGACCTCTAATATTTTTGCTGCATAGTTTTTACATTTTATTGTATATGAGGTGGTACTGGGCAGAGGAAAGTCAAATGAGGTAAACTACTAGAAGATATAAAAGTCACTCAGTGGGTAATCTGCATTGTGTGCAGACCCAGGCTTTCAGTGAAGCTATAATATTGTGGAAATATGCAAAACAGCTAAATGAAGGCTGAGAAACTAGCTCTTGAAGGGCCATAGTAACAGTAGATTTTCATTCCACCACTTGGAAGACTTGCAACTAAATTATACCTGTACATAAACTGTGTACTTTAGTGGACTCTTTGTTTAATGAGACAGATGTTTAGCGGACCCCCGTGACCCTGTGTTCGGATTCAGCGGGTTGGAAAATGGATGGATGGATGTTTAGTCCAACAAATACCCATGCCTGTTAGTGCTTTGTTAAAGTCACTGATACACTGATATAGTACGGCGTTAATCTCATTAGCTAGAGGCAGAACCCCATCTTTGAAAAGTGCAGTGAACACCTGTGTGAATCATAAAGTGCAGTAATGAGCTCTTGCCTAGTTTATTTTATTACATTTATTATTTTATTGCTGCCCAACATCTAGCTCCTAACATAATGTTACTGCTGTTAGAGCCACAGGGGATGCATCTATGGTCACAAATATGGAGCAGATCATTTATTTTCCCACCATTGCTCACAGATTTTTACTCCATTCCATTTTAAAGTGTAAATTCATTAACAATGCTGATGTACTCAGGTCAGAGTACGTTTGAAAGGTGCTGCATAATAGTGATGAATGTGATGAGTTTCCAATTATTCAATTTTATTTTAAACTAGAGGGCTCCGCCCCCTGCTTGCTTCGCTCGCCAACCCCTGTGTTTGGTTTACCGGATATACAATACAATTTATTTTTTGTATAGCCCAAAATCACACAAGAAGTGCCGCAATGGGCTTTAACAGGCCCTGCCTCTTGACAGCCCCCCAGCCTTGACCCTCTAAGAAGACCAGAAAAAACTCCCAAAAAAAAACCCTTGTAGGGAAAAAAATGGAAGAAACCTAGGGAAAGGCAGTTCAAAGAGACCCCTTTCCAGGTAGGTTGGGCGTGCAGTGGGTGTTAAAAAGAAGGGAGTCAATACAATACAGTACAATACAAAGAACAGAGTAAATCCTCAATACAGTATAAAAATAAAAATTCTAGAAGTACGGAGTAGAATTTCACATTAGATGATATCATATAATATGATTTGGATTTGTTTTAAGTCCTGGAGACCTCATTCATCAAGCTGCCGCCCCCATTTTGCCATTCCACATCTGAAATAGCGCTAATCCGATGAAAGGACCCTTCATTCCCACGTCCCCATTCATCAGGGATGACTTTACCTTAGGCAGGCAATCTACAATTTAAAGAGATTGTTATTTTCTTGTGAATTGTTACATATGCATTATTTTCACTTTTACTTTAAAAACTTTTGTAAAAACAATACTTGTTTCTTTATTTCCTGCCCCGCGCATAGTTACATCTCTTTCTTCCCAGACGTATAATACTGCTCATGTTGTGAAGGGTGTTGCGGCTGAAGGTATGCTAAGGATATGCCTTTGGATCATTTGCTGTCTTTTTGCTGCTTGCTAGCTGCCTCTTCTGCCTGTCGCATGTCGTTGTTTTAAGAGCTCGGAGCACATGGTGCTTGCCTGCCAAAAGCAATCCAACAACTGCTAGATTAGAGTTCTGTTGACTTGTTTTAAATGATGGCTCACTGCCTGGTCTCGTGACGTTGTAAAAGCAATACCTGTCTTTTATTTCTGGCCCTGGGCATGGTTGAATTCTTTATTGCAGGATGTATAACGCTGCTCGCGTTCGGTTGGGGTAGCTGCTGTCACACTGCCCTTCGATCTTTTTGAAGCCTGTACAGCCGCTGTCCTTTTTGCTTCGGCCCTGGGACAATCTCTTGTCACCAAGTCTCATGTTTACAGTCCCCGCGAGATGCACCGTGGCAAGTCTCCTTGGTCTCGCGGGTTTTTAAAATGTCTTTCGAGATTATCACGTATCGTAGCCTTGCATTTGCTTTCCATTCCAGGATTTTCTTTTATATATAGAGAGATAATCTTTATATTGTCTAGGTTTTTGTAAAAATTCTAACTAACTTTTGGGAAAATCTCTTTACCATCTTTTACTATCCGTAAAACCTAGGGGTGCATTTAAGACTTTAAGTTGGGGAAAAGTCTTTTTTTTTATTTTTCAGTTATTTCAGTCTATGAGTGATTGGCAATGGAATTTTGAAAATTACATTTTCAAAATTCAAATTCAAAACCATGACTATGACAGGCCACTGAATGACAATGCACACCATTTTTGTTACAAAATAAGGGAGCTCAAAAGGGTGCTTTGTTTTAAACCCACACCTGCATGGAAGCACATGCTATGTCAAGGGTCTTAAGACACTGAACCTTCAGAGACCTCAGCTGAGAAGTAGCTACAGTAGGAACAAGTTTTTCTTTAAAGCTTCTGGTTTGACAGAAAAATCTATGGGGTTGATATGGAATGAGCTTGGGTCACTTTTGCATAAGAAAAACATTCAGTAACCAGTTATGAAAATTAATGACACCAGCATGTTAAGGATAATGCTTTTGAAATTAATTATTACAACATTCTCATATTATTATAGTTTTATCACTTTGCTAACAATCCACAGACTTTATAGCTCAAAGTTGTTTCATAAACATTTTTAATGTTTTGTAGTCCCCATAGCTGTGTTTATCCAAAATTACCAAAGTTCTGCAGCTTTTAGTTTACTTCATAGGATGATTCAAGCACCAGTAATTAAATAATTCCATAGACAAAATATCTTAATTTTAAACGTTTTAGTAAAATTTAAAAAGCAAAACAGTTCACACAAAGATAGAGAAAAAAATTGATGTAGCAAAGAAAAGAAAAGTTCTGTTTAAGGCTTATCAATCTTGTTTCATTTCTCTAAGTCTGGTCATACAGTCGTACTTGAAGCACGTTACGCAAGTTAATCTCATAAGCACAGTCAGAAAACTGTATGCCATCTCCTATTTGCAAACATATCTAATAGTCATGCTAGCTGTAAGATTATTTCTTAACTGTCTTAATTAACTAAATTAACTTAATTATTCTGTGAAGCAAATTATGTTTCACTTTCAGCAAAATTAGTGCCATTGATGCAAGAAGAAATGTGTTTAGTCCTGTCTGGAAGCATTTGCATACTTTAATTCTTCATGTGTCTGCCTGTCATTTAGCATTTAAAGATACCTATTGAAAAACAAATTACCAGACTCATTCATTGTCATGTGTGGACATTTTGTTGAGCCGCCAGATGTGTTTTGGTAGTATGATCCTCACTTTGCAAATTATGATGACAGTCTTGGCTTTTGCAATCCTAAAGATGCAGCAGAGATAGAAGAGAAACTTGAAGTGCTATGGTGCTTGCAGTGTAAATATCCTCAACATGTACATCTAAAAATGCTCTTCTGTGGTGACATACATGAAAATACATAAATACGAATCAATTTTATTGGTGTGTGACAGATTACATGCATTACGGGGCTTTATTTTTTACCCCAAAAGCCATTAAAATTTCCAAAAAAATTATTTTAGTGAGTTTCACATTTTGTAACTGCGAATTTGCCTGCAAAATTAATTTTAATTTCAGTTACACAAAACTGTAGGTAAACGGATTCCTAACTGCTTCATCATCATCAATACAAGCCACCCTGATTGATCATTTGATTTTAAAAACTGAGCTTTAACAGACCTTGTGAAACAACATTCTATCCAGACTGTTCAAGCAGTTAATTCTCTTCTAAATTATGTCTTTCATGGTAAACAGCATCCAACTGATCTGCCAAAATGTTCTTATTTGTTTAAAATGGAGATTTTAAAGGGTGATCAGTCTCATCAGTTACATCAGCCTTAACTTTTAAAATTGGCATGGTCCTCTAAAATTCCTCTGTTTTCTGTACCTGCTTATGAAATTCAGGATCACATACTGTAACATCATGGTAAGTGCCACCAGGTCACTTCTGAGCATATTCTTTCAAATAGGGACACTTTAGATTCAGGAGTCAATCATTTTTTAACATCTGTTGGATTTGGAAGTAAAAACTGAGTACCTCGAGACATAAACTTTCAAACTGCAGATGGTAAGAGTTGGGCAACATTTAAAGCTGGTTTTCTGGAGCTGTTAGACAGTGGTACTAACCACTGAGCTGCCCCAGACCCTTTCATAATCTGTATGGATTATAGTGCATTATCCCCCATAGCCACCCCTTTATATGCTCCTAGCACCCTTGTGTTTGTGAGAAAATTAAGATGGCTAAGCTCTTACATCAAGGGAGTAAAGTACTAAGCCAGACTTTAAGTACTGTTGAGAAGGCATGACCTAAATACTGGTTGCAAGAAAAAAATGTTTAAAGACTAAAAAAGGCTTATATTCCCTATAACTGACCCAAGGAGGGACAAGAGGAACAATACCAAGACCAGATGTGGAATTTGGTATTGTGCTTTTTTTCAGGCCAGGGATGAATGTTGTGTCTCATAACTGTCTTCAGGGACAGTGAAGGACATAGTCCCATTAGTCTCAGTACATGTAGCTGTATGATTAGAATCAGGAGAGTGGTTGCTGAAGCTACCATCAGGGGGTAGGGTTTTCTACTGGCCACATGGGAATTGAAATACTGTATCTCAAAAATGATCTCATAATGCGGTATGAAAAGACTCATGCCACTGACCAGTCAGTTTGATTCTGGAAAGACAAGCCACCATGCCAGGAAAAAAAGCTGTTAAGGTTGAAAGAAGCAAGATGGCTCCAGAGTTGAAGCAGGGACCACTTTGGGTAGAATACCTTCAGCAATCAGTTTTTTTATTGCGTAGGAATGGTTCTCAGTGTTCATTAGGATGTATCTAAATCTGGATGACTGTAACCAGGCAAATAAGGAGGAAAAAAAGAGCTGCTTCAACAATCCAGCAGTGACCAGTTTCAAGATTTCTTTGTTAGTGTTTAAAATTTGAGTATATTTGAAAGTCTGTGTGCCCACTGTACTTTGATGCATGTGTTAGTGTTAGTCCTTCCTGAGATAAAGCGACAGAAAGATGCCTCAACTGAAAAGAAAGCTCGCATGGAGTAAAGCGAAATAAAGAATGCCTTTGATTATGAGCCACTCAAATATTGTCATCACAATCTGATTAAAGTCTGCACAGCTTGCAGTTGCTGCCTTCACAATGCTAGCTTTCTCCGTCAGCTTGGACAGATCTGCTGAAAGGATCCTAATTCCTAAACTTGGCAGGAGAGGGGCCATGCTCAACAACTACCACATTTTTCATTTCCACAGATTATGGGTGCTTTTCTCCTCCTTATGCAACTACAGTTCCCAGTTCTGTCTTTACAGCTTTTTGTCTGCCTGTCAGTCTGTCTTTGTTTCATCTGCCAGGCTCTGTTTCACATAGAGGACTTGATAATATTAAATTATGTCCATCTGTCCACTGCCAGGTTCTTCCACCAAAGTAAAGATTTGAGTTGAATAAGTATAAGTCTGTCTGTCTGTCTGTCTGTTTAGCAATCTCCAAGCTGTATAGCCATGTAAATAAAGAGATTAAGTAAATAGCCGAATGTCTGCCTGGTGACATCCAGTCTGGGCAGCTAAATGGATTGGATGGATGTAAACCAGCAGATGTTAGAATGGATAAAGTGTTCTACTAGGATAAACAAATGTTTGTCTGTGTCTTTGTCACTTTATGGTTGTGTAGCAGAGCTGGAGCTGAATAAATAAGTGTCTTTCTATTAGCAGTTAGTCTCTTCATCCAAACAAATGCATTGCACTGTCGTGAATTTCTATCTGTTGGGGTATCAGCTGCTTGGCTGTGTGTCACAGTGGATAAGAAACTGGACATCAATGAAGGAAATTTGGTCACTCTGTCAACTGCTAGGCTAGGCAGACAAATGGATCATGAGGAAGAGTTGAATAAATCACCATGGAAAGCCAGGCTTTTTGGCATGATGGATCAGAAATAGAACTTGGCTGAAAGAAATACAGTCTTTCTGTTACCCGTTGCCTGTGTATTCAAATGGATAGGAAGGTGGGTCTTGAATGACTTTTTTTGTATTGATTACATAACATGCCATAATATTATTACATCTGCTTAATAAAATTCAGGATTGTAGAAGGCCTTAATAAGCCCACCACATGACTCACTCATATACTTACTCTCATTCAGACATTGTCAAGTTTGAGGCCCTAATTAATCAAACCTACAAGTCTCTGGAGTTGTATGTGGGGTTGCCTTAGTATCCAAAAGAAAGGCAGACATGTATACTTCTGACTGACAATGGGTATAGGATCTGAACCCAGTGAGCCAGCAGAATTACTCACTTTGCCACCATGCCACTCTGTGTGATAAGTACATCACTCACTTTTCTGTTATACAGGTGTGTTTGCCATTGTGGGCAATGGTTGAATTAAAAACATGGAGGTCTGTCAGTCTTTTTGTTGATTACTTGGCGTTGTGGCAAAATTGATGACAAGGCGACCATGATTGACTTTCTGTGTGATGATGTCTGAACTACACAACCTAAAAGATATGAAGGAAGTGGAAAAATGACTGTCTGTTTGACAGTGTAGCAACTGCTTGACTGGATGGCATAGTGAAAAAAGCAGGAAGTAAATAAAATGACAGCCTGCCTTTTTAATTAGATGGGTGTGTGGCATAGTGGAATACTAGTTGCTGTTGAACATATGAATGCCCTGCTTTTAATAGTCCAGCCACGTGGCACAGTGAATAACTAACTGGAGTTGAAAAAGAACATCTGTCAGGGCCTTACAATTATTACATGAATGGGGTGTCATAATAGGTAATTACATAATGTGCCGTATGCATTCTCAACCCTGCTTAATGTAGTTCAGGGTGGGGGGAGAGGGCCTACATTCTTGGCAGCGTCATGCAGAAGACAGAAACCATCGCTGGATTAGGGATCCCATCCATTTCAAGGGTCCTTTCATAGAATACTTCCTAAACTCCCACACAGTGTGGTTAGAGTTTCCTAGTTAATATAACCTGCATGTCTTTAGCAATCTGGGAGGAAAGACAGAGGGTCAGGAGAAAAATAGATTCAAACTCAGGAAGCTTGATCAGTCAGTGCATTTGCATGCGTTTTATCAATCTGGTTATTCACAGAATTCCTTATTCCAGTTAGAGAAGACTGAGTTATTGGGTCTCTGAGAAACCTGGTTAACACATACATTTTCCATGATTTAACCTCATTATTTGGCCATGTACACCCATAATTGGGTTACAGTTAAAGATTTTTGTAGTGTGAACATGTCTGCTGTACTCTGCTCGTACATGCTTTCAGCAGCCATGGTTAGAAGCATTCACAAGATAAATTTCCTGAGACAAATGCTTGGGTAATCTCATTATTCCTTCTCCTGAATGAGATAATCTGTCTCAATAGTTCATAAATCTCTAAATTTATGTTGATGAGCTGAACAAACAATGCTCTCAGCAGTACAATCTCAGAAGCAGTATTGAGGTAACATGTTAAAAGTAATGGGTGTTAAGTAGCCTAACTACTTTTTAAAGTAATGAATATCCATCCATCCATTTTCCAACCCGCTGAATCCAAACACAGGGGTCTGCTGGAGCCAATCCCAGCCAACACAGGGCAGGAGCCAATCCCAGGCAGGGTGCCAACCCACCGCAGGACACACACAAACACCAAGCGCACATTAGGGCCAATTTAGAATCACCAATCCACCTAATCTGCATGTCTTTGGACTGTGGGAGGAAACCAGAGCGCCCAGAGGAAACCCACGCAGACAAGGGTAGAACATACAAACTCCACGCAGGGAGGACCCAGGAAGCGAACCCGGATCTCCTAACTGCAAGGCAGCAGCACTACCACTGCGCCACCGTGCCGCCCAAGTAATGAATAACCTAATGCAATACTTTTTTATTGGAAGTAAAAAGACTTGCATTATTATTATCCCAGCAGCACTGGGCGTAAGGCAAGAGGGAAATATACTGGTATGCTGCTCATTTTGGGCTCAATTGCACAGCCAAGCAGAAAAGAGTGTGCTGTGTGTAGTCATGTAACAGAAACATTAATAAAATTAATTTGGTTTAGTTTTCATCCAGCTCTTTCATACTGTATACAGTAGGTATGTTGAAACGGTGTTATGGGGTGACGCAGCAGCCATTGTTCATACTGTGATTCATCAGTGGCTTAGGCTGGGGATGTAAAAAGGGGATGAATGTAATTTATTTCATGGCACATGAAGGGCTAAATGCAGTATGTGCGTCTTGGGAACTGCACGGTCTGACATTGTGGTCAGCAACACAGGAGCGCCACAAGGGACTGTACTTCTCCGGTCCTGTTCAGCCCTATATACATCGGACATTCCAATACAACTCGGAGTCCTGCCATGTGCAAAAGTTCGCTGATGACACTGCTATCGTAGGCTGCATCAGGAGTGGGCAGGAGGATGAGTATAGGGACCTAATCAAGGACTTTGTTAAATGGTGCGACTCAAACCACCTACACCTGAACACCAGCAAAACCAAGGAGCTGGTGGTGGATTTTAGGAGGCCCAGACCCCTCATGGACCCCGTGATCATCAAAGGTGACTGTGTGCAGATGGTGCAGACCTATAAATATCTGGGAGTGCAGCTGGATGATAAATTAGACTGGACTGCTAATACTGATGCTCTGTGCAAGAAAGGACAGAGCCGACTATACTTCCTTAGAAGGCTGGTGTCCTTCAACATCTGCAATAAGATGCTGCAGATGTTCTATCAGACAGTTGTCGCGAGCGCCCTCTTCTACGCGGTGGTGTGCTGGGGAGGCAGCATTAAGAAGAAAGACGCCTCACGCCTGGACAAACTGGTGAGGAAGTCAGGCTCTATTGTTGGCATGGAGCTGGACAGTTTAACATCTGTGGCAGAGCGAAGGGCACTCAGCAGGCTCCTATCAATTATGGAGAATCCACTGCATCCACTAAATAGTATCATCTCCAGACAGAAGAGCAGCTTCAGCGACAGACTGCTGTCACTGTCCTGCTCCACTGACAGATTGAGGAGATCATTCCTCCCCCAAACTATGCGACTCTTCAATTCCACCCGGGGGGGTAAACGTTAACATTTAACATTATACAAAGTTTTTGTCTGTTTTTCACCTGCATTATTATCAATCTTTAATTTAATATTATTTATTGTATGAGTATGCTGCTGCTGGAGAATGTGAATTTCCCATTGGGATTAATAAAGTATCTATCTATCTATCTATCTATCTATCTATCTATCTATCTATCTATCTATCTATCTATCTATCTATCTATCTATCTATCTATCTATCTATCTATCTATCTATCTAATAAAACACAAGAAAATTCTCACATTGTCTGTGTTTCTGGTTAGTTTCATAAAGGTTTATATACGGACTGAGGATTTAATAACAAATGCTGGCCAGTCAAATGTGCAGTTTTTATAAAAAATAAAATGTCACACAAGAGAAATGCATTTTTATTCATCCCATTTTGTAAAAAGTATCTATATAACATATTTAGTTTTTGTTTGTAAATAATGAGTAATGGAACTAAGTCACCTTTAAACGTAAAGATCCCCACACTGTTCGAGAGACGCTGGCTTCATGCTTGTTTTCAGAATCGGTAGCTGATGAGGACATTTAACTCTTTTTTGTACAGTTTAATGACATTGGAGCATTTTGCCAAAAGAGAATTCCAAAAGCGTATATGTGCATGTAAATAAAGAAACCAGGTTTCTGCCTTAGCCAGGTTATTCATCTTATCCTGGTTTGATGTGTGCATGTAAAAGCAGTGAGTGAGCCAGGAGCACTAACCTCTTTGCCACCATGCTACCCAAATGGACAGCCAGTTGGGATTAAATAACAAGCCATATCAGACCTTCAGTCAGTTGTATAAGTCAGTGGTATAGCAGACATTGATTGGAGTTAAATAAATACATGTTTGTTGGTCTTATGTTCAATTACTTATCCTCATGGTATTATGAATAACTAGTCAGGTTTGATGATATGAGTGTCTGTCAGTCCTACTTATAAAAGCCAGGCAGCGTGGCTTAATAGATAACAAGTTGAAGTAAAACAAATCAGGATCTGCCAGTCCTTCTTTCAAATACTTAGCTATATGTCAAACTGGATAACTAACTGGAGGTAAATAAGTAACCTTCTGTCAGTACTTATTTCAGTTCTTTTACTTGGAGGGGATGTCAAACTTGACAACTTCAGTGGCTGATCTCGTAGCCCGAGGATGTCCAAATATATAAGTAGGAAACACATTCCGTGACAACTTTCCAGCACAGCTTCACATATACAAGGTATCATGAACTCACTTCTTTTTCTGTCAGCTAATAAAGTTCTGCCTGATTGTGCCAATGCTGTACAAATGCTTTCCTAATTCTTTTTTTTTAAATCTGTGATGGTATTTAAAACATAAGACATTAATCGGGGCACCTCTCATCTGTTTTTAAGGTCCTGAACATGTGCTTCCCCTGTTTCTTTGGAGATGCATTGCATGAATTGTACTTCTGGCTGAGTGCTTATTGATTGTCACCTCTCACATACACAGAGCCACTCCTATCACAAAACCAGTTTGAGTTTGTTCAGACAAGTTGCAGACCGGTTGAACTAAGTCATCATGGATACCAGACTTCATGACTATGGGTCACAGGAGTGTGCCATTACTGTCACTGACTTGCTAAGATTATGCACAGTAAATGAAGTCTGTAACTGAAAATCACTGGAAAGATCATGTATTGTTACGGGGCCTGTAGTGGCTATGCGTCATAATGGATAACTAATTAAAGTTAAATAAGATTTCAGTTGCCCTTCTTTGGACTGCAATATACTATTGTCTCTGTTTCGACTGCCAGGCAGTATGATAATTTGGGATTAGTTACAGTGCCCTCCATAATATTTGGGACAAAGACACATTTTTCCTTGATTTACCCCTCTGCTCCACAAATCAAACAATTCAGACTTGCATAAAGTGCACATTGCAGACTTTCATTTTAAGTGTATTTGTACACATTTTGGTCACATCATGTAGAAATGACAACACTTTTTGTATGTGGTCCCCCAATTCCAAGGTACCATAATGTTTGGGACAATTGGTGCCACAGGTGTTTCTGATTACTCAGGTGTGTTTTTTAGTGCAGCCATGATATACCTAGGCTCGCTTCTACCATTTAAAGTCTTTAGTTGCCATTATTCAACATGAGGACAAGAGCTGGGCCAATGAAAGTCAAAGAAGGCAGTATGAGGCAGAAAAGCATAGAATTTAAGCATTGGTAAAAAATTAGAATTACCTTAATCAACTGTCTGGAATATCATTAAGAAGAAAGAATGCACTGGTGAGCTCAGTAATCGTAAAAGGACTGGTAGGCCAAGGAAGACCTCCACTGCTGATGACAGGAAAAAAAAGGAAAAAGCACCAAACACCTGTCCGACAGATCAGAAACAGTCTTCAGGAGGCAGATGTCAGAGACTACTATTCACAGAAGACTTCATGAACAGAAATGCAGAGGCCACACTGCAAGATGCAAACCTCTAGTTAACCACACAAACAGGATGGCCAGGTTACAGTTTGTTGAAAACAAAGAAGAATTCCTGAAAAAGGTCTTGCGGATAAACAAGACAAAGATGCATCTAAATCAGTGTGATGGCAAGGGTGAAGTGTGAAGACAGAAAGGAACTGCTCAAGATCCAAAGCATACCACCTCATCTATTAAACATGGCGGTAGTGGTGTTATGGCTTGATCATGTATGGCTGCCACAGGTACTGGCAACACTTATCCTCATTGATAATGGCAGCTGCACAATGAATTCTGAGGTGTATAGAAACATCTTATTTGCTCAAGTTCCAGTAAAAGCCTCCAAACATCCTATAACAAAATGATGATCTCCAACATACTGGCAAGGCAACACAGGAGTTTTTCAAAGCTAAAAAATGGAAAATTCCTGAATGGCCAAACCAGTCATCCAATTTAAATCCAACTTAGCAAGCCTTTCATATGCTGAAGAAGGAAAACTTAAAGGGTCATACCTCTATAACAAGCAGGAGCTGAAGAGGGCCACATTAGGGGCTTGGCAGAGCATCACCAGACAAAATAATCGGCACCGGGTGATGTCTATGAATCGCAGACTTCAAGCAGTCATTGCATGCTGAGGATATGCAACAAAGTACTAAATATGACTACTATGTCCCAAACATTATGGTGCCCCGAAATAGGGGGAATGTGTATGGAAACTGTTGTCATTTCTATATGCTGTGAGCAAGATTTATGTAAATACCCTTAAAGTCTACAATGTGCACTTTTAGCACATCTGAATTGTTTGATTTGTAATCTTAAACTGTGTAGGAGAGGAGTAAATCAAAGAAAAACTTGCCCTTTACCCAAGCATTATGGAGGGTGGTATAAATGTTTATCTACAGACTTTAAAGCAGTATGGAATAGCCTACAATAATAGTAACTTTCAGAATCTTCAGATCTCAACTTGATGATTTTTTGAATAAGTTCGGTCAGTAGGAATTGAAGAACCATCCTGGGCAGAGTGACCTGTTTTCTTATATTTTTATGATCTTATCAGGAAACTCTACACCCAAAATACTTTGTGAACATTCATCTTCAGACGCTAGAGTTTCCAGAATATTTATCCAGTGTGGTTGTTAAATGCAGAATACATTACATGGAGACTCATGTAATTGAATTTTCCTTGTCCTAATTATTAAGTAATGTATATCTAAACTGCCACCACTTAGTTAATGGAAATCAATACTACATATATCCTAATGCGAATCTCGACATTTCTAAACTTGATGTCTTTCAATTGTTGTCCATTTCTTGAAGGACTAATGCTTCCCTGAGGTTGAATTGGAGCCACAGAAGAACAGGGATATAATAATGGATGTTTAAAATGAACTCATGACATTAAATAAAAATGTGCCATTATCATTGCAATGATAATATTTTCCTCTCAAGGAAAAAATCATTTCCACTGCAAAGCCCTCATGTTTGAGAACAGAGGCTTCCAGCTGAATCCTGTACATCACGTGCAGCATTCATATCTCATTACCTGGGATCAGATTACACAGAGAAATTCACTTCCTACATGGTGTAATATTTAAAGGTGACTGTGACACAGTGTGAATGTAAAGTTCAAAGTGAAATCTCAGGGGCAGAGTCAGTGCATATTAATGTCCTCTTGTTTAGTCAGCAGAAGACCTGCAATCCCGCTTTGCTTATCTGATCTTCTCAGACTGGCCTTTCTGTATCGGACAGCTCTATGCAGACAGTTGCATACAGGGAGTCTTAACTTTAGTACATTAGAACATTAGGAAAATATTGACAAGAACAGGTCATGCACCCCAACAATTCTCACAAATCCTATCCACCTAATTTCTCCATTACATTCACATTCACATTATGTCAAATTTTTAATGTCCCTAGAGTCCTATTCTTCACCACACTACCTGGTAATTTATTCTGTGTGTCTATGGTTCTTTTTGTGAAGAAAAACTTGAAAATCTGTCCTTAACAAGTTTCCAACTTTGTCGTTGTATTTTTTGTACTGGATTTAAAGTGTCAGCTTGGATCCACCATACTAATTCCTTTCATGGTTTTATAAACTTCAGTCATGTCACCTCTTTATCTCTGTTTCCTTAAAATGAAAAGATTCAACTCCTTCAATCTTTCTTATAGCTCATATGTCTTAGTCCTGGAATCAGCTTAGTTGCTCTTCTCAGTATTTATTCTAACACTGCTACGTCTTTTTTATAGCTCAGAGACCAAATCTGCATGCAGTACTCCAGATGAGGTCTAATGAGTGCATTATAAAGCTTCAGCATAACCATCTGTGACTTGTACTCTACACATCAGAGTGCTGTATAACTTAACATTCTGTTAATCTTCTTAATTGCCACTGAACACTGCTTGGATGGTCATAGTGATGAGTCCTCTATGACTTGTAGGTCCTTCTTGTAAGAGGTATTTTGACAAACACCCTTTCTCTGCACCTTAAACCTACACTCTCCTCATTTCTATTTAGACAGTGACTACACCTTTTATCTTTAATAAGAAAAAAAATGTTTATATGTATGAAATAATGGCAACAAATAAGTGTCACAGCCCTATCCCCAAATCCCCAAACATCAATTTTCTAGGATATCACAGAGGAGTTGGGGCCTGTTAAGGAAAGGAAGGTCCTGTGCTGTGTTGAAAAAGCTCCTTTTTAGTTTTCAGACTTTTTTTTCCCTTTCCATTATTCTTTCATTGACAATATCTCATAACCCAGGGATATTTGGCATATTAGTTTCTCTGTAAATAGGCATTTGAAGAATTCTATCCATCCATTTTCCCAATTACTTATTCCAGGTCAGATCTGTGGGGTAACTATCTATCCTGGCTGAATCAGGCAGTCAGTCACAGGGTTCACTCACTCCTGCTAGGCCAGTGAACCTAACTTCTATGTCTTTGGGATGTGGACATGGGGAGAACATGCAAACTAAAATTATTTTATTCTAGTTCATTTTTTTACTCTCTTTACTTTGCTTTATATGTGCTGTATTTATCTATTCTAGTATTCTATGCTGAAAATATTTGTATCTAATGTTACATATACCCTGCTGTTCTTTCTGTGACTCTATGAAGCACCTTGAGCATGGGAAAGGTGCTATTTAAATATAATAATAATAATAATAATAGTTATTATTATTATTATTATTAATAAACTGTTCTCAGAGGTTGATTAACCCAGAATTTGAACTTAGGAGCTCAGTGTAATAACATGGAACTGTCTCACCTTTGAGCTACTACTTAGAAATGAGAGCACTTACTATATCAATTTGTAAAAGTAGCAGGGTTTTCCAAGTAATTTTGAGTTTTTGAGTCCATCTCAATGGACAGTTTGATATCAATACACACCTACTGTATAAATTCCCCAGGTGAAATTCCCCTGCTGGGATTTCTTTCTTTTGTTCTCGTTGTTTGGTGTTGAGACATAGTGAATGGTTTAAAAGTAAGTTGGAGCACAGAAATGTAAGAAATGATCATCCCCCATTCACCTGCCTAAACAATAGCATCATGGCTGTTGGTGTAATGCTTAGTTTGTTTTCGCCAACAAAAAGTAGAAATACAAATAAATCAAACATTCACCTTTCAACTCTAACCGCTTTTCCATTGTGCTAGTTAGTTAATGCTCCAACTCACACTTGTGCTCAGGGACAGTCACTTACAATAGGGTCCCATACAGTCCTAAGTTTGCCATGGAATATGTCCTCCTGATGGCTCCTGACACATTGCACCAATACCCCTCTGTCTCTTCCTGTTTCATTCTTAGTACAGACTGAATTTCAACATCTAGGACTCTTTTTCGTGTCCTGAAATACAAATGAGAAAGGAGATGTGCCTTAATATGCTTCTGAGCTAACTTTATATATGGCCCTTTGCAGTGCCAGTGCTAGGTTATTTTGCACCCTAGGCCAGGCTTATTAGTGCTCTAACCCTGACCCTAACCTGTGCGGCTGGGTTTTTCCCCAATTATGACCTGTGCCCTAGGTGAATGACTTATTCACTTAATGGTGGCACTGGCTCTGGCCCTCTGTTACCCACACAAAGATCTAGAAGGTTTCTTACATTCATGTCCTGGGTATGATGTTAAACTGCATCCAGCCCTGCAAGGCAGGATTGGCACTCCAGCCACCGTAAAAAAACTTCACACAGCTCCAAGATGACAGAAAGGACTCATTTTTGCTCTCCGCAGGAGTAGCTCTGCTGTAGCCGCCCATAGGAAGGCTGCTCGCATCATGAAGAAGATGGGGGAAAGCCCTCAGGAGCCCCATCCCCAGAAGAGTCAAAACTGTTGGAGAGCCAATGGGGTCAGGTCTGCTGGGGAATTGGAACTGGTGTGGTGCTGAGGTGTCGCCCACTGCACAGCAGTACATGAATCCCAACGGGATCCGAGTTGTTTCATCGTGTAGTGGGTGTGGCAACACTCTGTACCAGTGCATGCTCCCCAACTTGACTTGACTTGTTCTTACATTTGTGGTCTCACATAACACACAGTCTAAATCAAACTCTTAACCAGTGTCTCTGAGACACTGGGGACCTTCCCTGTGTGAAACAGTACTGCTTCTGTAACCCATGGTCCTGTCATCCCACTACACATCCTAACAAGCAAATAATAATAAATAATAAAGATACAGAGATGTCTTCTGAAATGAGAAACACATCAGAAGCAGCTCCGTACTCCCTATGTATGATAAACACTGGTTAAAACAACCAGCTTAGTCATTTAAGCAAAACGAATTACAAATATTTCCTAAGGAGTCATGTCTCTTTTTTACTGTGTACTTCCTAATTATCCTGCACCATGAAACAGGGCGTTTATAATGGTCTAAATCAAGAGTTCCCAAACTTTTTCCAGCTGCAGACCCCTTTACCAAAAACTTTTAAAACCATCGACCCCCTAGTCATTTACTTTACTTACACAAATTAATAAATTTGTGCAGTACTCGATATTAAATATTTCACTAGATATCAAACTTTTCATTTTAATCACTTGTAATTAATGATTGAAAAAGATAAAAGGACTACAGAATATGGCATTATCTTGTGCAACATTTAATATCGAAACCTGCACTAACGAAAATTAAAGCAAAAAAAGAGTTTTTTTTACATTTTTAACATTTATTAAATAAATATGTAAATTCAAAATAAGTACAAATATTGAAATCACTTTTTTAAACATAAAAATGAAGTGAAAAAATCAACATATTCAGACAGAATTAAGCAAAAATAGTCCAAGCTGTACTGTCAGCATTTCTTTTTTGGATCAGTCATATTATTATCTGAAGAAATAAAAACTTTTATTAACAAACAATTTCGACAGCCCCTGTGATAAAAAAAAATCTTAATTAGGTACCTATTGGAATCATAGATATTTTGAAGTAACAAACAAACAGCAGTAGTAAGTGGGTCTATTTTTGCTGTCGTTGACCCCCAAATTTTTTTTATTGAAACTATCAACCCCTAGAAAGTTCAAATCAACCCCAGGGGGTCAATATCGACCACTTTGGGAACTCTTGGTCTAAATACACTCTGGTCAAAAGAGTGCATTATGTTATCCACCCATTGTATCCTGATATGACAACTTGAGTCAGCTTCCAGTTATTCACAGTACACTCTCACACACCTACCCACATTCATTCATTCAAGTCTACTTTAGTGTCAGCAGTCAACCTATGTAGTTCATCTTTAGAATGTGGGGAAAAAACTAGAATATCTAAAGAAACAATCACAGAGAGAACAAACAGACTTCACACAGCAATGTAGCTAGTGACTGAACCCAGTCTTCTGGAACTATAAATCAGCATCTCCAGCCACTGTGCCACCATGTCACCCAGACATGGATTGGAAGACCCAGAAAGACTCAAGGACAGACACGTTGTCATTGTGCATTTCTACTATAATAATTCTGAGACTCAGATGGTCTTCAGACTCTCCTGCGATGCCATGTCCATGCAAGAACCACAAAGCAATTTTAGTGGTTGCATCAGGGATCAAATCTGAACCTGGGACTGTGAGGCTTTCTGTTTCTTCTGCACATGTGATGGCTCATTAGAAATCTCACGGTTTTCAGCTATCATGGCGGAAAAAGTTTAATTACCAGGCATGTAATGTGTTCTGTCACACTGCATGCTTCTTACTGTTTGAAACAGAGCAATGCTCAACATTTTTTTCTTTTTTCCATGATCTGCACAGCAAAGTATTCAGATCAGCCTGATTAAGAGAAGAGGTCTGAATGCCTAATTGTAACAGGGACTTTGAGCTCGAATGGTCACTCACAAAGGCCATATTGTGCCGCTGCAGCTAGCAAAAGTGCCTGGAGCAGAAAGAGACTGAGAGTGAGATGGACTGTCAGGGATGAACTGCAGACTCTCTCTTCTCTCTATCTGTGTACCCACCATTGTCTGGGTTCAACCTTGTGCAGATGGATCCCCCAGACTACCCCCCCCCCCCCTTAGTATTCATGTTAGAGAAACTAATGCAAAGTTTTTAAAGGTAAATAAAGCACCTTGCACTGTTTTTATCTATCTATCTATCTATCTATCTATCTATCTATCTATCTATCTATCTATCTATCTATCTATCTATCTATCTATCTATCTATCTATCTATCTATCTATCTATCTATCTATCTATCTATCTATCCAAGTGGTAATCAATTACTATCCTGGTGTTTCTCTATGGTGACATCAGCATTGCAGGTTGGGTTCACTCCACATAAATTGAAAGCATTTACTCAGGCTGAGGACAATCCAACCACATGACATGGTTCAATATGAATAGGACTTTAGGGGTCTGTATGGTTTAATCATGTAACACCTAGATCTGGATTACAAGTTTTTTGCATCTATTCTTTTTTCATTAATTAGACTTCAGTTACTGGTGGCAGATCTTTTCAAAAGTAATGAGAAGAATACAGTATGAGAGTGAGTGTTGTGACACATGTGCATTGGAGGATCACCTTCCGGGCTCATCAGTGGTATGTAATACCACTCCAGGAAAAGAGAGGACACCCAGTGAGGGTAATTGACTGTGCCCTTCCCAGTTGGAGCCCTTTAAAATCCAGGTGTCCCAATATGGAGCCATCTATTTTTGGACCTGAGCTGGCCATAAGACAGAGCTCCCCAAGGCTCACCCACTCTATGAAACTTCATTATTCTGAAAAGCCGACCTAGGCAACAACTGCCTATCTCATCCATCATTTTCCAACCTGTTGATTATTTACGGTACCAAATTAAATAGGGAGACCTAGTTAGCACTCCAACAATTCTTTGGACTCCTCCAGCATCTTCCCTCGTCCACAGTGTGTACTTCAAAAATTCTGGATTTGTTCTTACGTCTTATGAGTCTTTTGTTCGGTGCACTATAAGTGCTTATCACTTCACTAAAGTAAGTCAATCTACTTTTGTAAAATGAAAGAAGAAAAAAATGAACCACTAAACTGGCTTGCAAAAATCAATGTATAAGCTTGGTTGGAAAAACATGAAACTGGTTTGAAAGGCACTCAAGGTAAGCTATGTAAAATATTAATGGGTGGAAATTCAATCAATGACCAAAGCTGGCTTATTATTTATTAACAGGCTCCAATTATTAGAATAATGCTGTTTCTGCCATTCTGACATATACACAACACCATGACAATGTAACCACTCCTCAGGCACCACTGCACAGGATTCCTGTACATTTTATTTTTTTAAGTCTCAACCTCTCATTTAGAAAGCTCTGTTAATGAACACCCTAAAATGTCATCCATACCCTGCCTATAAAACCTTTACGAAGTCCCAGATCTCCCAGTGTGGCTTTTTTTGTATTCCCTTTTAGCTTGGTGACTCTTCTTTCCTGGTGTCAGTGTGTGGGGGTCCTTTTAGTTCCAGATTGCAGGCTCAGATTGAAGCTCCTTCTTTGTTCCTATTGCATTCTGGTATATAATATTTTTTACTCTGGTCTGGGATACATCCACCTACATTCCTTCCATCTACATTGAGATTTATGGTTAATTGTGTGTCTCTTACACATCTCTAAATTTCTAAATGAGTCAGAGTACCCTGCAAAAGACTGCCATTCTTTCAAAGGCTGATTGCTGCCACATTGGTCTCCAGTTGATTGTGACCTTGAACTGGAACAAGAGAGAAAAATAGTGTTGTATAGTAACAAAGTAGAAATACTTAGTTACTGTACTTGAGTATGTTTTGAGAATATTTCCACTTTACGTAAGTATACAATATTCTCTTATAGCTTTTACTTCATTCCATTTCATGCTCAGTGACTTTTACTCTGGTATATTTTGCAAGACATGTGTGTTACTGCAATATTAAACCAGAAAACAAAAATGTGCTATGCAAATAACCACAACACATCACTCAGTCAATTATTTCAAATTCCAAAGAATCTTGGATACTTTTAAAATGGTGCTAACACTCGGTCATCTACACAGACATTCCAAATATACCTCATCACAGCCTGAAGAAAGCAATAGAGTCCAGCTGCAGGCGAGACAGTCTGAAGCCTGGACAGATTCAGCGACATGAGACATTCTGAGACCCATAAGATGACGGCCCTGTTGGTGGCATCGCTTTGACTCCCCTATTTTACCAGTGTACTGATGTCTTATATTACACACCCCTCATGTTGGTTTCAATTGCTCTTGATTCCTACTCTCTAACCTGTGGACTCGGCAGTTTGGAGCCGTGTGTATTCAGCATTTATTACACGTCTAAACGATCGAGGTCTCTCAGTTCTGCATCCGAAGCAAAACCACAGAATGGATATGTCTTTTGTTATTGGTTACTGGAGAGAGAGAGAGAGTCGACTTTTTTGCATGAAATAATAAAATTAATCTATTTTCTAGGTAAAGCAACTCATCGCATTAAAAGTGTCTACTGAATCCAGTTAGTAAATCATTTAATTGTACCGTTACACAAGAGGTAAAAATAATCGTCTTCGTGTTTCTCACCTGAATACAAAGAGGTTTCTGGGCATCATAATGCCTGAGGTGCTCAGATCTGTCAGAGGCCTAAAAAGGTCCTGACTGCAGCTGGATACATCTCAAAGAAAGGGTTGGATGTTTGGTGTGGGACTGAACATTGGTGACTTGCAATCCCAGTTTCAGTCATTCTAAGAGTTGATGCTGAATTCAAATGGTGTCTTCACAGCAGCTGATCTGCTGGCTGCAGCAAGTCGTGTGTTTCACTCACCTTGTCGTGTGTCGTTCACGTGTCAGATTTTAATATTTTTCTGGGCATCATGGATGGCAAAGCCAGAGAAAAAAAAAGCCATTCCTTTAAATGTGAAATTAGAAATGATCAAGTCAGGGTAAAGAGCTTTATTTAACATAATTTAAAGAAGGTAAATGTCTTATAGGGTTTGTTCTGATGACTTATGTCAATATATATTCTTGTAGTTTAGGTGTTATTTGAACAGAAATGGGGGTCATTTTGTGGGCTAAGGAATGCTTAAAAATGTTTTCCATTTGAATTAATTATAATTAGGTGTTTGTATTATGAAAATTCACTTTACAAAGGGGTTTTCAGGAACAGATTAGCTTCTTTATAAAGTAAGTGGGGTCTGTACAGCTGTCCTGCTAACACCTACTCCAGTGAATTAAGATGAATGCCACAGATTCAAGTTGCAGTTACAAAGCTCATATTTTAGTGGCTATAATACGACTTTCACACAAAAAGTAGTTAACCTGAAATGTTTTAATCTGTATGACATTTTGTGACTATACATAAAACATGAAGAGATCCAACATTTACTTGTACTTTTGACACTTAATTACACTTAATATTAGATAGTTCACTTTGAATAGTTTTCTTACGGGCAAATTTTATTTTTACCTGAACCACTTTCTGGAAAGTTATCTCTCCTTTACCTAAGTAAGATCGTTGGGTTCTTAATAAAACACTGCAGAAAATGGATATTAAATGGTCCATTGGGAATACAATAGTGATTCTGAGTGTGCCTTGTGACAGACTGAAGTCACATTTAGTTAATTCTTCCCTTGTGCCAGTTGCTATCAAGATTATTATTTTGTTTCCAAATCATGAAGAATTGGATGAAGCATGTCTTGACTGCTTCATGAGCAATGTTGGAGCTAAGATGGTGCCAGTGAATTAAAGGGTACACTGTAAAAAATGTTTTGTTGGATCAACCTAAATAAATTACTTCACAAGGTAACAAGCAATTTAATTGATTTCTTTCAAATTTTAAAAAGTATTTGAGTAAACTTAATTCATTTGAGTTTGTTTTAACCTTTTCAAAAACTTGAATAAAAGCAAAAAATGTATTTAGCTCAAACCAAATTTCTTTAAAAACTCAAATTAACTGCGGTGGGCTGGCGCCCTGCCCGGGGTTTGTTTCCTGCCTTGTGCCCTGTGTTGGCTGGGATTGGCTCCAGCAGACCCCCGTCACCCTGTAGTTAGGATATAGCAGGTTGGATAATGGATGGATGAACTCAAATTAAAATTTTGTCCATTATTATATTCACTGTAATGCCAACTTAAATTCTATATATATAGTCACAAACTCGAGACAGAGTCATATAAAGGTTTGGGGCAGCCACCCGTATAATTTGGTTTCCTGGCTGCAAAGTTGCTTTTCAAAATAATACAGCACTGATGTGCACAAAACCGAGTCCAAACAGAACTGAGGGAATAGGGAAAAGGTGGAGGCTTTTAAAGGGGGAGACAGGAAGTGAAGTCAAAGGGTTCGGGCTCATGTAGGTCTTCTGCCATTGGTGCGAGCCCGGACGTGACATCACAGGGTTCAGAGCCGGCAAGTTCTCCAAAGCGATTTTTTGCTTTAGACTAAATAGAAGAAGTTACATTAAGCGACAGCAAGGTTTTTCAATTTGAAGTAAAGCAAAAAATTACGTTAGGTGAACAAACATATTAATATAGTTAGGTACATTACAACTACTAAATTTACCTTAAATCAAAAAGAGCCCTTTTTCTCTTTTTAGAGTGTATGATCGTGTACACGCCTTAATTTATAGTCCTCAATTAAAATATAATAATGTTTGAAAAAGCTAAGTGAGCCTGAGAAACTCCAATACAGACACAGACACGGACTCCAAACAGGCAATTCTTTTGAACCCATGACATTGAAACCATGAAGCAGAAGTGCAAACGTAACCTTCTCAGATTGCTTATAAGGTCACTTGGGCCTGTCAAACATGCATGACTAGAAGCACCCCTGTATCGGGTGTCATCTCATCACAAGCCCACTCAAGTGACCATCCATGCTTACATAGGGCTAATATGAAACTGCAAATTAACTGACCCCACACATTGTTGAGAATATGCAAATCATTTAAGGGCGGAGTGGTGGCTCTGAGGCTAAGGATCTGCACTGGTATCCCAAAGGTTGCCGGTTCGAATCCCCGTCACTGCCGAAAGAGACCCTACTCTGCTGGGCCCTTGAGCAAGACCCTTAACCTGTAATTGCTCCAGGGGCGCTGTACAATGGCTGACCCTGCGCTCTGACCCCAAAGGGTATGTGAAAACTAACAAATTCCTAATACAAGAAATTGTATAAGGCGAAATAAAGAACAAAAAAAAAAAAAATACTGTAGAACTTGGCCTGACTTGACTTGACTAAACTGTTACAGACAACTTATTTGGAAGACAGCATTACTAAAGTCAGGCTAAGATATAGTATACAGACGAGTTCTATACAAGTTCCATCCTGCAATAAATCGAACTGGCCCTTTAAGGGAGTGTCTGGCTGACATATTTCTTTTTTCTTCCTGTGGTGAGAAAACAACAGGCTCTGAGATAGAGTATCCCACGCTATTAATCTTTTACCTTTACATTTACATTTTTACTTACTGTAATGATATACTGTACAAGCAACTATTGTTGACCATGTCCTAAATTTTGGCTTGCACATATGCGAGGCTCATCTAAGGGTGCAGCCTAATATACTACATACTGTACACATATGGCATCAATTATTCATAACTATATTGAACAAGAATAGGTAGTCACCACATGGCAAATTTACATCTATATGTTACTTGACATCCATGTATAAAATCAATCCAGTTTTGTTTTTCCAAATAGTTCATAACTGTAAATGTACTCACTAGAAAATACATTTGTGTTTTCATAGAACTGAAAGAAAATTTCTGGCTGGTGAGCAAGACAAGGTACTTGATGGTGGACAGGAGGCATCACCTGTTTAGATGCTGCAAGCAAACAATGCCACACATTTGGCTGAAATACAGACATCTAAAATTGCAAACTGTATCATCTTCTTAAGTATTAATACTGGTAGTGTATCAAGTTTATCGATAGTGGTTGGAGAGTTGAAACACCACCACATCAGAATCAAACAGAGTACTCTTTGATAGAAGCAGTAACAGGGTTAAGGAATGGAGATATCTGTATGTACAGGTAGGTTGTTAACATTATACATGTAGCTTTTACAAAGACACACTGTATTTATTATCATACACTCTTTCATGTGTTTCACTTTGTCTTCTCTATTGTGATTTTGTATGTTACTGATAATCTGAATAGTTGGACTAGTGCCCCATCTAATGATCACTTAACCTGTGACACTGAGATGGATATGGATGGATACAAAAGTACAACTTTAGTAACTTGGCCTTGAGCAGAAGACCATGGTTATAGCAGATGATAGATAGATAGATAGATAGATAGATAGATAGATAGATAGATAGATAGATAGATAGATAGATAGATAGATAGATAGATAGATAGATAGATAGATAGATAGATAGATAGATAGATAGATAGATAGATAGATAAAAGTTCAGGTTGTAAGTGAGATGCCTCCTTCCAGGGACGACCATTTTTAAATACTTCAGACTAGGAGGGGCAGGAGTTTGGGGATTGATGGGGGAATCCTGGGACATCTCCTCTGAGCTGCAGAGGGAAGAAACAAGACAGTTAGTGACAGCACCCCCTCTTACCTCGGGGTGATACTGCATACCTGATCAGAGCCGACAAGGTGGTCCTCAGATCAGATGTGCATGCGTGGCAAAAGATAGACCCTTGGAAGAACATGCAATCTCCATTCTGAAAGAAACGGATGTGCTTTATGGTGCTGAGTGTAGGTGTCCAGTCTCATTGGATAATGGTGATTGTCCAGCTGACCTATCTAAGCACATTTTCAGTTTAGCCTGCCAACTAATTTAGCTATTGTGCATTGTGCTCTTTCTTTATTTGTGGGTGAGAATGTCTCTCAATGTTGACACTTTGCACTTTACCATATTGATGGACATCACACATTTTGGAATATAATGTATTTTTATGAATTACATCAAGTCTGATAAGTGAGTGCGCTGCTCTTTTACAATCTTAACTTTACAAAGCAGACACTGTGCTCTGGAAGACTGTAAACAAAGCTTTTCTTTAGGGATCAGAGAGCAAGTATGAAGCAAGCAGTTTTGTCACCCAAAAATAGGCCAATAGGTGAATGAAAGTTCAAAGCAGAAATCAGTTACACCATCAGAAGAGATTAAGGCATGAACCTGCAGCTCCCGGAAACACTTAGCCTAAGCATAAAGCACATCAAATAGGGAAAGTCAGGGGTTCAATGCATCTGATGCAATCACTCCGACTGTGTGCACGGGTGTGTAGTCAAACATAGCATTAAATAGGAAAATGTTGGTTTAATAATTGGACCAAAGATTTCAGGACACAGACAGGAGACCTGTAACACAATTTGACCAGGTTCCTGCAGGAGGTTGAGATCAGTGAAAGATTTTGGAGTGTATTATGACCTGCAATTGACCATTTTTACCACAAACCAAAAAAACTCTTCATCCCAGATCTGTTCTTAGTCATATTTAGTAATGACCAGGATGTCAATGCATTTGAAAATATACAGGATATGAGTTAAGCACTAAGTGGTACCAATGGCACTCCTTCCGTTATAGTGTTGTTATGGCATTTGGATGTTTTTTTAGTATTTGACACGCTGTATTAATCCACGGCCCTTTAAGGCATAATTAGATTGATGATTGTATGAAGACCAAGAGCCAAAGGGAAATCCAGCCTGGCATCTTTAGTCCAAATGGCCTGGAGGTGGTTCGTGAGTTGGGGTTGAAAAGGCCTTTCTGGGCAGAGGGTTCATGAGTTTGGAGTCAGGTGAGGAGTTGGACAAGGGTACAACCTGCAGAAGGAGAAGAATGCAGTAAGATTGGAAAGAGGTTGTAAGAGGAAAGAAGTGTGCTTGAGGTGAGAAAATTTCCCTCTGTCAGGAAGGGGCCAAGAACCTGTTAGAACAGGCCAAATGGGCTAGTAGGTGTAATGTTTTCATTTTTGTTTAACATTTTGAGCTCTCTCTTATCTCCTCTCCTTGTATGTATTTTTTTAAGTTAATCATCTTTGTTTAATACACTTAAGGCTTCTATGGATCCATTTTGTGTTTGGGGACAGCTCAACAGCACCACCTCTAGTCTGCATACTTAAGGAGGTCTTAGTAAGAATCAAATCAAAAAATGAGGTTAGACAAGGTAAAGATCAAAGATAACCTATTGGGGCAAATAACTGCTTGACCTTTTGCAGAGAAATCCAGCATGACCTACCATCAATATTAATTTTTTTTGGACATTTATCAAATGCCACACATTAAAAAAATTAGGGGCTGAGACAGTCTTGTCATTTCTCAGGGAAAGACATGTGTTCTGATGCAGTAGGCTTATCCATGACCTTTTTATTTTCTCTTCAGGCCCCTGTTGTTGACAAATCTAGGGGTATTATAATTCATGTCCACTCCCCTTACCTTCACTTTTCTAAAAGTAGAACATTGTATGACATGTTATTCACTATAACATCAATGCCCTAGGATGTACTGACCTTCCTACCATAAAACCATTGACCTATCCTTCACTTGGCTAAAGCTGCCAAGGAATGGCCTTTTATATACCTTTACTGGGTACCGGGAACTGATGTCAAAGGTCATCTTAAAATCCCTTCAGTTCCCTTACATTGCTCCCTTCTGGTGGACCAGTGCCCAGGTCAAATTCTTAGGCTGCCTTCACCTGTTTGATTTCATCCAAATGCCTAGGACTTCTCAGCTGGGGTTTCCAATGGGTGGTGATCACCAAAGCTGCTTGGCTGGTTTAAGGATTTAGGGTCTTTCTTACTGTAAGAAGAATATATTTAGAGTATTAATCTAAGAGCCTCCTTATAATTTTATGCCATTTATAGACTTTTTTTAGTCATTAGTAGGGTTCACCATACGTCTAGAACATCAGCCAAAGAGAAGCACCGGTCTATGTTTGTGTGCAGTTACCTTCATCAGCTAATGAGATATAGTATTTGGATGTGTTCTTGGTCACACTGTTCTCCTCAAATGGTCCACTGTAAGCCTTAATTTGGGAAACCAAGGCTGATAGAGTAACTCATATCAGGCTCTGGTGAATTATACCTTTAACTGATTGGTTATGGAAATATATTTCTGACTCCTGGTGGCACCTCTTACTTCATGTAATTTTAAGTTTAACTTTGAGCTCAGAACTCCTTTTGCCTGGGGCAGAATTTAATAAACAGTTATGTGGAGATGTTTATCATCTCTGAGACTTTATTAACAGCCAACAAAACTCCCAAAGGACTTCATAAAAATGAATGATAATCAGTAAATAAAATTTTATTGATTAATGTCAGCATAGCCCAATGCATCAGTGGTTTTTGCTGTTACCTCAAAAATCCTCATTCTTGGTTTTGATACCTCAAAAATCCTCATTCTTGGTTTTGAACCCTTTACCAACTGTTGGTGTGTTCTCACTGAATGTATGGGTACTTCAGTTTTCTTCCTGCATCCCAAAGGTGTGCATGTTACATTCATTCTGTGGATGTGTGTGTGAGTTGGTATTGCCCTGGATTATCTCTTCATCCCAGGCTGCTTCTAGCCTTTCTCCCAGTGTTACAGCAATAGACCCCCAAGACCCCATAACTCTCAGATGGATTAAGCAGGATTGAAAGTATTATGTTATGCTTAAAAGAATGACATTTGCAGCCCCACTGGCTTGAGGCCAGATGCTGTTCATACTACAAAGACCCCAAGTTAGGCGGGCTGCATGTGAAGAGAGAATAATATACAAATCACTTAAACATACAAAAATAGAGCGATCACCTCAGACTGCTAATTCCCATCTAACACCAGAGACTGTAAGAATGTAGCTGACTAGTATATACAATGGGTTCACTAACTGCCTGCTGGCTGCTTCTTTTAAGAGAGGCTTTTTCAAATGTCAGGGAATTTAGAAAACAGCAAGGGTTGAGGGCTGGACAGCACATGGCCAAGATGTACAGTTCCTGTTTCTTCCTGTAGGATCACGAGTAAGGAGATCTCATCCATGAAGCTTACATAACCTGCACTGTGCAGAAGCCAGACAGCCTGGACATGTGCAGTCTCAGCTGGACTCATCCCAAGGTAATGCTGATCTATCCGTCCAGGGCAGTCAGACTTCTTATTTTTGTTTGTTTTCATTCCCATCAGTATCTTGCAAAAGCCAGCCTATGTCACTTGGTTCCAATAACAGTGGCCTAGGGTTTGTGTTTCAAGTTTGTAACTGACAGGCAGACATTTAACATCCAAAGGGTTCAGAGTAGTTTTTTTTTCCTCCCCTAAGAGTTATTTCCGCTGCTGTTATAACTTCCTACAGGATGCAATTTGCCAGAAAACAATAGCCCTGACCGGAAAGATAGTATTTGAGAGCTCTGGTAAGAAATTTATCCCGTGAAAATGATGAGCTTATTAACATCAGGGAGTTTTCTTTAAACTAAGGAGTAGAAAATCTCCATCCACCCTACCATAGTCATCCAGTTAAGGTTTTTAAGGGAGTGGGCAACCTATCCAAGTAACACTGGGCGTAGGGTGAAAACCAAATACGGAAGGTTGAAAAATGACTTGGACGCTAATATTCCTATTTCTTCACTTAGTCAGTTTGTACTTCAAATAAAGGAGTTAAAGGAGGGTCCACCTGAAAAAAGGAAAAAAAGATGCAAGTTAATTTCATTCTGAATAATTAAAAAATATGTAGAAGGCACCTGGATCAAAATAAATCATACTGGCTGGAGCTAAAAACTCACTTTCAATAAAAATGATCTATTCTATGAATGACTTTTTTTATCACAGGGTCACAGCAATTCAGTCTATAACATAAATGGCACCACAGGAATCAACCCTGGGGCACACTCATCAAGACATAAACGTATTCACTCACACTAGACCAGGTTATATTCACCAATAAGCTCAAGATGGGTGATGAGTGAGGAAGGCTTGGTATCTGTGGGAAAGCCCACACAGACAAGAAGAGATCATGCAAACTTTCACAGATAGTGCCTAAGTTGGCAGCTGGAACCAAAGCAGCAGCACTAAACATTGTCCCATTATGCTGCCCCCATTTAGGATAAAAAATGTTTTGACCAAATAACCAGGTATGCCAATGTGCATCAAAAAGGCTTTGGAGACAAAGAAATTTCTTCTTCATTAATTCTTCTGCTATAGTAGTTGTAGTAGTAGTAGTAGTAGTAGTAATATTAATAATAATATTAATAATAACATGACTGTTATATACGATATGGTTGTGAATACCGATCATACCATTGGAGCCAACCGACCGGACAGCATTCTCCACAAAAGAACCAAGGGGTGATGTCTTCTCATAGATGTAGCTATTCCACATGACACAAATGTATCAGTCAAAGAGGCAAAAAAGATCACAAAACGTAGATGGTAATGATGGCTTGGTTAGAAATGCTCCACTAGGTCTCCAAAAATCTTGATAAATAGCAAGTGCTGCCCAAGATGCAAAAGATCACCTTTCTTGTGACTGCCCACATTCATCATAAATTCATGACCATTGGACTATAACATCAAAGGAACCCAGTGGGTTCCCACTGAAAACAACCAGCACAGACTGAGAAAAAACAAGAAAAAATATAATAATATTAAGAAGTCAATGGCACTTGGAGCAAGCAGATATGATAACATGGTAGCTATGGCTGCTCTATCACATATTCATGCTTCTGAGATCAATTTCCTGCTCTGTCATTTTCTTTGTACAGTTTATATATTCTCTGCCTGTTCATGCTGGTTTTCTTCAAGTATTCCTTCTGTATGCCAGATATGTGCAGGTTATGCCAACTTTAAATTGAGTCTGAGTATAAATGTGCATGACTAACTGTGCCCTCCCAGGCTGGCATCTTCTTCAAGGCTGTTTCCTGTCAGCACTGCAGGATAGAATTCCGCTTCCTAAGATCTCACAGTGCAAAAATCAGACACACTAAATGCACAGATAGATGGCATCCACTGGATTAGAGGAAAACCAAAGAGTGAAGATGTTTGCTTTGCAATTAATTATTGGACACCATAGTCCTTATGATCTGTTAAATAGTTCTTGTGTGAATTTACAATTGTTTAGTTTGTAATAGTTTTATTAATATGACTTTGGTTGAAGACTCCTTCTGCACTTTTCTGCATTGTGCTTGTTGATCCCTTTATTTCCATCATCATACAGCAGCCATCACATGAGGGCTAATCTTGAAGGGGAGATGGAGGAGAAGATGCAAAGGTATTGATCTTGCTTGATTTTCTTCATTGAAAGCTGTTGAATTTGTAGAGTTTTCCATTATAACAGTCATTAATCTATTAATTTTGTAACACAACTATCCACTTCAGGCTAGGGCGTCCATCATATGGAATACTTGCATGTGCCTGGTCTCATTAGTTAACCTAATCTACTGTATATGAGGAAAACTGCAATTTCAAATCCATGAAGAAAATACCAACTGCACCAAGTGCCAAGTGCCAGGCTGATTAATTTTAACCTCTGGAGGTGTGAGGCCAGAGCGCTAACCACTATGCCCTCTATGATGTTCTAATATAAAAAATGACTACACTCCAGAGCATTAAACGTCCAACCACCAGATAAGTGTAGTAGCCAGAAATTAGTATTTCATTAGAAGATTTAAGGTTGCAGTGATAACATGTTGGCTGCGTGTCTCCCAAGAGCCTAATCCTTGTGGTTTAGTTTTTCATATTGCTCAGCCCTGCATTTAAGTGCATTTAAAGCACATCCCATTTTTTTGCTGTGTTGCTGGATGCTCAGGTCAAAGACACTGGATGTGCAATATCTCATTATGATTCTCAAGCACCACCTACTGGAAATGAGTCTTAGAAATGTATTTCAAACATTTTCAGTCTTATTGTCTGTGATAGGAATGACAGATTCATTCAACATAGAGGTGGGATTACATCAGGGATGGCTCTGAGCCCTTTCTTATTTGCAAAGTTAATGGACAGGTTGACAGACAAGATTAGATAGGAGTCCCCGTGGACTATGATGTTTGCTGATGACATTGTGATCTGTAGTGAGAGTAGGAAGCTGGTTGAGGAGACCCTGGAGAGGTGGAGATATGCTCGAGAGGAGAGGAATGAAGGTCAGTAGGAACAAGACAGAATATATGTGTGTAAATGAGAGGGAGGTCAGTGGAATGGTGAGGATGCAGGGAGTAGAGTTGGCGAAGGTGGATGAGTTTACTTGGGATCAACAGTACAGAGTAATGGGGACTGTGGAAGAGAGGTGAAAAAGAGAGTGCAGGTGGGTGGAATGGGTGCAGAAGAGTGTCAGGAATAATTTGTGACAGACGGATATCAGCGAGAGAAAGGGAAGGTCTACAGGACGGTAGTGAGACCAGCTATGTTATATGGGCTGGAGACAGTGGCACTGACCAGAAAGCAGGAGACAGAGCTGGAGATAGCAGAGTTAAAGATGCTAAGATTTGCACTGGGTCTGGCGAGGATGGATAGGATTAGGAAAGAGTACATTAGAGGGTCAGCTCAAGTTGGACGGTTGGGAGACAAAGTTATAGAGGTGAGAGGAGAGGAGAGGAGAGATACTGGGTAAATTGGGAGAAGGATGCTAAGGATAGAGCTGCCAGGAAAGAGGAAAAGAGGAAGGCCTAAGAGAAGGTTTATGGATGTGGTGAGAGAGGACATGCAGGTGATGGGTGTAACAGAGCAAGATGCTGAGGACAAGAAGATATGGAAGAAGATGATCCGCTGTGGCAACCCCTAACGGGAGCAGCTGAAAGAAGAAGAAGATCTTCATTCTTATTGTCTTACAGAATGTAAATGTGTGACACAGTGTTACAGAAAGTGTATAGTATATATGTATGTTATGCAAGGCACAATAATTATTAAAGACTACTTGACAGCACTGTTCAGTAATAGATAGATAGATAGATCTTTATTGTCATTGTCACTTTTACAAAGGAACAACGAAATTGAAGTCAAACCAGCTGTTCAGGGGAATATTAATTAAAAAAATGTTACTATAAAGTTAAAGATGACAAATTTCTTTTCAGCATTTTATGCAAAATTAGTGTGTTTTTTTTTTTTTTTTTGTAAAATGAACATCATGCAAAGGTTTTGGCACCCCATGATAGTTAATGTCTCAGATAGCTTTTAACAAGGTCTCAGACCTTAGTTGGCATGTTTGGGTGTATTCATTCACAGTCATCGTTAGGAAACCCCAGATGATGCAAATTGCAAAACGGAATACATTCTCTGACTCCTTAAACCTTGTATTAACAATCAGCAGCCATGGACTCATATAAGCAGCTGACTAAAACTCAAAAAAATAAAAATTGGAGAAGGAGGACAAGGCTACAAAAAGATAGCAAAGCGTTTTCAGGTAGCTGTTTCCTCAGTTCATAATATTATTGAGAAATGGCAGTTAACAAGTATGGTAAAGGCCATGTTGAGTCTGGAAGACCAAGAAAATGTTCTGAAAAAAACCTCATTGGACTGCTAGAGAGGAAAATACTGTAAAACCAAAACTTTCAGGATGAAGACTCTGGAGTGGTGGTGCACTATTCTATTGTGCAGCAACACCTTAACAAATATGATCTTCATCGTAGAGTCAGCAGAAGGAAACCTTTCCTGCATCCTAGCCACAAAATTCAGCACCTGAAGTTTGCAAGCAAGTTTGATGCATTTTGGAAACAAGTCCCATGGACTGATGAAGTCAAAATAAAATTTTTTGGCCACAATGTGCAAAGGTATGTTTTGGAGAAAAAAAGAGTGTTGAATTCCAGGTATTAAGCATAGGGGTGAATCGATCATACTTTGGGCTTGTGTTGAAGCCTGTGGCACAGGGAACCTGTCACTGGTAGAGTAAAGAATGGATTCAAATAAATACCACATGTGAAAAAGTGAAGAAGAGGCTGGATCTTACAAGAAGGTAATGATCCGAAATCCACCTCAGAATCTACAATGCAATACCTCAAGAAGAAGAAACACTAAGTCTTCAGGGGCCGTTTATCATAAGGCGCTTTCCCACCACAGGAACTTTGTTTTCAGCAAACAAAGAATTCCTATATGATGTAGACCCTGAGACATTTGTGGTCCCTGGCCACTTTCATGTGTTTTGTTTCCAGCACACAGCAGCAACTGTAACCTTCATGCAAGAGATGTGATGTGCAAAGTGCACACTTACTACATAAAGCCTACATTTTGTAATCATTTTGTGTTTGTTTTGTAATTATGTTTGGAATATGTGTTTTTAAAAGAACACCATATACCCTTAAGTATATTTTTGTTTAAATGGTGTAGTGTGACAGAGTAAACAGGTAACTGCTGTTAAACTTGTTTCTGTTAGAGACAGAGAATGAGATACACTGGAGTATAATGTTTAGCTAATTCTGCTGCGTGACAACTGGATTGTGATTTGTTGGAGGGGTGCACCTATGTTGGGAGGATGGTTAGAGTCTGGGCAGCCAGCTTTTCAAAGGTCTATTCAAAAATTAATTTCTGTCTACAGCCATGATTGATCAGCCTCACAACATACTTAACAAGGTTTAAAAAAAAATTACATTCTCTACCCCACCTAAGCTATTTTAGTGTTTGGGGTACTGACTTCAATCCCAGCAGCAACAGGCACAAGGCATTAACCAACCCTAGATGAGACACACTTCCATCGCAGGACCCACTCACACAGGGCCATTTAAAATAACCAACATTTGTTCAGGATATGACAGAAGAGCAGCAGCACCATGTGAGAACACCATGGGGAGACAAGAAGAACTCCATGCAAATGGTGACCAGATGTGGGATTCACTTTCAAGACACGTTGGATCCGTGAGACAGCTGCACCAACCACTGTGCCACCATGCCATGACTTAAGAAAATTAGTGGATAATTCAAAACCACCTGAGGGCAAATTCCTGGCATTAATTCAGGATACCAGACTGGTTTTATGTCCTCCATCTTGGCTTGAGGGAAGGCGTCTTGAGACCCTTACTCACTCACCCCTAGAAGCCCACTTAGTGTTCGGCTTATGACAGTGTCTTTGAAGAGATTTGTGATACCTCTAAAGAGTTTGCAACAACGCAGATTTTGTTCAGTTGCCCTTTCCTGTTGCTATCTGAGTGGAGCAAGGCCTCAATGGAGTTTTTGTGCTCTGGCATAATTGACACAGCATGACCAGCAGAAAACGCCTCTCCTTGCACTTGCTACATTTTATTTTTTCCTTTATCAGATTCTTTATATTTGACAGGCTCATAGTGTGCAGCAAAGTTAGGACCAGTAGAGATGACTTATGCAAGGCTGTCCTCATCTGGCCCAGAACTGAACCAAGTATGCCATGCTATGGACATGCTGCTGCTTTTTCTATTGTAAAGATCAGGCTGTTAACTTAAAACTGTAACACTTTTAAAGGAATTTGCCAACCAAAAGTTTTTTTTTATGTTACTTTCCCCATGTACATTGTAGTGATGTCTGAGAAAAAAAAAATGTAATCTCATGTTTTTATATAGATTGGAGAGAAATGATATAATGATATACTATAATATAAGCCAATAGTGGTCAATACTGTACAATGATGTAGAAAAAAGGCCATGGAAAAAAGATCTCAGGTTATTCATGTCACATAATCATAATCCACATGTCAGTTATCTAGCTGTATACTCAAAAAGTGAAAAACGCATGCATTTGTGGTAAAATATTGTTCAACTGTTACCCATGAATAATCAGCGTACATCATAAACAGAAAACTAAAGCTTCATGGGAGACACTTTTTAAATTGAAGACCTACCTCTCCCCCTCAAGAGTTCAATTCAAAATGTCAGTCCCATGAGGCTTTAGTTTTCTGTTTAAGATGTATGCTGGGTATTGTATTTATGATATAACTTAACAATATTTTAGCAAAAAAAAATATTTCTTGGACATTTTGTCCACACAACTCAATAATTGATATGAGGATTATGTGACGGGAGTAACCAGAGATTTTTTTCCTTTTTTTCTATGGATGTTATTTGCAACATTACATTATATCATAGTTTTTTTTTCTCCATTCCACATGAAAACATCAGATTCAAATGAATTCTCAGCCACCGCTACAAAATACATGGGGTTAAGTAATATAAGAGAAATATTTTTAGGTGGAGCATTCCTTTAAAGAGAATAGAGGCTTATTTATGAACAAATGTGTATTAGGCCGCCGAGTCTCCAATTTCATACTTCAAGCCAGGGACCATGGGCTACCCACCTTTGAATAGGTGGGAGTGTACTGGTGTCCTGCCAGTCTTTCTTAACTGTGTTCTTCAGTGGGCTTCACGGCCTCAGCTTCCCCAGGCCCCCATGCCACCAACTCATTAAACAGTTGCAGAGTAAGTCTCAACCCAGTCAGGCTAAACCTTCCATTTGGGCCAGAATCAGAATCAGAATATCTTTATTGTTATTGCAACAAATACAACGAAATTAGGTGCAGTCTCTGTGGTGTCAAAATAAAATATAATTAAAAAAAGGATAAGAATAAGGTAGAACACAAACATTCAACATAAGACCTTAATTGCACATGAACACTATTGCACAAGATGTCATCTATTGCACTGCTGCACTGGAGGTGATTAGGTGGCATTCAGTGCCCTAATAGCAACAGGGTAGAAACTGTTATTCAGTCTATTAGTCTTTGTTTTGATGCTCCTATATCTTTTGCCTGATGGCAACAACCAGGGTGTCATGCCACTTTTATTATATGTGTTTCAACCTTAAAAATGCATGCAAAAAATAGAAATATATACTTGGCAGTCATCTAGAGATGGTGTTCACTATATACATGCACAATATAACATATGGAGTATTTTACAGTACAGTTGCTCACTTCCTGGCCTCCAGCCACTTCTCATTGCACATACAGGGCTTACTGCCCTCTAGTGGCCCAAGTGTAACACTGGCATTAGCAGGACCTGTACTACTTCCAATATGGTTCTCTTCTTTCTCTCAGAGGTCCCTGACAATTTGTTTCTAGGTGACTTCCCTTTAGGGGCTTGATAAATTTCTAATGTAAGGGTCAAAGGACCCAAACTTTAATGTACTC
This sequence comes from Erpetoichthys calabaricus, assembly GCF_900747795.2. Taxonomy (NCBI): domain Eukaryota; kingdom Metazoa; phylum Chordata; class Cladistia; order Polypteriformes; family Polypteridae; genus Erpetoichthys; species Erpetoichthys calabaricus. The sequence continues at coordinate 76,705,532 of NC_041394.2, forward strand.
CAATTAGAAACAGAGGTATGCGATCACACTCGATAAATTATACAAACTTCTATATAAAGAATCTCATTGACCTTAAAGGCTTTTTCTTTTATACTGTGTAACCACCTAATGGGATGGACGGGCATCCCAACCAAGAAAGAGGAAGGTTCCTTACCTGGAAGGGAAGCCCCAGGTGGATGTACGGGCGCCCCAGTCAGATGTGTTTTCAGTAGCTTTCCTGGCTGGGAAAAATTGGAAACACAAGGAAGGAATGTCTCTTAGGGCTGTTTATTTCCCCAGTATGCTAGGTGGCAGCTTCCCTCGGGCAGAGGTCCCTTTCATACCAGTGCAGGGCACCTTGGAACATGTAGTCTCGGAGAAAAACCCTGTTGATGTGTGTGGGTGCCGCCAGAGGGAGCTATAAGAAAGGTGCACACCTCAAAGGAAAGTGATGCCAGACTATAGTCATTTGACATTGGAAGAACTCCCAGAGACTTACGATAAAAGGAGCCATTCGGTCACCATCCAGGTGAAATGAGTTGGGAGGAAGTGGACAGATCTTGTCTGGAGGAAAGATGGAGGATTTATTGTAGAGAGAAGTCTTTTATGGTGTGTAGAGAAGTGTTAATGGAGGATTAAAACCAGTAAAAGGTATTGGATTTAATAAATTGCTTTTATTGAAGCCTTTTGACTGTGTGACTGCTCTTGTGTTCTGAGGTTGAGGAGCTGCAGTGCCATCTAGTGTCCAAAATTGTTGCAGCACACAGAGGGAAATAAAAAAATGCACCAAAAATAAAATAAAGCTGTTAATTAGCACTGATGTCACATTTTTTGTGCCAGCACATGTACAGTCTGCTCCTTCTATGTTCTTCAGTGGACATGGTCCTTCCCTCTGCAATGATGTGGTTGAACTACATCAGAAATCACTGGGGACTTGTTCCGTCTTTGGACGTTATTGAAAGACTCAAAGCTGCTGAATGAGATTATCTGGGATGAAGTTGAATCCTTGAGGGTTCCTCTGTTTGTGTTTGTGGTTTAGACAGCAAAATCTGCTTCAGTACTTGTGACCCAGGGGAGAAGAAGCAGAACATGAAATTGTAAGGTCATGGCTTAAAATATCGCTCTACTTCTTCATGCAGGCTTCATGCAAGGGGCACATATCACACTATTATCTCATCCTATGAACATCTACTCTGTAAATTATTGAATAACTATTGTGTATTTGGTTGATACCTTTATCTGAGGCGACTCACAGGATCAGGATTGGCCAAAACTGCTTGCTTGTAGTTTTTACATTTGGAGCACAGGCAGATTACCGTAAGTGACATGTCACAGCCACACAATGAGACAGCGATGGGAGTTCATCTGCAACCTCCCAGTTTAAAGTCCAACGTCTTAACCACCGCACATTATTGAATAGGAATGTTCTCTCTTTTCTCCGCTTTTTTTTGCCCTAGTGTTGTGCTTGAGTTGTAACTGAGATATCCACTTGATCACAGCACAGTAACAGAAGTGGAAAATAGTAGGGAGTGTAACTCACTGCAACTACCCCTAACAGCACATCATGGACCCCAGCAGGGCTGCGATAATGGACTACAATTCCCAGAATTCGCTGTGGGTGTCCGAAAGGTCACCGATTTCCAGGGCTGTTGCCATCTAACTTATAGCGCTGGGGACAATAAGCAGGAATTATTGCTCTCCCCTGTCTTTTCGTGTTATGCGCTTCCCATTTGTGTAAGGACACCAAACCGACTCCGGCTGGGACTATGGTCCCAGCATCCTGTCCTTCATAACAGGTGTACCTATTAATGTGGCCTCACTTTATGTAACCACTCAGGAGGATAACAGACTAACCTGCCTACCAAACACCTGTGACCACCAGCTCTCCTCTATCCTCTGACATGCACTGTGTCTTTTCCCTTGTCTCCTTCTGAAGCATGTAGCTTGTGACATCACTGCAGTCACATATAGATTCTATAATATCCATGGAACAATATCAGTGGGCAGTTTAGGATATATTCTTCTTAAAAGAATACTTTTTAATCAGAGTATAGCATCAAGTCAATGAAACTTCTGGGATATTGATCTAGTCAGTTAAGTAGCAGAGGAGGTTGTTAATCAGTTCCCAGGAGACAAGCAGTTACTTTAGGAGAGCTGGAAAGGGCCATAGAAGCTCCTTAACCCATCAGCAGGCCCGGTATCTGCTCCTTTGGGCAAGGAGGAACAGGATGAGCACTGCCAGAGCCCTGCAAAATGACCTCTAGCAGACCACTGGTGTGAATGTCTCTGACCAAACAATCAGAAGCAGACTTCATGAGGGTGGCCTGAGAGCCCAACATCCCCTAGTGGGCCCTGTGCTCACTGCCTGGCACTGTGGAGCTCGACTGGCATTTGCCATAGAAAACCAGAATTGGCAGGTCCACCACTGGCGCCCTGTGCTTTTCACAGATGAGAGCAGGTACACCCTGAGCACATGTGACAGACGTGAAAGGGTCTAGAGAAGCCGTGGAGAATGTTATGTTGCCTGTAACATCGTTCAGCATGACCGGTTTGGTGGTGGGTCAGTGATGGTCTGGAGAGGCATATCCATGGAGGGACGCACAGACCTCTACAGGCTAGACAACGTCACCTTGACTGCCATTAGATATTGTGATTAAATCCTTGGACCCATTGTCAGACCCTATGCTGGTGCAGTGGGTTCTGGGTTCCTCCTGGTGCATGACAATGCCCGGCCTCATGTGGCAAGAATATGCAGGCAGTTCCTAGAGCATGAAGCAATTGATACCATTGACTGGCCCCCATGCTCGCCTGATCTAAATCCAATAGAACACCTCTGGGACTTTATGTTTCGGTTCTTCTGATGCCACCAGGTTGCACCTCAGACTGTCCAGGAGCTCAGTGATGCCCTGGTCCAGATCTGGAAGGAGATCCCCCAGGACACCATCCGTCGTCTCATTAGCAGCATGCCCCCCCGACATTGTCAGGCATGCATACAAGCGTGTGACGGCCATACAAACTATTGAGTACGATTTTGAGTTGCTGCTATGAAATTTTAGCAAAATGGACTAGCCTGCTGCATCATTTTTTCACTTTGATTTTCAGGGTGTCTTTGAATTCAGCCCTCTGTAGGCTGATAATTTTTACTTCCATCAAATGATGAGGCATCTTCTCATTCCTAACACATTACCCAGTCCATATCAGTATAGATATCCAGCAGGATTTTTTTTCCCATTGAGATCTGATGTGTTTTCAAAGTGTTCCTTTAATTTTTTTGAGCTGTTTATATTTAAACTGTCTATACAGAACAATTGCTCAACTGGAATAAACAGAAAATAAGAAATGGTCAAAAGTCAGAGAGACAAACACACCTGCCCACACTGTGCTGTCCGTTAAAGAGTGTTTGACCAACAACAATGTGGTTGTTGTTTCACAACCCTCATCTTCACCAGATCTCGCTCCCTGTGACTTTTTTTTTGTTCTCAAAATTAAAATAAAGGACTTACATTAGGAGTGTGTTATAGACCCCACCAATGCAGACAATATCCAATGTGCATTTTTCAAGGAAAATTTAAAAAAGCAAATTTTAGGGAGGGAAGTTATAGTGATGACGAACTTTAATTCCACAAGCATGAATTGAGCTCGTCTTACAAACAGGTGAGCACAAGAGCAGAAGTCTTTAGATGTAATCAGTTAAACACCAGCATGGGGGAAGCCTGTCTAGATTTCATATTCTGTAATGATAACAATAGAATCAGAGGGGTAAAGGTGATCACGACATTAGGATCTAGTGACCATAATATAACACATTTCACATTGTTTTGTCAAGGCACAAATTCAGAATTGAAAACATTTAAGTTTAAGTTTTGCAAGGCAAATTCTGAGCAGATGTGCCAAACTGTGAAAAAGAATAAACAGGGAGAGGCTTTTAAGTGTGGAGTCAAGTTGAGAAGCAGGTGAACAGGCTTAAAAATATTACATATAATGTCAGACTAGTTCATCATGAAATTTAAAAGAAGTGAGTAATTAGAGAAAGCTCTATGGTGGATGAATAGGCAAATGGAAAAAGTAGCTACAAAGGAAAACCAGGCGTTTAAGACTAATAACTCAAACAGTAACTGTAGGCCATATGAGAGAATGGGAGGAATGTTTAAAAGAATATTGTTAAAGCTAAAAGGCAGTTAGAGAGATATCTAAAAAAATCAAACAAATTACCAGGACCAGATAACATTTATCCATGAATACTCGTGAGGTTGATTAGCACTTATATTAACCATTGCAAAAATCACTGCACACAGGGACATTACTAAAGACTGGAACCTGCAAATATTCTTTTATATTGAAAGGGTAACTATAATGGTTGGGGCTTGAGTTGAATTGAGTTTTGTTAAGTTTGACTTGATTGTATGGAATGTTATATGCTTTTAATAAATTCAATAAAAGATCAAAAAAAAGGTAACTATTGACCAGCAAGTTTAACATGCATCATGGGTACATTGATGTAAGCAATTACTTAGGAAAACACATGTCAAGAGGTGGTTAAACAGTGAGTTTAGTTGGGGGAGATCATGTTTCATAAATAAGCTGGAATTATATGAGAAAGCAACAAAAGCATAAAACAGAAATCAGAAACAGAAAGGGTTTTCAGAAAGCTTTTCATACTGTACACATGGGAGGAACGTCATTACATGAAAGGAAGTGGGAGTTCAAGCCAAAGTGTATAGATGGGTGCATAACTGGCTTGAACACCAGAAACAAAGAGTTAAGAGACCAATTAGCAGATGTTAAAAGTGATGCCCCTCTTTTTAAAACATACAAGTGATCTGGATAAGAACATAAAGAGCGGATTAAGTTTGCAGATGATTCCATACTTCACGGAATGGCAGTTAATCTAGAAACAGACAAAACATTACGGGGGACTTGGACAGCATATGGGCTTGGGCAGATTTGTGGCCAATGAAATTTAATGCAATGAAATTAACTGTAAAGTATCACATATAGGAAGTAAAAATATTAGGTTTGAAGAGACAATGGGAGTACCCCTTATGAGAAAGGCCTGCGAGTCATAATGGGCTCATCACTATCTACATCAAGAGAGTCTACAGAAGTGATCAGAAGGGCTAACAGAATGTTAGGTTATAAATCTCGAGGTGCGGAGTACAAGTCAAGGCAGGTTATAGTTAAGTTACATAGTTCACTAGTGAGGCCTCACCTGGAGTACTGTGTGCAGGTGTGGTCTCCTTGTACCAGCATTACACAAAGTCCAGAGGAGAACAATTCCTGGATTGTGAAGTTTGAGCTATCAACAAAGATTAAAGGAGTTGAATCTTTTCAGTTTTAGAAAGTGGATATTAAGACATAAAATGATTCAAGTTTTTAAAATTATGAAAACAATTAACATGGCAAATCCATTACTTTATACTAAATTCTTCAAGAAGAACACAGGGACATAGATGGAAACTTGTTAATGGTTGATTTTGCATGAACATTAACATTTGTTTCATACAGAGAACGACAGATACATGAAATAAATTACTAAGTATTGTGGTGGAGAGTATAACTTTAGGGACTTTGAAAACTTGACGATGTTATTTTGGACAAATAGTCGAGTAGAACTGGTAAGCTTTGTTGAACTGAATGACCTGTTTGTGTCAACATTGTTCTAATGTTCTTTAGTTTCACTGAATAACAGATCCTGCACTGACATATCTCAGTGATATTTTTATTTTAAAGCACTGAAGCTTAATAAAAAATTCTATTATGTGGAAAAAATGAAATATGCTCTTTGCACGAGCATTCCATGTGCACGTTTCAATATTTTGTACAGCCACCTTCTGGGATATGGGTGTCCAATATCAACAAGAATAGTCTATTGAGAATTGTACAAATCCTTAATGGTGAATGGTAATGCGATTAGCACAAACAATGGATTTCAACAGTTTTAGTTCTAACGGTGAGAGGTTTTGGAATTTTTGGGATGGTGTTGGAGTATTTTTGTATTTTTTGATGTTGCTTGCCTGCACTCATTCTTGTAGAAAGCAATGTCATTCTGGGATGTAAGTGATCACCTACTTTACAAAGTGGAACATTTCTTTCCTATCTGAATGGGTGTCTTCTAGGACCGTGATGCTATTGATGGCTGAGTTGACCATTTGGTCTTATCTGAGCATAAATGTTTTGGATTGATCCATGTCTATCTAAAAGATATTAGCAGATGGACTTTCTTATGAAAGAGCATTTCCACATCAACCCCGCAGATTCCAGATGTCATGGTGGAAAGATGCTATTCTAATACAATTTTGTGCCACAAGATAATATTAAGGTGAGTTCATTCATACTGGTGTCTGGTGTTTTTGTTGTACAAATGTTGAAGTATTCAAAGAGATCTGCATATAATGTCTTGCTGTGTGCTATTTATTCTTTAAAAATTAAAGTCAGTAACTCAAGTGAGAATATTGTCTGGTATCAACAATGGCTGCTAAATCACATCTACCACCGCTAGGGGGCACCAATGGCTTGTCACATACATGACTATACAAATCTCAAAGCCGGCAATTGTTGTTGCATTTAAGACTCTGGGATGCTTTCTGCTCCCAGCGCTCATGATCTCTCATGGCTGACCTTTTTCTGGAATTGATAAGTCCAATTAGAGCATCCCATTGGATTTTTAGGTAATTTGTGCTGTCATGGTTACAGAGCACCTTTTTGCAGTTCCGTTTCAGGAATGTGACCGATTGACTCTCAGTGCAGTTCTCTGTTGGCAGTTTTTAGGAGGAACAATCAGTCTTTATTAGAACTGTTGCCAGACAATAAAAGAAGATGATTTTGTGGCAAAAGATCTACCTAGGATTGAGAAAATGAAAATGATTCATCGAAAATGTGCTGACACTGAGTAAACTTCAAGAATGGCAGCCACCAAGTTTGTGTAGTTCTGAAGAGATTGGTGCATATAAGTGAATCTACTGGACACTGGCCATTGCATTGCCACTGTGAAGAGACAAAAAAAAACAATTGTCTACGTTTGTGCAGCACATCTGCAGCAGCGCATTAGCTTTCATGTCCATCAACTGGTGCAGTGCTTGCAGATTATTCACCTGAATGAGCACCATAAAACAATTTGTAAATATCCCTTTAGTGTAAAGATCCTCAGTTCCTGGAGACCTCATTACAATGAAAACATTTCTCTTTTTTTATTATAATCACACACTTCTGGAGCTGAAAATCACACTTCTGGGGCTTATTTCCTAGACAATAAGAATACAAATCCAGCATTCTGTTCATGTAAAAGGACAAGTCTCAAGGGAAAATACGTCTTGAAGAACATTTCATTCATCATAGGAGATTTTATCTTGATAGGGCATTTTTTTAAATAACTTCCTAGTACAACCAAAACTTAGTTAAATCTGATGGAATGATCCATATTTGCTGATATTGTTTTTTTTTTTATGTATTCTTTTTCAGTGCAGTGGCTAGTCACTTTAGACCACGCCATGGGGGCTGCAGACCACAGGTTGTTATTCATCTTGAATCACAAGGCCTTCTTTATTGTGACTTCTTGTTGTCTGCAACCTGTGACATGGAAGCTGTATACAATATGATGACTTGTTCTTCTGTTCTGATGCATACACTGGCTGGGTATCCGTCAATAAGGGCGTGCACAAAAAGGCGACCTTCAAAAGGGCGACCTCAATTGGGCGCGGCGAATAAAAGCGCACATAAATAAAAGCGATCTTCACAAGGGCGACCTCAATTGGGCGCGGCGAATAAAAGCGCACATAAATAAAAGCGATCTTCAAAAGGGCGACCTCAATTGAGCGCCGAATAACTGCTCGCATAAATAAAGGAGTGCTTCAAAAGGGTGACGTCAATTGGGCGCAGCGAATAAAGGCAAACGCAACAAAATTATTACAGAAAATTTATTAGATAAAGGCAATGATTGAACGTATAAAAAGGTGAAAGCAAGAATATTAAAACATCCAATTAATTAATGCATGAATTTCTAACGAACTATTTCTAAAGCTCTCTATATTTCGTTGTTTTCAAAATTACAGAAAATTACATTAAGGCAATGACTGAATGTATAAAAAGGTGAAAGCAAGTTACACTTGCGTGCGCATTTATTCGGCGCTCAATTGAGGTCGCCCTTTTAAAGCTCGCCTATATTTACGGGCGCCTTTATTCGGCGCTCAATTGAGGTCGCCCTTTTGAAGGTCGCCTTTATTTACGTGCGCCTTTATTCTCCGCGCCCAATTGAGGTCGCCCTTTTGAAGGTCGCCTTTTTGTGCGCGCCCTTATTGAATAGAACCCACTGGCTGAACTCACAGAGGTGTGTGCAAATTCTCTGTGTATCCAGAGGTTTATAGGGTCCTTATTGTCATGGAGGTCAAAAATAAGAATTAACCAAGAAGAAATTGTGAGCCTAATTGCTTTACACACATAAACATTCTACTTACGAGTACACACTGAAAAAGAATAAGCAAAAGGCAGATGAGTGTTTGGGTACCTTACAGTGAATCCCATTTAATTTCTGCCTGGCTGGACCAAAAGAGAAAGGAAAATGATAAAAAGATGGTGGTTACTTCTTCAGGTGATGCTACTGTTGGGTTGATGTTGCTCACACAGATGAGGATTGCAGAATAAATGCAGATTTCCAGCATTGTAGGATCGTATATATTGGATGTGGTGGAACACTTCTGGGTTGGAGCGAAAAGTGACGACATTTGTGCTGCTGAATATTCGTGTTTCTGAGTGTAAGAGAGGAGAAGGCATTATCAACTTGGATATTGGAGTGGCATTGAGAGCCCTGAAGACTCCCCCTACTCACACGTGCTTGACAATATGTATGCTGAATATATTGTGACCAGGGTGGGCAGTGCAATGAGGCATTTATCCCAGGAAGTCAGGAAACATTTGTTCAATCAAAGTAACAGACAAAGGAAAGGACAGGCTGAATCAGCATGTCTCTGTATTTGTTAAGATAAAGGGCCTCCTTTGGTTAGGTTAACTCAAATATAATAGTCCTTTCCAAATGGATCTTCAAAATTTAAAGAGTCAGAAAGTTTTGTTGCTACCTCATTGACATGATTATAGGTTTATAGGGTCATTAGGATTCCCCTTTCAATAGCAACACCTTTATAATTCTATAGGGTCATTACTGTGACATATGGAGCACAGTGAAATTTTTACTTGTGATATGCAACATGTCACCACTCCCCAGTGTCGTGATTGGGAAGTATAGCTACCTTACTCTGGAACATCTCTCCTCTTTATCAGAAAAGTAATCCTTGGCAGAGTTTTGTCACATACAGCTGCCAGAAGTAAACTGAGGGTGCTCTGTCCTCACCTCTATTCAATATGGTCTCAGGAACAAGTGAGCAGAAGTGACATCACTCTCTCTCTGGAGACTTTATTAGACACAATTTATTGTATTTGACTTGTGTGGACCTTCCTGAGCAGAGCCTCCTTTGCAGACATTCATTTTTATCCTAAACAGAAAGCAGAACATGCTTTAAAACATCTGAAGCTCTTTTTTCCTTATGTTCTAATGTCAGACCTCATGGAAAGGCAGCAAAAAACTGTCACGACATACACACATAGACATGATTGCAAACACATTAGACATCTCCCAGGTCACCCAATTGCCTCTTGCCATAATCTATATGTGCTTAATGGAGGCAGTTGCTAGGTGGTGTAACTCTTCTATATTCCTCCTCGCCCAGATGGACTCAAAATTTTAGACTCAAAATGTGCAGATTGTTGTGGATACCTCTTCCAGACAGTCAAGAGTGTGACCAATTGGTTGGCATATGGGAGCTAAACTAAAGGGAAGACTGGAGTGTGTCATACCCAGTAGAGTGTCCGTCTGTTTCCTCCACAGTTCAGAAAACATTAACCCAAACAAAGCACAGTGACACCAGCCTGACTCCACTTACCTCTCCTCCTTCTCTCTGGCCTTGAGACTCATAGTATAAAAGGTCCTACTATTTCATTAGAATCTTATCTAATGCCAGGATGGAAGGAGGACTGTTTGCTGCTTCTGTAATGCAAGAGGCATTGCTAACGTGCATACCTTCTCCAAATAACCTCACTTCAGTCTCAGCGACAGCTCAGCCCTCAGTTTAGCTCTACATTTTACAACTGGGAAAACTTTAGGAAAAGTTCATCTTTACTGCAAATATTTTGCCCCTTTTTAAACTCTTCCCAGAGAAATAGAATAAGGTCTTTCGGCCTGGTAACCCCAGTTAGTAGTGTATTGGGGTTCACTGGGCAGGGTATGAAATAAACAGTGCCACCTACCACTCTCCCTAACCAGTGGTGTATAGTAGCAAAGTAGAAATGCTTCATTAGTGTACTTGTATTTTTTCAGAATATTTCTACTTTACCTGAGTATAAAATGTTTTGTCTTCTTTCACTTTTACTTTAACTTCACTGTATTTTCAAATGCAAATGGCTACTTTTACTGCAATATATTTTGCAAACATATTTGTACTACAATATTAAGCCAGAAAACAAAATGGATTACACAAATCCACACAATGTTTCACCCCAAAATACAGGCTTCCACCACCTTAGGAACAACAGCTTTAGGAATATTCAAACGCCTGTCATTCCAAACACACCTGACTGAGCACATCGGTGACATGCAGTCCCAATCTTAGTCACTCTCAGAGCAAATACGGAGTTCAAATGACGCCCTCATGACAGAATATTGAATGAGGTGCAGCTAATCCGCAGGACAAGAAAAAATGAAAGATCATTTCATTATACTGTCCCTGTATAATGTCCAAAGGATAAGGAATGCAAAAAAGCCAGAAATGTGGTTAAAGTACTTTACAGTCATTCAACAATCATACATCAGGAAAATGGAATTTTTATATAGAGGAAAAATGGTGGACGGAAGTGAGTTGGCAGGAGATGACGTCATGGCTGTCAGACGGAAGTGATGTCATTTTTGGAAGCCAGAAGTAATGTGGTACCGGAAGTGAGGTCATCAGGGAAGAACTGGAAGTGACTTCATGGCGAGGGCGCCAGAAGTGATGTGGTCCTTGGGAGTCAGAGGAAGAAGTGATGGTTGGACGCCATCTTGGGAACCCGGAAGTACGGAAGGTACTTTATATTTCTTCTTTTTGTCTGACAAGAGAGAAAGAGAGGCGTTAGTACTGCATATTAATCCCTTGTCTCACGATATTTCACTCACCTCCGGGCTTGTTGACTGCCTCCTTAGTGCGTGTGTGTGACAAAGTCTTCACTGAGTTAAATATTCCGAGTAAACACTCTGTCTTCATTGGTAAGTAGTCTGCCTTGCTTTTCTGTATCAAGAACTTTTACTTTAACTTCTGAACTAGAGGTTGCTCTAGATTAAGTCATATAAGCTTCTCCATGTGCAAAAACTGGGGATGATAATGAAATGCTAAAAATATTTATAACGTATGTCAAGTCAAGTGATGGAGATGGTCAAAAAGGTTCACGCGCTTGCATGGCGAAATGTAGTACAAAAAAGATTGCAGTATTATGGTTATAAACACACACATTTAAATCAGCCTTAAAGTCTGTAGTCTCTACAGTCCAAATTGGAGTTTCTGGTGTGTGTTTATTACTGTCTGCTTATTCAATGTATTCACTTCTGCATATTGCATAACTTTATGTATAAACGAGAATCTAATTTTTGAAGCCTAAAGAGCAGTACTTAAAAATAAATAACTTTGGCCTGAGCACACACCAGAATGACTATAAAGCAAGAAATTTCAAAGGAACAAAATCCTCTGACTTGGCATTCACAGTCACAGTGAAGCATTATGCAGATATATTGCTGTTGGTATAAAGAAGTCCCCATAGCGTTTCTTGACAAACGTCTGCTGAATAATTCGTTGGCTGAAAGTCCTCAGTGTTAGTGTGTCAGAGAGAGGATGTGTAGCATTGTTCACAATGGGACTCACTTTTGTTTTAATTCTCTCCTTTGCTACGACCTCCAGGAAGTCCAGCGTGCATCCTGTAACTGACCTTGACCTTTTAATTAGCTTGTTTCAGTGGACCTCTCCTGAAGTTGATGTTATCAGCCCAGCACAACATGGCACAGAAAATTGCACTGGCCATCCCAGAGTTATAGAAGATGTGACGGATGTCACGTCCTACATTATAGGATAAATTGTGGACCATTTGTATAACGCTTAAATGTGAATCATCGTCATATATTTAAAATGAATTCAACAGATTTTAAAGAACAGTATCATCTGAATAAAGATGTCTTACACATGAAACTGCATTATCAATATACAGTATACTGAATTGAGAACTGAATCTTGTGTCGGATCCTTAGTAACTGGTTTATTAAGGTGGAGTGAGCATCTATAATTTTCCACTCAAATACATTTCTTTTACCTAAAAATGAATGATTATACAGTACAATGCACCAGATTATTAATACATTTAATCAATAAATAAGTACATGGCAGTAAATTTATGACACTTGATTTTGTTAATGAAGCAGTTTTCTCACCATGAAAAGATTGATGTGGAAATGTGAGATTAGGTGGTGAAAGAAGTAGGACACAAAGATGGGATAAAACATTTTACTTTTTTTGTTAATATGTAAGAATGTAAATTGATTGTGAATACATGTAAAAGGTGTTATTTTTGTATTAAAAAAAAGAAAAGAAAATGAGTCTTGTATGCTGTGGCTGAAAACTTTAAAGGTGGATGGTATTTTAAGTGCAAGAGGAGGAAGTGATGAAGAGAATTCTTCCTCAAATACTTGTTGCGCTTAGTTAGTGGCTAAATGGAGCAGCACCACGCCGGCACAGGAAGTCAGCCATAAAGCCTCATACACTGACAGTGTCAGCTCTGGTATCCATTAAATTTGTCTTTGTTAAATTTATTTTTCAGTACATCATTGTACAATTCTCTGTGAATTCTTTCCCTTTTAATCATTAATGCTAATTTACAGGTCATACAGGACAGAATGTATAATATCTGACTTTTTATTAATTTAATTTTCAAATATTTAAATAAATTATTGTTTTCTTTCACTCAAATACAGTATTCAAAAAGAAAATGAAACTATAACAAATTATAAAAATAAATTATATATCTGTGTTATATATCTCATATAAGACAGCCTGGTGGCTCTGAGGCTAAGGATCTGTGCTTGTTGCTGAAAGGTTGCTGGTTCAAACCCCCTTATTGTCAGAAAGGATCCTATTCTGTTGAGCTCTTGAGCAAGGCCCTTAACCTGAACAGTACTCCAGGCATGCTGTACAACGGCTGACCGTAAACCCTGACATCAAAGGTCATGTGAAAAAGCAATTTCTCCTTAGGGATTAACAAAATTTATCAAATCAAAATTAAATAAGCCAATTTCTATTCATCAGGCAAATATTTTCTGTTGGGTGTTAAGTTAACGTTTGCAATGTGCTGTCTATTGCTTTTTTAACCTGGAAGGGATGTGGCCAGGGTCTGAAAAAAAAGTTTTAAAACAATAATATCTTAAGCAATTCAATTTTACATGTTTTGATTACAGTAGTTAATATCAGATAAGACAGAATACATGTGTGTGAATGAGAGGGAGGTCAGTGGAATGGTGAGGATACAGGGAGTAGAGTTGGCGAAGGTGGATGAGTTTAAATACTTGGGATCAACAGTACAGAGTAATGGGAATTGTGGAAGAGAGGTGAAAAAGAGAGTGCAGGCAGGGTGGAATGGGTGGAGAAGAGTGTCAGGAGTGATTTGTGACAGACGGATATCAGCAAGAGTGAAAGGGAAGGTCTACAGGATGGTAGTGAGACCAGCTATGTTATATGGGTTGGAGACGGTGGCACTGACCAGAAAGCAGGAAACAGAATTGGAGGTGGCAGAGTTAAAGATGCTAAGATTTGCACTGGGTGTGACGAGGATGGACATGATTAGTAACGAGTACATTAGTACATAAGTTGGACGGTTGGGAGACAAAGTCAGAGAGGCAAGATTGTGTTGGTTTGGACATGTGCAGAGGAGAGATGCTGGGTACATTGGGAAAAGGATGTTAAGGATAGAGCTGCCAGGCCAGAGGAAATGAGGAAGGCCTAAGAGAAGGTTTATGGATGTGGTGAGAGAGATCATGCAGGTGATGGGTATAACAGAGCAAAATGCAGAGGACAGGAAGATATGGAAAAAGATGATTTGCTGTGGCAACCCCTAATGGGAGCAGATGAAAAAGAAGAAGATCTTTTGTGGGATACATTCCATATCTCCTCTCCCCCACAGATGAATAAAATCTGTGGACAATACCAAATGTATGTATGTACAGTCAACCCACAGAGGATACATTTCTGAAAAAACCCTTGGATATGGAAACGGTACGCAGATACTGAAGAAGCATTGCTCCTATGTGAAAAATGGAGTTGGGGGAGGACTGGAGGTTGGGAGCTGGATTTAAGCAGACGCCCTCTGTTCTCACCCCTTAAGATTTGGTAATGATGCTTTTGCAGGTTCACCTATCGAAAACTTGTTATGGTTTTTACTATAGTCATGTTTCATCATCTTCTAGGTCTCCATCAGAGACCATGAAAGACCACAGCAGCGCTGATCTGAGGACATCTCTAAAACATCCAATCATTAGTACCAACGACCCATGTAGGCAAAGGGCAGGGATGCAGGTGAAAGCTTATGACCGGCACTTACCGGGAATTCCTTAATCATGGTGAACAATTGCAAGACTCTGCCCCCATCACAAATGGTGTTTAACAGCTTACCAGTGCCACTCAGTGCCATTGATCCATACGTTAATCCATTCAGAGCAATCTCCAGAGATCTAAGGGCATCACTGTCCTGTTACTGCTGCTACGTGATATGCCTCTTAGTAATTTTTTCTACTGTGCATGGCTGCATGATTGGACTGTGGGAGTCTCAAAATAGCGATGTTTTACTATATAAAGCAAAAAAAGTTATGTTTATAGTGATGTAGCGAATGTGGATAACTTTTACACTTGAATGGGAGGGTGGCTGGGGCGGGTGGCATCAAAAACAGTAGACAATGGGATCATTTATGCTGGATATGGTTGGACAGGTGGGCATGTGGTTAATTAAATTTTATGAATTTTTAATTTTTGGATTTTTTTAATCTAATATTTTCCAACTCTGGATAGCTGAATGGTTTGGGGGAACACTGTATTTTTTCTTGTTTTGTTTTCTTGGAGTTTGGTTTAACTCATTTTTTAAATTCTTTCCATTAAGTCATTGATAACACCATTTAGTGTCAGAGTGGTTGGTTTTTGTTTATCTGTTACATGCCTGCTAGTACACTGCATCAATTTATAATGCAGCAGATACCAAGACATTCAAGAATAAGGGGATGTTTGTACCATATGTTTTACTTCGTCCTTGTTTCTAAAAGTTCATCTGAAGATTTTGATCTGTGCCCATTTATTGTTTTGACTGAATAGTGGCACAGTGGATTGAATTTCTACTGTCTCACTGAACCAGCATCAAAAATTAAAATTGTGTTCCCATTTGTTGTTTATGTGGATTTTTGCAGGTTCACCCTGGGGCTTTATGGGTTTTCATCTGTGTACTGTCATGTGTGTGCCCAATGGGAAACAGCTTAAGGGTTCTGGTGATGGTAACTACTCACCAAACCAGAGGTTGCCACTGTGGTCTAATGCCTCCTCTCTTCTTCTCCCTGCAGAACGGAAGACTGACAGCCACTTAACTGCTGATGTCACTTCTGCTGTCCGCCCTCCTAGATCCGTTCCTTCCTGCCGAGTGACTATATAACACAGGAATCACCCGTCTTGTTCCCAGTTCTGTTTTGAACTTGCGTCTGCTAAGACGTGTGTGTTGCATTATTGTGCATTCTTTCAAATTATACTGGGTCACCAAAGTGGTGCCCCGACTCTTTCACTTTGTTGTGTCTCGTATTTACAGCACTCATGTTTCTCGAAATTCAGTATATACAGCTTAGTTTGACTGGCAATTCCAAACTGGCCCTGCGGATGTGTGTGAGAGGGCCCAGTGGTGGGCTGACTCTCTTCCTGCGACTGTTTCTAGTCTTGAGACCAATGCTGCTGGTTTTCTGAACTGGATTTTAAAGCAACAAATAATTTTACATTATTTTTCTAAACCTCTCCTCCTCGGTTCTTTATCGTCAAATGCTGCTTATTTTCTGGATTAACGTATTCACTGGCCGCAAGGATGGATACACAGGGCACTGCTTTTTATATCTGACAGGAGGGAATTTGCATGCCTGTGATGTGTTTCACAACACAAGTCATTGATGGCTGGAGTAATTATCAGTTATATGCCTGTGTACACGCTGTGAACACCGCCTGCCACTTGACAGTAGTTACAGAGTCACAAGATGCTCTTTGCACGAAACATAAAATCACCAGAAATTTTTCAGCAGACATGTGAATACAATTTCTGTGGCTCAGGTTTGACCAGCCTTCTTTCATTGTATGTTTGTAGCCATTTTCTGTCTGCTTAGTACCAAATAGTAGTCTGTTGCAACCTTGGAAGAGCTGGGTTTTCTTCTTTGGTGAGGCATTATACAAGCACTAATGGCTTATTTTTGAGCAATAAAGAGTGATATCTGGAATACAATAAATGGGCTGGTAGGTCTAAACGCATTTTATGATTTAAATTAGAAATCTGTCACACAAGTGCTGGAATGTTAGCACAGAGGTTAGTGCTACTGCTTCATGGCTTTAAAGATGTGGGTCTCATTCCTGGTGGTGCTGGCACATTTCCCAGTGTCCACATGGGTTTTCTTCAGGCACCCTCTTTTAAAGACATATGAATTGTTATTAATTAGTTACTATAAATTGACCGTGTGTGAGGGTGTCTGGGTCTGTGCATCCCATCCACCATTGATTCCTACCACACACCAATGTTGCCAAGATAAATATTTTCTTCTAGTATTGAGATTTCACAGCCTCTCGTCTAATCTAGCCATCATTAAAAATTTCCTTGATTTCTGCCAGTTTACGTGCAGTATAATGGTAATAGGCAACAGATAATATTTTAATGCTTAAATATATAAGATCAATTTTGAGGAGAAGAGGGCATTCAGTCCAATTTAGCTGATTAATCCCCATTCCCCTAACTCTTGTGAAATTATCATCCAGTTTAGAAGATCTCTAAAGTACTTCTATATAATAACATACTTGGGCATTTATTCCACATACTGTACATATATATATAGTTCTTTGAGTGAAGAAAAAGTTTCTAACACTTTATGCTTCATTCCATTTTTGTCCCTCTTGTCCCTTTATCACTTATGTACACTGTCTGAATGTGGATAGTGATGCTTCCACACCAACTCCTAAATCTTTCAAGTTTCACACTCGTCATTGTGTATTCAAATCTAACATTTTCCATCCTACATGTAACAATAAATAATTAATGTTTACCTACATGAAATTTTATGTGCCACTAATCTTCTCTAATTGTAATTTTTTTTCCAGGTCCAAGGAAATCACTTAGTAGATTTGGATAGGAAATTCCAGATCTGTGATCCATTTCTCATTGGAATGTCTCTGTATTTAAGTGACATTTAGAACAAGAATGTGTCCTGATCACCAAGAAACTTCTTTGAAACCTTTGACAACTTTTAAATGTATTAAGATGAGATATTGAAACAACTTTCCTAATGATAAACCAAATGAGGTTAATGGTCTGAATGGATTGCTCTCGTCTGTCAGCATTCTTATGTTCTTGCATTCTCACTAAAGTGCCTGCTGGTAGCCCCTCTGTACCTCTGTTAGTATTTAAAGTGTCAGCTATCTAGAAAGCTACTTGACCTCTGGTAACATTTCAAGAGGGCAACAAATTATGATATACCTTCAGCCTTATTGCTTAACCTTTTGAAAACATGTACAGTATGTAACCACTAAATCACTAAAACAAATGTAGGCAAGAGAATTATGTGTATGTGTTGTGGAAACCAGAAGGTGTACAGCTCACCAAACACCTGACACACCAGGCACAGAGGCACAAATCCGGCACAAGACATGTTTATGTTCAGCTGGGGAGCTCTGTTACCCTGTTCCTCACAGCACAGCACCACACAGCACAAATAGACAGTCCTTTCTTCCTCTTCTGACTTTCCGCCTCCACTCCTCCACTGACAAGCTTTGTCTTCACCCACCCGACTCTGGCTCGTTCTGTGAGGTAGCTGGCTCCTTTTTAAGCAGCACCCGGAAGAATTCCAAGTGGCTCATTAGGGAAGTCTGGAATTACTCCCAGGTGCGGGTGGAAGTCAAATGTGGGGCTCTAGCGGCATCACTGGAACCCAACAGGGCAGAGCAGACCGATACTAAGTCCCATATAGCCCTATGGGACTCAGAGGGACCGTTACACCCCTAGGGCTGCCAAATAGCAGTTTGGGGAGATAGTGCCCTTCAAAAACCATCTCCCCCTGTCCTTCCCTTAAGGAAGCGTCCCGGGCCGGGTAAAGACGCTGGCTGCCATCTGTCACAGTGTCCATTGAACCAACACAAAATAAGTGTCAGAAAAGCTACATATGAAAATAAAGTAAAAATTTAAAGATGTAATATGCTATTCAAAATTTTCTAGGCCATTTATAAGTCAAGAAATGTTCTCTTCATTGTTGTAGTAAGCTAAACTCTGACTGCTCAATGTTGCTTTACAGTTCAAACATTAATTAAGGATTTCAGTCTACGCTGTGTGACTCTTTTAAATTTGGTAACATTGATTTTCTTTAATTAAGGCTTTGACTTCTCAGTCTTTACAGATTAAAATTAGCACTGTTCAACAACCTCTTCAGTGAGGTCATCAAATCAAAAGCAAAATGAAAAAAGCTGCTGTAAAAGACCGTAAATAAGTGGCTGTTGAGATATCGCAATGGAGCGGCTTCCTGTTCAAGGCTTGTATCCCCCACAGCTCCCGACATCATCTGTGGCTCCTACTCAAACAGAATTTAAATAGATCTGTGTGCTTGTGTATGTACATTTAGCTTGGCTTATGTTATTTTATTATTATTATTATTAATACTTTCACTCCTGCTGATTTGTATTTTTAACTCTATGCAAGTTAAAGTGTTATATGAATCTGAAATGAAGGGGGTTAACTGCAACCCTAATTGGGGAAGGTATCATGAAATGTAATGAATTGAGTTAATCCTGTGAGAACATGTACCAATTTATGGAAACTGCAGGTTGCTATTTATTTATTCTATACATTTGTAGCTGCTAGTAAGTAAGACAGGATCAGGAAAAATGTTTCTTCTTGTTAAACTTCAATTATCTTCTCTATGCTCTGCTTCACATTCAATACGTTCTAAACGTACAGCTCTGCACATACAACTAAGCCCATTAAGGCACGGTTTCAAACCGTGTGCCTTCCATACCTTAGGGCTCATTTATACTTCACGCTCAGAACACGTACACGCCCGCATCATGGCTGCCACACATTCCCAGCGTTCATTTAATGCGTCCTCTGAGCAGGTCCTCAGAAATTAGCGTGACGCGTGCGCGAGTTGCAGTAGCAGTCGGGGGGCGCAGTGTGATAAAAGTTGGAATGTGACGTCAAAGTCTTTGGTTACTATCTACATGTGACAGAAAGCCGCTTTGCGGATCTTACGGGATCGGTGTGCGCGCTTCGATGTTTGATGAATGGTTCAAAGTGGTGAAGCAAAATGCCGAGATACAGATGCATTTGTGGTGCTTTTATATTCAAGCGTTGCATATTTCTGATCGTAATGACACAATACATTTTAAAAGTCTCACATACCGTCTTCTGTGCCGTCTTTTTTTGTAGGGCTTCCTCCGGTACTGACAGCAGTGGCAAACAGCAATAGATCGCCACACTGAGCACATTAAATGTATGATATTCCAACTCTCTGCACGTTTAGAATCCTTAGATTTATACTTGATATCACTTTCATGATGAAAAGCATTGAAGTATGTATGTTACATTTTACAGATAATTTTGTTTAAATAATGAATAATGTTAATAATTACACACATCGGGATGACACAGTGGTGGAGCGTTAGCGCTGCTGTCTTGCAGGGAGTCACATCGCTGATATTCCCTGCCTGGAGTTTATATGTTGTCCTGCTGGGTTTCCACAGTGTGCTCCGGTTTCCTTCCAAAGATATGAAGATTTGGTGACACTAAAATGATGCCAGCGTGTATGTGTGTGCTTGTATTCACCTTGTGATGAGCTGATGCCTCATCCAGGGATTGTTTCAGCCTCGTGCCCAATGCTAGCTGAAATGGACAAATCCCTGGATTGATGGATTTAATCATTAAACATCCTTTTCGGAGATATTGCGGTAAGGTGTCATCGGAGTTTAATGGGTGTCCCAGGCAATTCACAACACCGAAGCCGAACCTGTCCTCCCCGTGATAATATCTCGCACTGCCACCTGGTGGATTCCTCCAGATTTACGTAAAGTGTGTGGGCAAGTATAAACAGTACTGTACAAAGCTTGCATAGCAGGAGTGTCCGCTGCAGCATGCGTTGCGTCGTGTGAAGTATAAATCCGGCCTTACTCACGGCAAGGCATGTCACTGACTGAAAATAATATTTAATCAGAGGGACAAGAAATAGTTAGAATATTCCATTTTAATTCAGCTTGTGGGGATTATAAGAACCTCCCATAGACTATGTAAGTTATAGGCAAACATTTAACATAACTTAAATAACTAGCAAATGGCTCTTACAAGACTTCTTGATTTTTTATATCATAATTGAAATAGCAATTCTTCACTAAAATAACAGCTAATGAGATCAGTACATGAATAAAGAAAAGGGTCACCAGAAAACTGCAATTGATCTTAAAAAAACAGCCCATCTCTAAAATAAAAGATGCAAACTACAAGTGGGCACAAGTGAAGAATAAGATGCACACTTGGGTAGAGAGTTTGGTCGAGTGGTCACACCAAACTGAAATGAAGTGCTTAAGAGGTTTTGTGGATTTCATACATCCAAAATGCAAATTGAAGCAAAAATTAATCAAGAAACAAAACATCACATGTAACACAAAATACAAAGTAAACCCTTACTGCTTCATTAAGGCTAGTTATGTCATTCTTGTGGATTGGCTCACCTAAAATATGGTGTTCAGGTACTAAACTGCTGTCTCTTCACCTTCTCCTTTCTCTTTTTTTTTTTTTAATATATTTTATTAATTTTTATTGTAATCATTCCATACAAATAGATCAATTTATAACCAAACAAATTAAAGACAAATCAAACCCCACCCCTGAGAAGGAGAGCTTAGCTAAAGGAGAATTGCTTAGGGCTTTTTAATAAGACAACAATAAGCAAAGGAAAGGGAGAAATAAATATATATGTAAATAAGAGATGGAAAAGGGAATTAAATGCGGTAATAGGTATTTCTCTTATTCTAAAATAATATTGATTAGATCCTGCCAGGTTTTGAAAAAAAATTGTACAGATCCTCTAACTGAGAATTTGATTTTTTCCAATTTCAAATAATATAAAACATCGGTTTCCCTCTGACTTATCAGAGGAGAGTTAGGATTCTTCCAATTTAACAGAATAAGTCTGCGTGCCAAAAGTGTAGTGAATGCAATCACCGTTTGCTTGTCCTTTTCCACTTCAAGTCCGTCTGGAAGAACACCGAACACAGCTGTTAATGGGTTAGGAGGGATTGTGACCCCAAGGCTGTCTGAAAGGCACTTGAAAATTTTGGTCCAAAATGATGTTAGTTTGGTGCAGGCCCAAAACATGTGACCCAGTGAGGCAGGAGCTTGGTTGCAGTGTTCGCAGGTTGGATCTTGCCCTGGAAACATTTTGGACAGTTTTAAGCGAGACAGATGAGCTCGATACATAATTTTTAGTTGAATAATTCTATGCTTTGCACATATGGAGCTCGAGTGAATTCTCTGCTTTGCCACCTTCCACTCCTTTTCTGATATATTGATTAAGAGATCTTCTTCCCAATGTCCTTTCGGATCTTTGAAAGGTAGGGACTCTAATAGGATTTTATATATTGCGGAAATGGTGTTTAATTCCTCGGCATTGAGCAGTATTTTTTCCAGCATTGTGGAGGGTGCGAGGTGGGGAAAATCGGGCAATTTCTGTTTAACAAAATTTCTAATTTGAAGATAGTGAAAGAAATGTGTAGCTGGGAGGTTGAATTTTGAACGTAATTGTTCAAAAGATGCAAATATGTTGTCTATATAAAGATCTCTGAGCATTTTAATCCAAAACTTTTCCAGGTATTAAAAACTGTATATGTTTGCGAGGGTTGAAAGAGGTGGTTTTCTTGCAGAGGTGCCACTGATAAAAGATTTTCCATCTTAAAATGCTTTCTAATTTGGTTCCATATTCTGAGTGAGTAAAGCACAATTGGGTTATTAGTATATTTGCGATAACTTGCACTTATTGGAGAGCAGAGCAAGGAGTATAAAGAAGTACTACAGGATTTTACTTCTATTGCGGACCAAGTGTATGTTCATTTATTTGTGTCCAGGTTTTTATGGCTTGTATGTTTGCTGCCCAGTAATAAAACTGAAAATTAGGTAAAGCCATGTCACCTTCTGCTTGAGGTCTTTGTAGGGTCGCTCTTCGGATACGTGGGTGTTTTGAGTTCCAAATGAATGAGGTTATTGTTGAATCTAATTGCTTAAAAAATTATTTATTGATCACTTTCTCTTTATATCTCTAAGACTTTTCCTTTCCAATTTGTCAGGCTACACTACTTCTCTACCACTAGGACTTTCACTCCAATTCACCTTCAGATTTCCCCCTCCCTGGGTTTGTTGGGCCAAATCTTGAATAATGAATGGGGTTAGGAGTGCACCTTACAGCCCAAGGAACATAACTCCAAAGAGACCCCTACTGAACCCAGAAGGAACTACACTCCTGAAACCATCGTCCCTAAAGGAACCAGACTCAAATGATAGCTTTTTATCATAAATAAGGATTCAACATGTCCCTTGTGGAGCTTTCACTACTTTGAGCATTTGGTTTATGTGTGAACATTCCCCTTCTAGGCTTCGTTTTCATGGTTATCATCCCCACAAACTGAGCTGCTCCCCAACTGCCAACATGAATTTCACTCGCCCTGGTGTTTTTTTGATGACCAGTGTTCACCTGGGCAAGACTCTTCAATGCAAAACCCCTGAATTTATCACTCTGTATGTTTGACAAGCCTTTTTGATTCCGGGCTACCTTATTTACCTGACAACTCTTGAGATGGCACTTCATTTGTTAGCTTTGTCTTATTACTGCCTCTTTCAAATGCTGTCCACTGTGACATTCTTTGTGTGCACCTCATGCAATGTCTTCAAGTTTCAGAACCCAGCAGACTCAGCACTTGACAGTATTAGGTGCAAGACTGAGACCATATCTTAAAAGTATGACACTTCATCACACAATACACTCGCCCACCTACCACCACCTCCAAATTAATTTGTTCATCTACATTTATCTTGCCTTTTTCATAGGTACTTGTGTTGTTCCAGTTGTTGAATATTATGATGTGCTCTGCAATGTCACATAGTGAAATGATTTGCACTAGTCACTACTTTTCTCTGTTTACCTTGATAGCTTTCTTCAGTCGCATCCCATATCAATGCAACCTTGGCAAAGCCCTCTGTAACCCCCTTAGACTTTGAAGGATGTGGACGCTACAACAATTAAATGAGACCCACTGTATCTAGTCTTTTAGGATGGCAAATTTTAGCAATAATGAATAACTTTATGACATTTATACATTGTAGAAGGTCCAAGGAGTCTGGGCCATCTTTTGGTCTTGGAACATTCAGAGGTTAATTTTCTTCACCACCCTGGTGGTTTTCTTGTCCTCCCTGACCATCTGCCCAGAGCATCGGACTGTGCTGTTTACCTTTATAACCATTAGGGACTTAAAACTGCATTTAGAATAGTTATTTAAGACATGTTTAGGAACTTTTCCATCTCTATTACTTATCTGTTTATTTGTGTTATATATGAATGTATTTGTTATTTATTTATCTGTTTTCTTTGTAATTGTACTTCTTTCTTTTATTGCTTCTAAAGCATTTTGAGCTACACTTATTGCATGAAAATATGACACATAAATAAATGTTGCTGTTGTTATCTATCTTACTGAACCTGTTTAATACAAGAGTGATCAATGTACCCAACTCGACCATCAACAGAAGGTGAGATAGAACCAAGCCCTGCAGACACAGAAAGAACATATAAAATGCATACTGACAGTGGGCCGGAGATCAAACTCAGGTCCCCAAAGCAAAGAAATAACAGTTCTAACAACTGTGCCAGTATGCTACAGTACCCTTTATGTGGAAATTAACGACAGTCAATTAACTACACAGCAAAGCATTTTCAAAAATTTTCTCTGCATTAGTGTGACTGTTAGCAATTTATGGGAAAACATGGAGTATTCTTTCTGAATGAACTCTGTTCATTGACAAATAATAATAATAATATATGTGGTTAGTGCTATTGCATCTCAGATCTAATCTGCTGTGTTCATATTCCATTTTCAGCATTTGTCTGTGTGCAGTCTAAACTTTCTTACTTTATTTGCATGGATTGTTCTCAAAAGTGTTCTGGTTTTCCTCCAATATTCCTAAACATGTACAGATTAGGTCTGTGTGGGCATGTATGGGAGTGGGCCCTGTGTTGCACTGCTTCTCTCTCCAGGTGTTCCGTCTAAGAGGCAAGTCAAAAGAAAAAAACAACACTTTTAAATGCCAGATAAAAAGGCTAGCGGTTTAGTTGAGTTGCAACATTGCTTTTTAATTTCAAACGTTCCTGCTACAAAAATAACTGGCGAGAAAGGATCAGGAGAAGGATCATAACCATAGACACAGCGAAAGTCAAAGCTGGGAGAGCCTAAAATTATGCACCAAAACCAGAACACAAACCAAACTTGAAGTTGTAAGAAGATTGCAAAGAATTTTTTAAAGCACAAGTCTCTCAGATATGCTAACACACTAAATTCACTATCAACAATCTTGGATGTGTGTTACGGAAAATACTTAGTAAATAAAAAAATCTTGAGTGATCATTATCAATGTAATTAAAAGACGTCCTTTATTTACATCATCTGGTGAAGGCCCACTATGTGAGCAGTAAGGCTCGCCATAGCAAGTCTGATTAGTCTTGAGAGAACAGCTCCTGTTATCGCTTAGGTTTATTTATTTATAGTAGCTAATTAAACAATCCTACCAATGAGAACTCAAATAAAAGATGTAGTCTAGCAATACCCCTCTGCCATTAAATAACATTAAAAAGTCTCACAATAGCTAAACATTAAAAGACTTTTTTAAACATTTGTTTTACAGAATAAGACTTCTTATATGTACAGTATACTGTTATCGCAGAACAAAGCATAAAATGAAATGTTATATATGATTTAATTTCCTAATATAAAATATGCTGGTATAGATGAAGTCGTGATATCCCAGCATAACATGCAGGCAGTTTTTTTTCCAATTACAATGTGTCAGACTTTTTAAAAGCATTACAGCTGTACAGAAGATACTTTGAACTGTTTAGATAATTTGCTTCTAGTCTGAAGTCTTGTCAAGTGGTAAAGCAGTGGAATGTCTGCTGGGGAAGCTGGCACACAAAGCAGGAATCTAGATTATTTATACTTAGTTTTGAATCTCAGAGAACTAACCTTGAGTTTTTGATAATGGTGAATGTAACATTTAAACTGCTGTGAGAAACTGCAACAGAAAAGGTCAATGTGTCTTGTTGAGACAGAAACCACTGTCGCAGATGTTTGGTGTGTTAGCTCATTTTTGGGGAAAAAGGTGCAGGAGCTGACACTGTTTTAAGAGAAGACACTTTTCAGAAGAACCCCACATCCCCCCCCTCTCGCTCTCTGTTGTTTTTAAAAATGATTTATTTCTCTCTTTCTTGGTGTTATCTCCATTTTTCTTGAGAACATATAATATGTAAGTAAAGGTGCCATCTGAGAATGGAATGGTCATCAGCATCTTATTATTGCT
Source organism: Erpetoichthys calabaricus (assembly GCF_900747795.2). Classification (NCBI taxonomy): domain Eukaryota; kingdom Metazoa; phylum Chordata; class Cladistia; order Polypteriformes; family Polypteridae; genus Erpetoichthys; species Erpetoichthys calabaricus. Next base: position 76,731,440 of record NC_041394.2, read on the forward strand.
ACTTAGGCTGAATGAAGACTTAACACACCCAGGTTGCATGATTCATGGTATCATTATATAGAGATTCAACAGATTCAAGATTTGCATTTGTCTCACACACACAGTTATACAGGTATAATGTGCAGTGAAATGAATATATTTGCTGTTAATAGTTTTAATGCAAAAAAATATAATTTTTAAGTAAAAGTTTAAATGCCTTAACTACTTCTGACTGCTACTAGCGAGCTAAGAGTTTATATTGCCATTGTTTGTCTAGCTGCTGCCTCTTAAAACCATGAGAATATACTCTTGTGAAGCCCTCTATTGGTGGTAAAAACAAGCAGCAAGCAGGCTGGCATTAGACATCCCTAGGGTTAAATACGAGGGGTGCTTTACAGACAGTGAGACATGAAGGACGTTACAAGAAACAGTAATATAGCTGGTTTTGATGTTTCTCTCATTGAGAAAAGAACCTAAAAGATTAGTTGGTATCTTTCATGTTAAGTAACCTGATAAAAAGGTGAAACAGTGCCGATGATGTCACGCTGTTCAACTTCAGGAACTACACCCCAGCAACTCACAAAATGGTATTGACCATGTAGAAAACAAAATGGTGCCACTGCCACAGTTAAATGAGAACATAATAAAAATAACAATTGCATCATTTCAGAAGCTTAATAGGTCAAAAATACTTATTCCCAAACAATCTCTGATATTTCAAGTTTTCAATTCTAATAATAAGCACCTTAGGAAAAAAACAATTTAAAGCAGAATAAGTTTTTAACTTCAGCTGCATCGTAAGATCAGATCTGTTTCCTGCCTTGAGTTTAGATCAGTCAACATAGGCTCAAAATACTCACATAAATAAATTGGATTAAGCAAATTTGAGAATGTCTATACTTAATTTGACAAATAATTCTAATAACACATTAAAGGTTGCATAAAGTGCCATTCTAGTTCTCAGAATATTTAACAAAGTTACAGATGTACAGTACATTTGGCAGACTAAGTGGCTGATTCTGGGTCTTTCACATGGGTCATCTTATTTTTTTAGCTTTGAAACATGATTAGAACAGCAAGCACAAAGTAAACTTTCTTCATCATGAATATAACAAAATTCTACTGTCCACCTTGTGGGTATTTTTATGAGAAACTTTAAAAATGTTAATACCAGCTATTTATCATCTCCAAAAATAACCTCAAAGTCATAGTCAGGATGCATTTAATGAAATGGCAAAGCCTCTACCACTTTTATGCAGAATAGACTGCCAGCGAAAAAAGGTTAACAAAGAGCTGGGTTCCCATGAGTATAGTGACACGACAAGACAAGTCTGGGGGCTTCCCTCACGCTATGAACTGAGGGTAAGTAAAGCCTGAGAACTACTCCAGGAAACACCCTCCTGTCTCACCTTCCAACTGTAGTCTTGAAACGTTTCTCTCTTTATAGCCCCTCTCAGAGGAACTTATTAAGATTTGATCACAGGTTCATGCACTGGATATTCTGCTCCTGATGTCTGTTGATCTACATTCAGCACTAGCATCTTTTAATAGAAGAATGGTGGTGGGGGAAGTAGACAGGCAGCCAGTTTTTCTCAGTGGCCGATTTGATCTAGTTCACAGCACATGAACTGACTGAGCAGTGGCATTATGTAGGTCACATGTAGTCACTCTTCTTTTTCTGTCTCTGTTCTCTTCAGTATTCAATATGAAGGACATGTTTTCTGAGAGTTCCCCTAACATCCACTAGCTAAGTTTCTGAATTTTTCTTAGAATAATCTCCAAATGTATAATGCAAGTCTATTGATGTAGCTGGTAGCTGTATTGCTTTGTTCACACGCAAAAAAACTGAACATATTCCCAAAGGATCAATGAAGTGTGTCTAGTTTCCTTTGCTGAGTTTGACAGTACATGTTTTAAAAGTAAATCAGGTAATTTTGAATAATAATTTTAAATGAATAGGGTTTCATTATGAAATCTGATCAAGTATAATGTGTGTGCATGCGTGTGTGTGTATGTGTGTGTGTGCATCTGACAGGTAAACCGCAGTCAGCTTTTCAAGCCTGGGGCTGTTTGTTTTAAACAGGTTATCAAGCAACGTTTGCTGCTGTATTATTTTATACAAAACCTCAAACTATTTTCTGAGTCACCTCATTCAAACATAACGCTAGACAATACTGAAACCATTCTCGGCAGCATCTGACATAAGGCAAGAGCCAGTCCTAGAGAAGACCAGGCTGAAAAGTGACTCCAGTTTCCTGAAGACATAGGACAGCTACACTAATCACACTGCCATTATGTCACCATCTACATCAGAAGATGCACTGAAGAAACAACTGTTATGGGTGTCAAACATGTGCAGCAGGCCTGAATCACATTCAATCACTGCATGTGAATGTGGACCTCTGCTTATGAGATTCTGTCTTCCGCCTACTGTACTGTATATTGGCAATGTACAACTCTGGTTCAGACACAAAACACATATAGAACAAGGAGAATATTATTACTAGAGAGGTGCATTTCTAAAAATGAATTACAAGAATAGGACACAACACAACTGTTTTTTACAACTGGAGCACAGACATGTCATGTAATTTGGGTCACAGGGAAGGATGGTGTGATACCTATTAGTCATCTGTCAATGCTGGAGATTGAAGCAACAGGAGATGGACTAGGCATGGTCTGGAAGGACTTGACACACAAACAGTGTGGGATAAAGTACTCTGATATTATTCAGTAAAGTGAGGCGGGGAACAACTAATTCTGGAAAATATTTTGGAGATTGCCCAGAACTCAGTGATGGAGTTTAAAAGCCATGCCAGTGGATCACTTTGCTCAGAGTCAAGAGATAAAATAGCAAGGGCTTACACTGGCATGAACGTAGTATACCAAGAGTTGAAGTGAGGATGAAGGAAAGAGACACAGAGAAAGAGAGAGAGAGAGTTAGTGAGATGGACAGTTGATTTATTTAGGGCATTCTTTCTTAAACGATGGGTCGCACCCCAAAATGGGTTGCGAATTGTCGCATTTTGGGTTGTGATTAACCCTAGCATTAAATGGAAAAAGATCGCATGCAGTGTGTGAAGTGTCTTATGATGTGTCACCACGAGACGTTTAAGTGATAGAATTGCTAAGGCTGTCTGTGGCAGTTCTCCAAGGGGGACCACTTCCGTTAAGATTATCTGTGGTAATTCTCCAAGGATGACCCCCACCTTTTTCTATGACTATTGGCAATTCTCCAAGGGGGTAAATTCCATGGCTGCAACTGTCTGTGGTGAATCCTCAAGGTTATGACTGTTGGTGGTGATCCCCCCCCTCTCCACCCACTCTGATGGTTAGCATGGACTGGGTCTTGAAGACACTAAAAATGGGTCACAAGAATAAAGTTTAATTAACATTGGTTTAGGGTGTTGGTGGTATGGTCATTTGGATAGTGGGTGAGCGGACCAGCACAATTCTGGGTAGAATAGGAATAAAACACTTACTATATAGTGAAACCTGGAGTTGCAGCAGAATTTTACTTTGTCTGCTATTTTCTTACCTTGTCTTTTCTCTATTTTTCTCACTATCTCTGCCTCCATTTTGAATTGTAAACCCATTATTTTTGAAACAGAGCTTTGTTTCAGAAAAGAAGGTGCATTGAGACCCTACCAAAATACACAAACAGAGATAACACAGGCTGAATACTTAGTGGGACAGAAACACACCTCAAGAAGTTTGACGGGGACAAAAGAAAAACGATTCTTGTCACATTCCCAATCCTGTGGCCTGGCAGATCTATAAATACTTAAATTTAATTTCGAGGTACACTGAATGATTATCTACCCAAGAGGCAACTATAAAAAATCGAAAAGGAGGTAAAACCTTGTCTGTTTCCCTTTAATGTCAAGGGCTTTAATCAAGTACAACAATTAGTGTGTAGTAAGTGAATACCGAAGAAATATATTATAGTGGGCTGTTCCATTGAGTCCAAAATGGTTGCTACAAAATACATTTTTTTAATATATGTCATAATAATAATAATAATAATAATAATTGTAAGAGCCATTTGCTAGTTACATAAGATACATAAATGTTTTACTAATGTTAGTGCATAATCTATGGGAGGTTCCTATAATCCCCATAAATTTAATTGAATTAGTACATTCTAGCTATTTCTAGCTTATCTGACTAAACATTACTCTCAGTTAGTGATCAGCCTTGCCATGTGTAAGGCGTAGAAGGCACATGGTTTTAAACTGTGCCTTGCGTACCTTGTGTGTGTGTTTTTGTGTGCTTTTTTTTGCCTTTTATTCTACGTGTGTAATAACTTTTTTTCTTTATTCTTGTGTGGATTGTTTGCTTTGAATTTTCACTAAATATTTTAAAACAAACTTTTGGACTGAGAGATTTCTTTTGGCACGTGTTTTACCTGTACTTGAACTCGCCATACACTCCTGCGACTACAACAATAATACATTTTATTTATATAGCACCTTTCCCCAGCTGAAGGCGCTTCAGAGAGTCAGAAACAGCAAGAAAATGTAACATTGGATACAGATGTTTCCTGAATAGAACACTAAAACAAATAGATACAGGATGTACAAAGGTATTATATAGAATTAAAGACAATAAATCAAAGTAAAATAAGAAGTTGGAAGCATGTTAAGGGAAAATTTTGCACAATCATTTGTAAGTTTTCCTTCACACAGACAGCCATAAACACATGGAATAAATTATCACGTAGTGTGGTAGACAGTAGGACAGTTTGACTTTATGGACATTCAGATCTCAACTTGATGTTATTTTGGAGAAATTAGGTGGATCGGATTGGTAAGCTTTGTTGGGATAAATGGCCTGTCCTCATCCACAAGGGGTCATTATCAGGGAAACCTTCTCACAGATATTATTCCATTCACCCATTTTCTAAATCAGATTAGTCAAACCATAGGGTTAGAGAGGACCAGTAATCTCAGTAAAGGAAATCCAGAAGTAAAGCAGAAACATCATATGTGAACTGTTTAGAATTAAAGGCAAAATGTGACACAAATCATTAGAATAAGTAAATAATTTTATTATATAAATTAGGTACTTAATAAACAATTGAACAGCTGAAAGCTTCAAACAAAACCTGAAAATTGAATGTCTTCAGAAAATATTAATTTCCTTGCTTTTTCTCACATTTTGTTCCTGTTACTCCTCCAGATTTTACTCCCTGGTGTAATACAGTGAATTAAACACATCTGTGAATCAGAAAATATTTTTTTCAACAACATCATTAGGTTCTTCAGTATGAAACACATGCTTTCTCATTTACAAAAGTATTCCTGTCCCCACACCATGTCAGTACTATCTATTGTCATGCATGGGCGTCGGAGGACTCCTCTAAGGGCTTGTTAAATGTATGTAATAACTTGCCGAGACATAGGTTGTGCTACCACTGATTTTGTCTTCTTTTTCTTCTTTCCTCACAACTGCCAAGTAAGGGCACCTAGCACCGCCTCTTCCAGGGGTTTCACCATAAAGGATGGACTGCCTTTTTTAGAAGGCCTAAGCAAGCCATAGAACGAGCATGAGACTGATTCCAGAGTAGTTGGAACCCTGGACCGGGGAGCAATGCATTTGCACGTTTTTCGTTTCTTTTTTCTTTGTTATTCACTTCATCTGGTGATGAATAAACAGGATGGCCTGGTTGGTGTCCCAAAATTCTGACTGATTCCAGTCTGTCCTTCTACTGCCCAATCACAATATTTAGTCCTTTAACAGTAGAGAAACGCCAAGCAAAATGACACCTTTTATTGGCTAACTATCCTTTAACAGCAATCTTTAACTGATGCTATGAACATTTCGGCCCTGTCCACACTATTACATTTTCAGAATACAAATGCACGCTTTAGTCTCCATTGCTGACTTTCGTCCACACTACCCCTGGCATGTTCAATCCCCGAAAACAGAGACTTTTGAAAACGTTTTCCATTGCCTTATACTCCAGAAAACACTGCCTCAATGTTGTAGTGTGGACAGGCAAAAATCCAGATTTCAGAAAACAGAGACTCTATTTGTCCCGCCATTGACACTCCATCCCTTCATGGATTTTTTGGATGATGTGCGCATGCCCAGTTAAGGTAAATGTCTAAGTCATATCAGGTTCTAGTCATTTTAGTGTGGGCAGAGATACTTTAAGCGATGTGAAAAGTAAGGATGAAGATTTTTTTTGTTTAAAACCACCATTTTTAAATGAAAACGTAGCAATGTGGATGTACTGTATCCTTCGAGTTTGGTATTTTTCCCATTCTTCAATGCAGATTTTCTCACATTCTACTAAATTAGATGAAGAGCTTTGGTGGGCTGGAATTTTTTATCACTGGTATAGCCTGAGCTTGGTAGTTTCTGGGCGGTGCCATGCTTTTTTCATTTTGTTATAATGGACTTCATGATTCTTCTAGGAAGATTAAGAACTTTACCAATCTTTTATAAGCTTCTCCAGCTGTTTTATTTTTATATTGAAGTTCTACAGGCAGCACCATCTTTTTGAGAGCAGGACCAATCTGCTTTTTTAGTTATAAGACCATGTTAATATATTTAGTGGGATTTTTCAAGAAAATAGAATACCTCACCTACAATAATTTAGGATCTTAAACCAAAGTATTCAGATTTGGTTGTGAAAAAAGTCAGGTATCAATGGATAAATTATATAAGGATGAACCAGAAAAGAAAGGAGCAAATAATGGAAAGGGCAAGGAGTTATCTTTAAAGGGAAGTCAGGAAGACTGATCATCTAAACACAAAATACAAAACAAAAATTCACCTTCTTCCTCTGTTGTCCTTTCTGATCTTTCATAACTACTTTAATGTAGCTACCTGAGCTCTCATCTGCTTTGCTCTGCCTGCCTGCACATTTTGGGCAGTGGTTCTGTCTCACATTGTTCATCTGGGGTCCGATATAACATCGTCAACGCTCACTTCTCAAAGTCCTTAACCCAATCCAAACTAGGCTCCTTCTGGAAGCTCAATGGAGTTCACATACCCAGGCCAATGGGTTTTACGAGCAAAGAAGCACCTCCAAAGTGCTAGCAGGCAAGCTCTCTCAAAGCCCCATTGTCTCTACACTAGAAAAAAAAATTACCATGTCTTTGCGCACTGTGAAAAAAGTTGCAGGTGAGATGAAAGTATATATGGTAGGAGCATGAATTTCATTTGTTTAAAACGCCATTTTTTCGTGAGGCCCTGCAAATTCAATTTTGTGTGGATCATTTCACTCATCATTAATGGTGACATTTTACATGGGACTTGATTTGCCGCTGTTCAGGGACACATATAAAGAAACTGAACAGTCTTAGCTCAATGAAATAGAAAGACTTTCAAGAACCAATCAAATGCACCCAGGAGCAGACAGCTATCTGAGCTAAAAAAGAAAAGGCTTTAGCTACAGCAGAAGGGGCCTGGTGAGAATGGGCTGAGGCTCAGTCTCTTAGATCTTTCTTTTACCTGCCTTTATCCTCAGGCCCCTCCCATGTGGGTCTGTTACATAACAATATTTCATATGTATTAGTCATGTGATCATATTAAGTGGAGTTTAGGATAACGGCTTCAATCAAAAATTTCAGTCTTGACTTTTGCTAGAGTTTGTCAACAGTTTAACATGAGGCTTTGTTTAGGATTTTTGAATCTTTTTGGCTCCTGTTTTGACTCCCATTTTCACCTTTTGTTTATCTTTAACATTTTTCTTTTTGTATTCTGTCATTGGAAACATTTGCCTAACTCTGTTGCTTTTTCTGCATATGCCTGCACTTTGTATTCTGGTTTATAATTGTAGACTTGTTTTTATCAATTTTACTTCCAACACATCTGCTTCTTTGCAAACCCACTTTAGTTTGCATTGTTTCTTGGTGCACATGGTCAGCTGAATTTTACAAAGTGGTAGTGCAGTGTTGATGGGCGCTTCCATTTCTGAGAATGTATTGTTCCAAAATGGATCTGATGGTTACAGATGGAATACAGGATCAAGGTACAATGGAGCAAGCTGTTTGTGGGTTCAACTGCCCCTCCAACAAGACAAAAAAAAAGTAAAAAATTCTTGTCCCAAGCCACAATTTCTTTTAATGAATAGGAACAACAAAGTGCCAACAAGAGAACAGTGCCCAGAGCTCTGCTATTATAAAACGGTGTCCATGACATCAAAAAAGAAGAAACCCACACAGGTAGATTCCTGAAGCATACATATGAGATTCAGTGCTCCCTGCAGAGTGGAACTTCATAGCTATGAGGAACAGTGATGATGTCAACAACATGTGTGTGCCACATGCGTACTGCCTGAGTTGATAGTTGGGGCAGTCAGGGTTAAAGAAGGACTGGATATGAAACATAAACCTTTAACTTTGCAAAGCCATAGCCAGGAAATCAACCTGTATCTTTCATCAGAACCAAAACGCTAGCCTAAATCAAAGTAAAAGAAGGGTTGCCTTAAATTAATAATCAATAAAACACCTATGTTGAACACAAATTTTGTTTAGAAAGAATATCCATAATTACATGTGCATCAGGCACATGACACCAGCTATGTAAAGCGTTATGCTGGAGACATCATGCTGCATAACATTCAGAACCAATGTCCTGGCAAAAGAGTGACACCGCCTTCATAAAAAAAAAGCAAAATGGTGTTGCAGTACAATAATAACATCACAATAAAAAATATTTACATAACTCCAGAAGCTTAATCAGATCAGAATAATTTTATTCTAATAATCTCCCCAAATTATGTTTAAAACCTTCCAGTTTCATAATGAACACACTACAAAAAATGCATTTAAAACAAAAAAAATGAATTAAGTTATTAATTATTACATTAAATAAAATAATAATCAAATGAATTCAAATACAGAATTATAATATTAAATAAATAATAAAGAAACCAAAACTGTAATAAAATCAAAGAATGAAAATGAAACCAATAATCATACCAGAAGTAGTTACCAAAAACCAAAATTACAATCCAAACATGTAATCAAAAAATGCATACAAAAATTCAAAATTAACCATGAGAATTTTAACAGTAATACAGTTATAGAAAATTATCACAGAAATATCAAAATATTCTGAAAATTTGAATAAATAGAGGGACAAAGAGAGAGAGCGAGAAATCAGCAGCTCCTGATTACTACTGTGAAAGGCCAGTAGCAGGCGGGTGTCTTAAATAGTCCACTCAGGTGACTGCAGTCCTAATGAATGCTGCACCTGAGAGTTATAATTTACAATGAGCCTCTGTCCTTTGCAAACACAAAACACAAACAAAAATATAAACTGAGTGAGATGCTGTTGTAACCCCAACAAATGTACACAAAGCAAAGACAAAGACAACCAAAAGCAATACACAAAGAAAAAAACTGTAAAAAAACTAAAGTAGAAATGCATGCAGAAAGCATTTGATCAGGTCCCACATGACAGGTTGGGTATCAAACTAAAAGAAGTGGGAATTCAGGGTGTTGTGTGTAGATGGGTGCAAAATTGTCTAAGACGCAGGAAGCAGAGGATTATGGTGCAAGGAACCTTATCAGAATTGGCTGATGTTAAGAGTGGTGTCCCTTAGGGGTTTGTGCTAGGGCTGCTATTTTTATTATATTTAAATGATTTTGATACGAATATACGACATATATACCGGTAGGTGGATTGGTAGATAATCTAGAATCCGTTGAATCATCTGTTGAATTAAGGGACTTGGACAGCATACGGTGCTTGGGCAGATTTGTGATAGATGAAATTTAATTTAAGTAAACGTAAAATATTACACATTGGAAGTAAAAAAATTAGGTTTATCTACACAATGGGAGGTCTGAAAATTGAAAGCACACCTTATGAGAAGGATTTAGCTGTCATAGTGGACTTGTCACTATCAACTTCCAGTCAGTGTTCTCAAAGTCATTAAGAAGGCTAACATAATGTCAGGTTGTATAGCACGATGTGTGGAATACAAATACAAGGAGGTTATGCTTCAGCTTTAAACACTCTGGTCAGGCCTCATCTGGAGTATCGTGTGCAGTTTTGGTCCACAAGCTACAAAAAAGACATAGAAGCTCTAGAAGAAGTCCAGAGAAGGGCAACTAAGCCGATTCTAGGGCTACAAGGGATGAGTTATGAGGAATAATTAAATCAGCTTAGCATTTTCATCCATCCATCCATCCATTGTCTCCCGCTTATCCGAGGTCGGGTCGCGGGGGCAGCAGCTTGAGCAGAGATGCCCAGACTTCCCTCTCCCCGGCCACTTCTTCTAGCTCTTCCGGGAGAATCCCAAGGTGTTCCCAGGCCAGTCGAGAGACATAGTCCCTCCAGCGTGTCCTGGGTCTTCCCCGGGGCCTCCTCCCGGTTAGACGTGCCTGGAACACCTCACCAGGGAGGCGTCCAGGAGGCATCCTGATCAGATGTCCGAGCCACCTCATCTGACTCCTCTCGATGCGGAGGAGCAGCGGCTCTACTCTGAGCCCCTCCCGGATGACTGAGTTTCTCACCCTATCTTTAAGGGAAAGCCCAGACACCCTGCGAAGGAAACTCATTTCAGCCGCTTGTATTCGCGATCTTGTTCTTTCGGTCACTACCCATAGCTCATGACCATAGGTGAGGGTAGGAACATAGATCGACTGGTAAATTGAGAGCTTCGCCTTGCGGCTCAGCTCCTTTTTCACCACGACAGACCGATGCAGCGCCCGCATTACTGCGGATGCCACACCGATCCGCCTGTCGATCTCACGCTCCATTCTTCCCTCACTCGTGAACAAGACCCCGAGATACTTGAACTCCTCCACTTGGGGCAGGATCTCGCTACCAACCCTGAGAGGGCACTCCACCCTTTTCCGGCTGAGGACCATGGTCTCGGATTTGGAGGTGCTGATTCTCATCCCAGCCGCTTCACACTCGGCTGCAAACCAATCCAGAGAGAGCTGAAGATCACGGCCTGATGAAGCAAACAGGACAACATCATCTGCAAAAAGCAGTGACCCAATCCTGAGCCCACCAAACCGGACCCCCTCAACGCCCTGGCTGCGCCTAGAAATTCTGTCCATATGAACAGAATCGGTGACAAAGGGCAGCCCATGCGGAGTCCAACTCTCACTGGAAACGGGTTCGACTTACTGCCGGCAATGCGGACCAAACTCTGGCACCGATCGTACAGGGACCGAACAGCCCTTATCAGGGGGGCCGGTACCCCATACTCTCGGAGTACCCCCCACAGGATTCCCCGAGGGACACGGTCGAATGCCTTTTCCAAGTCTACAAAACACATGTAGACTGGTTGGGCAAACTCCCATGCACCCTCCAGGACCCTGCTAAGGGTATAGAGCTGGTCCACTGTTCCACGACCAGGACGAAAACCACACTGTTCCTCCTGAATCCGAGGCTCGACTATCCGACGGACCCTCCTCTCCAGGACCCCCGAATAGACTTTTCCAGGGAGGCTGAGGAGTGTGATCCCTCTGTAGTTGGAACACACCCTCCGATCCCCTTTCTTAAAGAGGGGGACCACCACCCCGGTCTGCCAATCCAGAGGCACTGTCTCTGATGTCCATGCGATGTTGCAGAGGCGTGTCAACCAAGACAGTCCTACAACATCCAGAGCCTTGAGGAACTCCGGGCGTATCTCATCCACCCCCGGGGCCCTGCCACCAAGGAGTTTTTTGACCACCTCGGTGACCTCAGTCCCAGAGATGGGGGAGCCCACCTCTGAGTCCCCAGGCTCTGCTTCCTCATTGGAAGGCATGTTAATGGGATTGAGGAGGTCTTTGAAGTACTCCCCCCACCGACCCACAACGTCCCGAGTTGAGGTCAGCAGCGCACCATCCCCACCATTTTCAGTTTAAGCAAAATGAGACATGATTGAAGTCTTTAAAATTATGAAGGGAATTAGTACAGTGGATAGAGACTGCTATTTTAAAATGAGTTTCAGTAAGAACACAGGGACAGAGTTGAAAACTTGTTAAGGGTAAATTTCACACAAACATTCAGACGTTTTTCTTCACACAGAGAACTATAGACACATGGAACAAGCTAACAAGTAATATTGTAGACAGTGGAACTTTAGGGACCTTCAAAAGTAGATCTGATTTAATTTTGGAAGAATTAAGTGGTTTGGACTGGCAGTCCCTGTTGGGCTGAACAACCTATTCTCATCTAGATTGTTCTAATGTACTAAAATGCTCCAAGATGTTATGATCAGAGGGACACCAAGCACCAGAGAAGTGCGCGGCATCCTCTAGATTCATGGTGGAACATAGTGCTCTTTATATTCTGTATGTTGTAAATACAGTAAGATGCAAGAGTTGACTTTTCATTCAATCTTCCAGCTATGCTGGGGTTGTTGTATTCATACAGTGCATCCGGAAAGTATTCACAGCGCATCACTTTTTCTACATTTTGTTATGTTACAGCCTTATTCCAAAATGGATTAAATTCATTTTTTTCCTCAGAATTCTACACACAACACCCCATAATGACAACGTGAAAAAGGTTTACTTGAGATTTTTGCAAATTTATTAAAAAAAAAAAAATTGAGAAAGCACATGTACATAAGTATTCACAGCCTTTGCCATGAAGCTCAAAATTGAGCTGAGGTGCATCCTGTTTCCCCTGATCATCCTTGAGATGTTTCTGCAGCTTAATTGGAGTCCACCTGTGGTATACTTATGTACATGTGACTTCTCATTTTTTTTATTTTTAATAAATTTGCAAAAACCTCAAGTAAACCTTTTTCACGTTGTCATTATGGGGTGTTGTGTGTAGAATTCTGAGGAAAAAAATGAATTTAATCCATTTTGGAATAAGGCTGTAACATAAAAAAAATGTGGAAAAAGTGATGCGCTGTGAATACTTTCCGGGTGCACTGTATATTTGATCTCAACTAGTCTTATAATTTAGGCAAGTTTCTGACTCTGTTTCAGCAATTTATCACTAACTCAAATGAAAGACTTACTATTCAAGCCTAATAATATTTTCTTGCTACCTCTACCTTTTACATATGTTTTCTTAACCTGCATCCAAATGATGTTTGCCTGTTCCTTTTTGTATTTTTTTAGCAATTTCGCATTTTTATTTATGTTTTGAATTTATGTCTTCCTGCTGTCCAAGTTATGTTTCTAATCCAGCCCACAGCAATGTTGCCAGCAATATATTCAAGGAGGTGAATTCTTGTTCATGACATCATTTTTGAAGGCATGCCAGCAAGAATATCTTAAAGGGATTTATCTGCTTTCATGATAGACTAAACCAGAAATTTTCCAGTTTTCCTCTGCCTTTTCAGTTTAGCTCTCTGTTTTGGTTCAGTAACCTACCTGTGACCAGCATAGATATAAACAAGCTGATGTATTTCTTGTCCATAGACATCCAAATAAAAGTGAATGTTGTCATTCAACACCATGCTGCATTTGGAAGTTATGCAGATCACAATGGTGTTGATATTTTTTCAGGTTATGTTACCTGTAGATTTAGTTTTTATTGAGACATTGTGCATATAGAAGTTTCCATACTGTAGCTTGGAGCTGCTTCAAGGTCCTCACCACATATGCGGCCCAGATTCTCCTGCCATCACACTCTTTCAGTAGACAGTCAGTGTTGTGCCTTCGTCATCTTTGCTGTTACACAATGCAGAGTGCAGTGCTATACCGAACGTAATTATCTTGTATAACAATTTCCAAGTCTGGGAATGTCAGTGGCAGCAATGGTGTCTTTAAAAGACTGCAGGTCAGTCAATGCCTTGCTATCTATCGAACACGAGCCCAACAGCACCCTCCAGATTTCTTTCCGCCGTCAAGACCAATTATGATCAGATGTGTTATGCATTTGATGATTCACCACCAGTACATTCTCCTTTAGCTTAGTTTTATCCACTTTAATTTAAATGGTATCTGAGCATGACAGTGAAAAAGGTCAATGGCCTTTGCATTCAATTGACAATTTTCTAACAGGATTTTATTTGAGCAAAGGTAGCGACTGTTTGAGGAACTCTGGAACAAAAATACAGGAAGCTCAGTGTTTTCCAGGACCTGCATTGTCAATATCTGGACAGCATGTTCCTTACACAAAATGCAAAAATGGGAAGTGGGGAAGAGGAAATATTTTATATGCACTAGGATGTACCAAACTTTTCCATAGCGTCACTGATGAAGGCACCTTTGGTTCCTCTCCAGTCACTGTTCCCTGGCCAGTAAATGATAAGTTCATAGGCTTTTCTATTTTCCATCCATCCATCCATTTTCCAACCCGCTGAATCCGAACACAGGGTCACGGGGTCTGCTGGAGCCAATCCCAGCCAACACAGGGCACAAGGCAGGAACCAATCCCGGGCAGGGTGCCAACCCACTGCAGGGCTTTTCTATTTTTCTTTTTGTAATTAAGCAGGAAGGAATAAGCATTTCAAAAAGGAGTTGCATACAAAAGCACATACACAAGTTAATCAGCAGAACGACAATGAAATAGTTAGCCTTCCATATCCCTACTAAACAGTTAAGATCATTGTCACCTACATCAGGGACTGTTTCCAAAGTGACTGTCAGAATAGTTGATTCTGAAGCAGTACTCGTAATCGCAGAAAGTCACATCCCTTTTGGCTATTAAGAGTATAAATGGAGACGCCCTTTCTTTATCTGGTGTGGGGATTTATTCTCACCTCGGGGTTCTGGTTAAAGTAGCACAGTTTCTTGCAGGTACTCACCCAAATCCCCAAAGATGTAGAAATTAGGTGAACTGGTGATTTCACGTTAGCCCAACACAAGTGTAAGTGTGGGTTTGAAGAAAACCCTGTGATGGACTGCTGCCTTAACTTGTGCCCATTGCTGCTGGGTAAAACCTGACCTTGATATGGTCAGAGTGTGTGTGAGTGTAACCAGTCTCCACTGCACATGCTGTACTGCTGCACTCTGGCCTTGACTCTGGTTAACCTCCAAGTCTTCTGTGGTGTGATACAGTGGTGTAGCTCGAGTTCGTGCCGCTCAGAGTGTGGTGGTGCTTCAATTTGCCGCCCTCCAACATATCTGAATACGTTAACCTATTTAAATAGAAAATTAAAATGATGTATAGAGAAAAATTAAGACACATTTTGCATAGATTTATTCATATATAGAGAAACAGCAATCATTTTTCACATATAATTATTTATAAGCATCAACTAGACAAGAACATAGTATAGACGCGCTGATAGACCGTGTTCTAATTATTAGTTTAATATAATTACGCTGTGAAAACCAGAACCAATTCCAAGCATGGAGGACCTGGGACACAAACCCTGGTCTCCTTACTGTGTGGGCTACCACCACACCACCCCTGCTAGAAATTTGCTTTAGGAGAAGCCACTTTGTTTTTTGGTTTAGTTTTAGTGGCTTTAACAACAGGATGTTTGACTTCGACCTTGGTTCAGTTTTTTTTGCTTTTTTACTCTTTCTTATTCCCCGTCCTTCCTCATAAAATCTTTACTGACTATTTTTTTTTCATTTTTTCATTTAGAACAGCCACACAAATTCATCTATGCATTGCAACTAAATAGCTGCAATTCACAGAAATTTTACAAAATGGTTATGCCCATAAAAAATCTTTGTGTATCAATAAAAATATGAAGTGACAAATTAACAGTGTCATTAAAATTAATTTAAAAGTAAAAAATACTTTGGCTAGACTTTTGAAATTAGAATTTTGGCTGGTGTTTTGGCTTTAGTGTTAGAATTTTGGTTTTCCTTTGTACCAACTCTCTGGACATTTTTCTAGACTACAAATTTGCCTGATTCCTTAAAACTTTCCATCTGGTCCGTGTCCCTTAAATTCTAGAGTGTGCATTCTGTTCCTACAGCTTATCAAATTCATTGGTTGAAGTCCACTTGCCGACTGTGCTGTTAAAGTTATAAATTGCATGCATATTCTAAGCTGGTATTTACTTAATAATAATAATAATAATACATTTTATTTATATAGCACCTTTCCCATGCTCAAGGCACTTAAATTGGTTCGACTTGTTCTGTGCTTTCTCTAATATTTTATCTTAATAAAATTGTGATCATCTGAACAAATTCTCCATTGGCATTGGCTCTGCTGACAGGAGATTCTCTTATTAAAGTTAACTTTTCAGTACTACAGAAATACCCATCCCAGCCCCAGGGTTCAAATCTGAGCCCATGAAAATAGGGGGGCCATGTATAAAAATGGCTGTAATTTCTAAATGGCTCATATGATATTTTTGTTAAACCCTTTGAATTAAAGCTGAAAAATCACATCTTGATTGCTTTGCTTCAAATCCATTGTGGTGGTGCACAGAGCCAAAATTCTGAAGATTGTGTCATCCAAATACTTATCGACCTGAATGTATGCTCAGGAATATAGACATGAACAAGTTCTGTAAAGTAAGTGCGAGCAAAGCCATTAAAACAACAACAACATTTATTTCTATAGCACATTTTCATACAAATGATGTAGCTCAAAGTGCTTTACAAGATGAAGAAAGAATGATTAGGCAATACTAAGTAACAAAGAATAAAGTATGGCCAGAAGAACAGAAAAAAAAAAACTTCAGAGGGAAGAAGAAAAAAACAAAATCTGCAGGGGTTCTAGGCCACAAGACCACCCAGTCCCCTCTAGGCATTCTACCTAACATAAATAACCTCAATCAGTCTTCATAGTTTTCAGGCTTCACGTGGACGAATTCGATGATGATGGTCATGTGGACATCTGGTCTTTAATCCATCAATGTAGGGACATCACGGTGTTTTGATCAGGTGGTGGTGGCACGGATCACCACCACAGAAAAATGGAAAGAGAACAGCAGAGAAAGTAAGGGTTAGTACGGATTGTGGAGCTATGCTAAAAATGATAGTTAAATGCATATACAGAATATCAGGGTTACACTAAAATGAAGCTATGAGAAAGCCATGTTAAAATGATGTGTTTTTTAGCAGTTTTTTAAAGTGCTCCACCCATTTAGCCTGGCGAATTTTCATAGGTAAGCTATTTCAGATTTTAGGTGCACAACAGCAGAAGCCTGCCTCACCACTTCTTTTAAGTTTATCTCTTGGTACTATAAGCAGACATTCATTTGAAGATCTAAGGTTACGATTTGGAGTGTAAGGTGAGAGGCATTCTGAAATATAGGATGGAGTGAGATTATTTAAGGCTTTGTACACCATAAGCAGTATTTTAAAGTCAATTCTAAATGACACAGGTAACCAATGTAGTGACATCAGAACTGGAGAGATGTGCTCATATTTTCTTTTCCTAGTTAAGATTCTAGCAGTTGCATTCTGCACTAGTTGCAATCAATTGATGTCTTTTTTGTGTTGTCCTGAGAGGAATGCGTTAAAGTAATCTAGCCGACTGAAAACAAAAGAGTGAACTAATTTCTCGGCATCCTGCAATGTTATAAGAGGTCTAACTTTTGCTATATTTCTTAAGTGAAAAAATGCTGTGCTAGTAATTTGATTAATATGTGATTTAAAATTCAGGTCAGAGTCAATAATTACCCCTAAATTCTTTACCTCTGTCTTGACTTTTAAGCCTAATGGATCAAGTTTATTTCTAATATCCTCATTATATCCATTTTTGCCAATAACTAAGATTTCTTTTTATCTAAAGGAGAATTTAGGTAATGATCTGTCATAGTAACTGGAAGTAGTTGCTCTTTCTAATTCTAGTTTTAATAGTTGTGGCATTGTTTTGAATTAAATGTGGAAAAGAAGTTTAAAAAAATCTGAACAACCTAAAAGCAATGCATTGGAGTTAAAATTGTACTTGAAATAAATGAATGAACTAATTGAGTGTATCATCTGCAGGCGATACCACTTCAATGTTCCTGTATTATAAACTGGAGAAAGTAAACCTTAGATGGCACAGTAATGTGAGGACTAAATGATGGGTCAGTGACTAAAAAACGTACACATTTTAATCGGCTTGATGAAACAAAAATTCAAACCTTGTAAGACTCGAGTGTTAACATGGGAGATTTTGAATGATACCATTAATGTACACATTCTCACGCTTCACATACAAAGAGAAGGAAAGGATTACCAAACAAAGTGAGCTTCCATCAGGCAAGCACACCGTGTTACAAGTCCAAGTAGTCTGTTAAACAAGCAGTTTCAGTTGAATGTTTTCAAAGCTTCAGTTTAGACACTTCGACACGGGTCTCCCTTGTTCTCAATGGTAGTTTTGTTTTTTTAGAATCAGATAAAGTTTATTTTCTTTTGAAACCCAATGCTTTGTTTAAAAAAAAGGAATTTGGCACACCTGCATGCAGAAGTGCTGTATCTCTGGAAACAATGTATTCAGACTGTTCAGTGTCAGTCATCGGGAAGTTGAGAAGAATGACTTCTTTATGAGTCAGCACGGCTACTACACAAGGAGCTACCTACTGGGCACCATTTAACATCTCATAAACAGACAAACCAGGTGTTTCAACATTTTATGTTTCCAACTGAATTATCTACACAAATAGCTGTAGGTTTCTGTTAGGGTTTCACCACAATAGACTGATTTTGTAAAGTGTTTGCTAAGTATCAATTACAATTATGTCATATGACCAAATTATCTGATCACATCTCAGAGTTGGATTATTGTCCCTGATGAGACTCTTTTTAGCACCAAGCTGAGTTGTTCTGACCAGAAATTCCTAACTGTAGAAACCGTTTCCTGCTCTGTTTGGGGAGCTCAAAGGTATCCCAGACCAGTTGAGAGATTCAACATCTACAGTGTGTCCTGAGCTGTGTCTCCTGTGAGGCAAGCTCAATTTAATATCCCCACTAGAAACCTAAACCACTTCAACTGGCTCCTCTTGATCCAGAGAAGGTTCACTTTCTGGTCCTGGGGGTGTGTCAATCTACTCATTCTGTTACAAAGAGTAATCCCACCAAATCAGCATAAGAAACTCATTTTGGACAGTTGTACCACTTTCTCATTCTTTTGGTTACCTAAGCATTGTGACCATAGGTGGCTAGTCTCCAGAAAAAGTTAACACATCTCAAAGATTATTCTCTATAGTTAAAAAAAAATAGAAATCAATACGAATCCCTTCCGACTGGCATGATGGCACGCTAATACAGTTGTTACAGTGCAATTTTTTTTCCCAAAAAAAATAAATGTCCGCTTTTTGGTGGATTTTTTTGTGGTCTTTTCTCTTACAATCCAAAGATGTGCTTGTGAGGGTTATTGGTGCCTTGTAACTGGCCTTATATGATTGAATACTAGTATGCCCAATTATAAATTTGTATCCTGCAAAGTGCTGGTTCCTGAAATAAGCACAGTGCTTCTCAGAATAGATTTTTTTCCAGGCAGGCCTAAAAAAGAAAACATAAAAAATAGAGAAGTGGTGCAAGTTGGGTACCATATTGTTAGGTTACTCTATGAAGATGTTTGGGAACATGTACCATCAGGTGTTTGACCCTAAGATGGAAATCAATAGTCTATATGCTCTCTTGTACAGCAGTGAGACAAGACCCCTAAAATCTCTTGAACCGTAATCCTACAGAACATCTTCAATGGATGGGCTACTATATCAGAATATCAGACTCCTGTCCCTTTAGAACACTCTTCTATTTTCAGCTGAGCTGATACCAAAAGAAACTGGGGTATTCTGAGCAAATGGTTAAAAGGCATTTAATGTCATATTCATACAAATAAAGTCACTTTTGTTTTGTTATTTAGAACATTGGAATAATTGTGATGAGAACAGCCCATTCTGCCCCACAAACTCGCCAATCCCATTCACCTAGACTGTCTAAAATAACACCAACTCCAGATCTAAAGAGCTCTAAAGACCTACCCTTCATACCCTTCACCACTCTACTTTGTAATCTGACAGTGATTTTTTGTGTGAAGAAAAACTTTCTAACATTTGTGCAAAATCTGCCCTTAACAAGTTACTGTTACTGTGTTCCTGTTGAAGAGTTCATTTTAAAGTAACCCTTGGATCCACTGTACTAATTCTTTTCATAATGTTAAACACCTCAATTATGTCACCTCCATTTGCTTAAACTGAAAAGTACATAGGACTCAATTCATGAACAACCAAGTGTACCTTGATACCATGATAAAGTGGTATTAAGAAAGTGTACCAGAGATGTTTGATACCATTGAAGCTTTACATTATTTTAAACAGATAATAATATAATAATAATAATAATAATTCTTTACATTTACAGTATATAGTGCTTTTCTCACTACTCAAAGCACTTTATGCAAACCGTGGGTAGCCACTTCATCCACCACTAATTTGTAGCATCCACCGGGATGATGTGGCAGCACCCATTTTGTGCCAGTATGCTAACAACACATTAGCTGTTATGTGGTTAAGGGGTGAGAGATAATTAGCCAATTAGAGACAGGACATGATTATGGGACTACAACGACTAGGCCGTGTTGCCCAGGACTTCAGGATACACACTGCTCTTTACAAAGGATGCCCAGGGATCTTTATGACCACAGAGAGTCAGGACCTTGATTTTGCTTTTCATCCAAACGACAGTACCATTTTTCAGTACAGTGTCCCTGTCACTGCACTGGGGCATTGGGATCCACATCCAGACCACAGGATAAGTGCTCCATATTAGCCCTGCCAACTCCTTTTCCAGCAGCAACCCAAGTGTTTTCCTACATGGTCTCCCAACCAAGTGCTGACCACACCTGAACATTCTTAGTTTCAGGTAGGTGACCTGTTCTGAAATGAATGTGGTATGGCTGCTGGATCAGGTGAGAATATTGCGATCATTCATTTCTTCATTGTAATTTTAAATGAACTTCTAACTAACTGTTACTCCTTGACCAACTACCCCTATGTGTTTTAATTCAATTTAAGTATTTGTTTACCAAATAAGAGTCAAAACATACAGTAAGATTGCAGCACTCGTACCTCCTCTTTTAGTTATTCCTCTGGATGTCTGATAGCATCTGTCTGCACTTCACGTACATTTTAATAAAAGGTGAAAGCTTAATCGTAACATTTGTACCAAAGTAAAGCTCTCCTTTGGGCACATGAGGAACTTTAATTTCCTGCAGGCAGATTCCACAGTCACCCAACAGTTTACCTGTCCACTGAAAAAGAAAATTTGATTATTTTCTTTGTATTGAGTTTAATAGTGTTTTTTTCTGGCAATCATTACCCTTCTCACATCTGCAATGTAGAGAAAAGCCAAGCCTCGAAAGCTTGCATATTGTAATCTTTTTAGTTAGCCAATAAAAGGTGTCATTTTGCTTGGCTTTTCTCTACATTCATAATGGCTAACACGGTACAACACCCTAGTACTACACATCTGCAATGAAATAAAAGCAATGCGGTGTGAGAATGAGAATTTTAACACTGTAAATTTCTTTAAACCTTTATAGTAAACTTTAATGGGCATCTTGCTGAGCCATGGAGTTGATTAGCTTTCCAGTGAAAAAGGAAACACATCAGTGGACATTACACACTGTGTCACTCTGTGGCTCTCACAGTGCCGACTGTTCATGCAAATGAGCACAGCAGAGTGGGCTCTCCGTCTGCCATGGTAAACCTTCCTGAAAATATGCAATTAGTCACTCCACTTTTGTTTTATAACAGTTACTGCCCATCACAGAGGAGCAGAGCATGCATATCCCCTTCATTTATGTCAGTCTGCTCTTCAGTGACAGAGCTGACCAGGCTCACTCACTGTGTTGTGATCACCTTTTGATCTGAGAGTCACTGTCATGTTTGGCAGCCACTGTCACTCTCTGCTGGCTGTCACCCATCTCAATCCCACACGGCAAAGTGAGCAGACCAGCCCTCCCCCATCATGTTCTTTTCCATCAAAGTTGAGGCAGAAATGAAACAGATAAGAAAGTCAAGAAGCAGAGATTCTAAAGGCAGCCGAAAAGAGTAATCAGACAATAGCAGGCGTCAATACACAAAAACCACGGGGACTAGAAAATTCAAATAAACGCCATCATTTAACAGTCAATGGGTAAAGATTTGGGTTAATATTTTATTTAAATTGGTAAGGAAAGTGGATTCCTTTCATTGATTCTTCTTTTTTATAAGCAGATATGGACACCCATAATCATGCAGCTCTTAAATTAAATGCTATATGTGGCTCACATGCCAAGCAATATGCAGTGTCATTGCCACAAACAACCTGATAACAGCTGTGATATTACTGAAAAAAGAGCTACAAAATACACACAAGCAAGAACTATTTCTTGTATACTGATCTGACCTCATCCCATCTACATGTGTCTCTGTCTGACTGACAGCAGCAGCCAAACAATGTGATCAACATTAAAAAGACGGACATCATCGCCTGCAGCGTCCCAGTATGAGAAGTGCTTAGATATGGAGGTATGGATCTCAAGATGTGCAATCATCTCTACCTGCCATGATGTCACCCTACAATCACCAGCTGACAAACAAGAGAATTGTTATGATCTGGCAGTTTTTGACATGTTTGTAGGATAAAACTAAACTAACTACTAAAACTAAAACTAATAATCACCTCAATAGGTTCTTTCTCAGAGCCATAGCCCTCTCAAACCAATAATTTAGCCATCTTCTTTGTATATTCATGTGTTCTGTCATGTACTGTATGTGTGTACAGTGTATGTACACGTATCTGTGTGCATGTGTGTACACAACACACAGTCACACTTTCACTTGGACATCATCATTTGAACATTTCCTTTATAATTGTGCTATTTACAGTATGTTATTTATAAGTGATTCTGTGTTCTGTTATAAGCAGCTCCAATTCTACCAAGTGAAATTCCTGTACATTATGTACTGGATAAAAGTTATTCTGATTCTGAAGCATTTTGGTAAATCTATGCATCTGTTATGTTTTTTCTAAGACTCAATTTTAGTATTTGTTTTTTCTTAGAAGGGTTCTAAAAAAAGTTGAAATATTTTATCTCTATTTCCCGATGCCATTTTGTTTTGTTATGAGTGCTGCCA
This sequence comes from Erpetoichthys calabaricus, assembly GCF_900747795.2. NCBI lineage: Eukaryota > Metazoa > Chordata > Cladistia > Polypteriformes > Polypteridae > Erpetoichthys > Erpetoichthys calabaricus. Next base: position 76,754,310 of record NC_041394.2, read on the forward strand.
TTTTAGGGCAATCACATTGATAGTTACTATGGTGATACTACCCAGAAGGACCTGGGAATGTGTAGCATATGAGCAACCATATGATTATCATCACATGCATTTCTGAATCATCTGAGATTACTTTAGCAATTCTTTAGTGTTTGATTCCTGGTTCTTCAAATCTGCCTCTGGCTTTACCAACTTTGATTTTTGGTTGGTGTTCGTGAAAGATCAGTTGCATTCTCTGGCTAACAAACTTAACTTGACTCTTGACTATATGTTCACTCTCATTTAAAAAAGTATCGTATCTCATTCTCGAGCCAGTAGAAGAAGATCATTCAGGCCATCAACTCATATGGTTAGCAAATGGCTGACATGTGTCAATATCTCATCCAGGGACATTTGTAAAAGTTGTTAAGATTTCTGCTAATACTTACATGATGTGGTGGTTTTGATATACATTACCATGAATTGGAAATGCTCTTGGATTTCATCTTTTCTATTCTGCCTAATAGCCATACTGGGGGGAATGCATGGGTTCACTAGGGCATTACAATGGTGGCTAGGTGGAAAAAAACTAATAGACAAAGACCACAAAAGTACTGGGTGAGTAACATATAGCATTTAGGGAAGTGACCTCTAGGGGATGTAACAGAGCCATAAGCCTGGTTTCGATTTTCTTGCAGGTAACTGCTATGAATTTGCTATACGATTTTGACTTAGTTATATCGATCTCTCTGTCCCCCTGGTAATGACCTTTTGCTTTGATCTTCAACCTGTTTTCATTTCCTTTATTTAAAACCCTCTTCATTTCTCTTGTTTGGCTCGGCAAAAACACAAATTTTTTTTTTTTTGACAAAATACCTTCATTTAGTCTTCTTCTTCCAAAATGCACAATATTTGTTTTATAATATGCATTAATTGTTTTATTTTCTTTCTTTTCCTATCTTTCTTTCCTTCTCCTTCTCAAATCCATCCAGGTGTGTGTTTTTCCCACCCGCCAATTCCAATTTACCTGGGGGAAGAAGAGCACTTCCTTTTCAACTTTGACTTGAAGGTACTTCAGGTGTAACAACATTGCCACCAGGGACCATTTCTGGTTCAGGTGGATCTTCCATAGTACAGAGGAGTCCACCCCTGGCAGCTCTTCTTGGCAGTGCCAAATTATGCCAGCAGAGCTACCCATTGAAACTATAGATCCCATGCTGCCTTCTGGTTATGCAAATGGCAGACCCACTACAGGGATGCTGTCACTGAGGGGAACTCATGAGCCCAGTAGGCAGCCTTCCTCTGTCCTTCCACTATGATAGCCTCCTGACCAGGATAGGGAACACCATCCATCCCAGCCTTCCATCCATGAGAATAAAACCCAAGCTCATAAGCCAGAACGACAATCATAGTAGGCATCTAAACCAAAATGATGATGTTGACATCAAACTCTGCGTCAACAGTAGGTCACATATTTTTACAGCAAATATTATTGATTGTTGCAGCCAGAAGACATTGCATTGCCAAATGTCACCACTCATATACAAAAAGAAAAAATTATGGCTTTGCAAAATAACAAAATAAGAACAAACATAAGGTAAAAATAAATAAAATATAGAAAACTGGCAAACAACCAAACAACCATTTATGACACTTATATCCTGAAGTGAATAAAAATATGGTATACATTGTGTTGTCTTCTATAAAATTAAATAATTTTAAATTGAGCACTGCTTGAATCTCCATTTACCACTCAGCCTTTCATATGGCACAATGAGGCCAACAGGCTTCTGTTGAATTAGTCCATTTTACCTGCGTATGTTAATGTGACATTTGGAGGCTAACCATGGATCTGTGGCCTTAATGACAAAGAGGCAGACTGAGCTTGGCTGTCGTATTATGAATCGTGCCTTTCATGGTGAACGCCACTCCAATTACTTCACATGCACATAGGGATGGCTGGCCGCAGCAATGCGCTTATACTACAAGTGCGGTGTTTCATTTATCATCCCCAATAAATGGGTGGTCTCCTTACAACACGTCATTTTCTTAATTTCCCTTATTTACTAATTTGCCTATGTTGTTGGTATTCTTCGCCATAACAAAACATACTAGGAAGTTAAATAAATTCTGAATGGTCCCACTGAAAATATGTCGATCGTGATTTGGTATAAGAATGCATGAGATTTTGATCCCCTCCACAAAATTTGGTCTGCCCACTTTTATTCTGCCATTGACTATCATCTTGTAGCTTGCATATGTAGTTCAGACTTGCAAGATAAGCTATAATGGGTTTTACCTTTTCCCAAATGAGAAGCCTGTAGGGAAATATCCTAGCAGGAAGGAAAAATATTAAAAGGTACTTGGGAGGATCAAATATTATATCTCAAACCCCCAAAACAGGAGATGGATGCATAATGTATTTATTTATCTTCTGCTACTCTTATTTCTTTACTGTATTTATTTAATCATCCACAAAATTTAACCCTGAACTCTTGCAGTACATGTGACAATAAAGATCTAATCTAATCTAATAATGCAACTGCCTATATTGGTCAAACTCCTGCAAAAAGTGTTTGTAACATATATAGGAGGCCTTATGGGATAAACCTGAAGCAGAGCTAACCCTGGAAAAGGACCTTGGCACATTTATGGGCTTCTAGCTGACTTGTAAGTGCTTTCTGGTTATGTAACCACAGCACTGAAAATACCCCCATGTTGCCCATTGAAGTGACCTGCAGTACCATCTTTACAGAGTTTGGATGTGACCAAATGGAAGTGAGAGCTTCCCTGGAGACTTGTAGCTGGAGCCAAACTTATTTATTGGCAGAAAGGGATCTGGACCTGCACTAAGGAGGCATTGAGGCACATCTGAGGTATCAGGAGGGGAAAAGGGATCTTAGTTTAAGATAATTAAGCTGCTGGTAAAAGCATTTTGATGTTTGTTTGAGCCCAAGGGAGCTTGAACTCTGGTAGGTTTGTTCTGATATTTAATAATATTCCTCTCTTTAAAGGATTTGACTTATTTGTTTAATAAAACCTTCATTTTTGTTTAAATTGATCTGTGATAGTCTGGGCACAGGCTCGAATTAGGAGCAAATCTACATAGTCAGTATATTTAGAGATCAAAACAGGACAAGGTACTCTCATAGCAGCATTCATAAATGCATAAGCGAAGTCAATATGGTGTTTATATTGAAAAATATTTTGTAGAGGGTGACAAGCCAAGCAAAATGACACCTTTTATTGGCTAACTAAAAAGATTACAATATGCAAGCTTTCGAGAAGAAGCTTTGCCTGAAGAAGGGGCCTGAGTTGCCTCGAAAGCTTGCATATTGTAATCTTTTTAGTTAGCCAATAAAAGGTGTCATTTTGCTTGGCTTTTTTCTACATTCATAATGGCTAACATGGTACAACACCCTAGTACTAGAGGGTGACAAATAATATATAGAGGGAGGGGATCACAGGGGCAGCACTAAGTAACAATAAACACTACAAAACATTAATCATATGCCATCTTTGAGCCTACCTAAATGAGCCTTGAATTCCTGACTAACAGGTGGAGATTGTTCATTCATTTGACCACTGCTCCAGTGTCACAAGCACTCTCTTCTCTCACCTCCCATCTCATTCTGTCTCTTTTATTTCTCTCTTAACCCTGAACTCTCTTTCTATTGCCAGTTAATAATTCATACCAAATGCTTATCCCCACTGCAAGTGCTGCTTTAAAGACCCTTCTGACATCATTTCTGGCCAGATTCAAATCTAATTCTGAGGTTTATAAAGTTTTCAAGGTCACCAAAGTAAAGTGTCCATGCTGGCTTCTTAGACCTCAGTCCTGTGAGACCTGTGTAGCTCTTAATGTACAAGATCTCTTAGGCAGTCTCTTGTTCCAAAAGCAACAGCAACCTACTTCTTCCTCTTGTTGACTGTATATGTATATCCATATCTATCTCTATATCTACATCTATATCTCTATCTATATGTATATATTGTGACCATCAGGGAGCATTTCAGCACCTCAGACCCCAGACCCAACTCCTCAGACGCAAGTCAAAGGTTCAATAAAAAGTTTATTTTAACAGAATACATCCACAGGTTATCCAAAAGCACAAACTCAGCCACAATTCTCTTTTCTGTATCATTTATTCTTTCACTCCTCCCAGGAAAATGTTGTCCAGCTCCTCTCCTGACCTGCATGAGGTAGAGTGGCTTCTTTTATCTTAGACCTAGGACTACTTCTGGTACTAGGGCATAGCATAGCATTTCTGGGTTGAGTGAAATTCCTCAAAAGCAGGGTTCTGCTCCACGGTATTACAATTCCCAGCATGTCTTGTGCGTGTTCATACTGGTAGTGCCACCCAGGGATGTTTCCACCTAAGGTGTAGGGGGAATATGTAGAACTCGAATTGTTGTCTCCCTGTCCTTCCTTCACACTGGTTTCCCAGCTGTGGTATAGTTCCTTGGTCTAATCCTGACTAGATGCCAGCATACCCATTTCCAGATTGGCATCTTCTGCCAAACTCCTGGCTAAGGCAGGGAATACCCTACCTTTCTTCTTGTACCTCTGAAGGGCTGGCCTCCTGTCTTGGTAAGGAACCTTGCTCCATCTTGGCCAGGACACCCACCCATGCATGCTGTCCTATACAATGTATATGTATATGTATATGTATATGTATATGTATATGTATATGTATATGTATATGTATATGTATATGTATATGCTAGATATCCACAAAGGGAGGAAATGAGTCACATATCTGAAAATAGCTTTTTATTCCTAAGCTTTTGACAATCTGCCAGGAGTCATCATCATTTATAGGAATCAAAGGCAATTTATAGTAGGTGAAGAGTGGGGGGGGGTGAGGTTGTAAAGCAGGGAGTGGATTAATAAGGTGAGGTTCAGAAGGTGTTGGTCATAAAGTCTTTTTTATTATTAGGATATTCTTCTTTTTAAGCCTGCATATGCTGAGTTCAATTGTCTGTTAATGGTGTTTTCATTAGAGAGCCGTGATTCAGCCAGCTCCCTGCCACTCTTAGTATTGTATATGTATATGAAGTCAATCATATATGTATACAGTATGTAGATCAATTAGACATACATACTAAAATGGCATATTGATTATTAGTAATTCTTTCTTTCAGGCTTCAGTGCCTTAACATAAGTCAAAAAAGAGTGTCTATGCATCTTCGTCAGCATCTCCATAAAGTTCGTCAGCAGCAGGAAGCATGAAGTGCTCTAAAACTTCCTGGTAGACGGCTGCGTTGACCTTGGACCTCAGAAAACACAATGGACCAACACCAGCAGATGACATGGCACCCCAAACCATCACTGACTGTGGAAACTTTACATTGGACCTCACGCAACGTGGATTCTGTTCCTCTCCTCTCTTCCTCCAGACTCTGGGACCTTGATTTCCAAAGGAAATGCAAAATTTACTTTCATCAGAGAACATAACTTTGGACCACTCAGCAGCAGTCCAAAGGCGAGATGCTTCTGACGCTGTCTCTTGTTCATGAGTGGCTTGACACAAGGAATGCGACAGCTGAAACCCATGTCTTGCATACGTCTGTGCGTGGTGGTTCTTGAAGCACTGACTCCAGCTGCAGTCCACTCTTTGTGAATCTCCCCCACATTTTTGAATGGGTTTTGTTTCACAATCCTCTCCAGGGTGCGGTTATCCCTATTGCTTATACACTTTTTTCTACCACATCTTGTCCTTCCCTTCGCCTCTCTATTAATGTGCTTGGACACAGAGCTCTGTGAACAGCCATCCTCTTTAGCAATGACCTTTTGTGTCTTGCCCTCCTTGTGCAAGGTGTCAATGGTCGTCTTTTGGACAACTGTCCAGTCAGCAGTCTTCCCCATGATTGTGTAGCCTACAGAACTAGACTGAGAGACCATTTAAAGGCTTTTGCAGGTGTTTTGAGTTAATTAGCTGATTAGAGTGTGGCACCAGGTGTCTTCAATATTGAACCTTTTCACAATGTTCTAATTTTCCGAGATACTGAATTTGGGACTTTCATTAGTTGTCAGTTATAATCATCAACATTAAAAGAAATAAACATTTGAAATACATCAGCCTGTGTGTAATGAATGAATCTAATATACAAGTTTCACTTTTTAAATGGAATTACTGAAATAAATCAACTTTGTCATGATATTCTAATTTTATGACCAGCACCTGTATGTTGATAGCATGTGACGAAATAATTATTTTTATTTCTATGTTTTTTATACAGTTTTAGTCTACTTAAAAACAGTATATCTGCTTGGCTTATCTGTAAAATCAGAGGCATTGAAAGTTATCCCAGTAAAAGAGGGGAGCAGACACCAGGTTGTGGACTCAGAATCTTTTAGAATCTTCCTCCTTGGACATATTGTCTTTAAGTAAGCCTACATGCGTCATATCTCTGAAGGTGTCACATGCAGCCAAACACCAGGGCCTGTAGCCAAAGCAGATTAGCTTGCTACCAGACAGGCTTAGGTGATTAGTGAATATAATCTGGACGCTTCACAAAAGTCAAATCCCTCTGTCAGTGGCCTTGCACACAGATTTGAAATCTAACAAGGACTGCAGCATCCCCCCCTCCACATTTGAGAACCTTCTTTACTGTATGATGGCTGAGCACCTTTAGGATGGAATCATCTTCCCGACATTCCAGAAACCCTTACAGAAAAACAAATATTTACCTTGGGATCTCTGTTTTGTGATGTAACTGTAATAAAACTCTTCTTCACTCTGTCCTGATTTAAACTGGCAGAAAATGCTGTGGTCGGAGAGCCAAACCATCCCAGCACATGCTGACTTCATACACACACACTAAACTCACTAACTTATGACAGGACAATTTAGAGTTGGAAACATACTTAGCAGCAGATCTTCGAACTGTAAAAAGGAGAAGAACACACAAAGACAATGAGGAAAGCACCTCAGCCGGGAACTGAACTCAGTGGGAGACTACAAAGCAGCAGCATTAACATAGTAAACATGTTAATAAACACTTAAACTAAATATTTTTACCAAAAGCTACTAATCATCTTTTAGAACATGGAGTTAGTGAAGAGCTGCGTCAACATGCATCTGCAAAGAAGGCAAAAGGTAATGATAAAAGCTACATGGCCGAAAAGTTGTGTCTCTTACCTCCTTTTCTTTCAGCATGGGGATAGCAATAACCTTTACCCTTTCTCCCTACATCAGAGATATGAATTTATTTATGCAGCAGTTTATTTTATATGACTCCATCCTTTAACTACAGCCTGTGAAGACAACAATGTAAACCACAAGCAGCTTTTCCTCACAATTGTGAAACTCAGAGCACCCAGGCAACACACTAGATTGGAGTTGAACCTCGTGTGGAGGAGATGAGAGCCTGGATGGTACTTACATAAAGGCCAAGGAGGCATGACTACCATTAGTGCACAGATAAATCTGTCAAATATTATGGGACTGTCTTCCGCACCCCTGCCCCTCGCCTAGGTTGCTCCTGATTAGAGACTTGTTTATGATAGCAGGAAGCACTTTTCTTTGTGTCTTGTCATCATTATTTACTGATCCCTGTAGCCTGCTTGGTTTACAACCTACCATCATGTTCTCAGGTTACACTCTCTTGATTTTCTGGCACTGGCTACACTGTAGCTTCAATCAGTTTTTAAAACCCTGCCTTTGCCATACTGGGGTGCCAAGAAACTTGTGTTTGTGTCTGTTACATCAGCCATGTCTCTGTGGTCAGAAGTGAGGAGTAGCAAATTGATGGTTCAAAGCTTCTTGAAGCTGGACAAGCCATGAGAAGATTATACAGACCATAGTCGACCCCCAGTTTGTAAAAAAGCCTGAAAGCCCATATTTTTAGAATGTATTTAGTATTTTAATTAGTGGAACATTTTAGCTCTTAGCTAAGTAAATGAGCTTGATGAACAGAGTGGCCTCCTGTTGTTTTGTCAAATTTCTTCTGTTCTTATATATGAGGCCCAACATCCTGACACGTCAGACAGGGACTGCTCTGGTTACCTTTTCACATTGTGTCTTTCATTATTAACATTTCCACTAGAGATTGTAATTTCCTTTGTAAACTTAACTCTTTGTCATTCTTGTGATTTTTACTTGTAATACACCTTCATGGCTAGCAACTAAGGGTTTACATTCACAATACTTAAGGATTACAGTGTCTATAGGTTGGTGGTTTAATGGCTCCCTTGGGTGTGTTCACAATATATCCCTCATTGTGACCTGATTAATCCAATTATTCCTGGATTATCCACACTCACCCTAGTAGATTCATGGACAGTTTCCATATCACTGAACAGTGAGTCATGACAATGCAGTTCGTGTTCTTGCATGTAGGGTAACTGAACAGCCAGTCATAATAATAAACAGCGTGTTCTGAGATATATATATATATGTATATGTTTTTATTTTGTTCTATTTATGTGAGTATCTTTTCTGTGTGTCTTTTTGTTGGTAAGTCTTTTTGTCTTTGTTTTGAAGAGACAAGCATGTCTGAATTCCATTGCACTATGCATGCATGTGAGCTTGTCCTCTTTTGACTACAGACAGAGGCTGTCCTGCCACCAATGGGCAAAAGACAGGAATAAACACTGGAGGTGGCACCACACCATCACAAAGCCTACTTGTTGACATGACCTCTGATTATCTCCTGCTGTCAAAGTCTTTTAATTTGTATTTGACAATCCTCTTTTCTCATCTTTTATGATTTTATTTATTGTTGGCATTACATGGATTACTATGGATGCACAGCAGACATAATATTACTTACAAGCAACGTAGTACTAGGGTGTTGTACCGTGTTAGCCATTATGAATGTAGAGAAAAGTCAAGCAAAATGACACCTTTTATTGGCTAACTAAAAAGATTACAATATGCAAGACTTTCGAGGCAACTCAGGCCCCTTCTTACATCTTACAAGATTACATCTTGCCTGAAGAAGGGGCCTGAGTTGCCTCGAAAGTCTTGCATATTGTAATCTTTTTAGTTAGTCAATAAAAGGTGTTATTTTGCTTGACTTTTCTCCACTTACAAGCAATAGAATTCAGTAACGTTTTTTCACCCAAACAGTGAAGGAAATACTCACTCATATGAAAGAATTAAAAGTTTTGTTTTATCAGTGACTAGCTGAAATACCCAGCGTTGCCCGGGAAGAAAATAAAGTGTTTTTTTTAAATTGTTTAAGAAAAAAGTAATTAAAAAAAACACAACTTTAAAAATAAAAATAAATTAACAAACAATATAGACTCACTAATGTGCTTGTCTTACAGTCTTGTATGTATGTTATCATCCAGTTGACGCTCGGAACCGGCCAACTCTATTTAATTTCAAAAGCAACAGGGGTGCGGTGGTGCTAAAACATAAAGAATGCTGGCAGTCGCCCTCTGGTGGTCATTCGGAGTGTCAACTGGATGATAACATGCATACAAGACTGCAAGATCACCCCCCATCCTACCCAGAAGGGGGTGAGTTAGGAACATACACACACACACACACATACATTGACTGTTATATATATAGATTTCAGGTCTCTGATTAAAGCACTCTCTCAAAACTTCACTTCTTGGTTTGCCCCATCAAGAATGTTTCCCATTGGGATTAATAAAGTATCTATCTATCTATCTATCTATCTATCTATCTATCTATCTATCTATCTATCTATCTATCTATCTATCTATCTATCTATCTATCTATCTATCTATCTATCTATCTATCTATCTAACCCCTCTGTTCTTGAGGTTTCTTTTTCTGGTTTGCACACAAGGCCTCCGACACACACACACAAAAAAACAAAGCTAATGATACCCTCTTTATAATGTAAGTAATTTTTATTGGTCACACTTACTCACACGCCACACACATGAGGTGCCAATTTAGAGTCAACATTGTGGTAGAAATCAAACATATTAATTAAAGAAAGAAATTTATCCTCTGTTAAGACAAGTCTGATAAAAGCATTTGAGTTATCAGGCAGATGCAGCAATCCGTTATGGCATGGTCAGAATTGTCAAATATTAAAAGTGTCAATCTATTTTAGAATTAACTTAATTTACATAACAGTGTTAATCAACGCACTCATTTACTCTGGTTGGTTTGTTATTTTATACCTAAACAATCTATATAAAATAAAAGTATATTTTACTATATTCTTATTCTTCTTATACCCTTTGGGTTCAGCCACCACCTTTGAAATTTCTGTGTATATAACAACTCTCCAATACAGGTCATCTGATCTGTTAGTCATCCGTTAATACATTTCGTATATTACATTTTTGTCTCTGTTGTTCACTTGACCTTTATCTGGTTTCCTGATAATAAATTTATTAACACTCAATGCTATTTCTTTAAGATGAATGCTTTGTTACCCTAAAATTACCACTACATGACCACTACATACATAACACGTGTTCATGGGATGTAGGAGGAAAACCAGAGTGGCCAGGTGAACACTCAAGTAGACACATGCCGATTACACAAAGACAATACCAATACAGTCTTCTGGAACTGTGAGGCAACACCACTAACCACTGTGCTTGCCAGTTTATTAGTTACACCCACCTTCACACAAACGTTACATTCCAACATATCATATGTGATGTGGCAGTGATGTGTAGTATAAATCAGGCGGACCACATCAGTTATTGTTAAATTGAGCTTTGGAATGGGGAAAACAAATGACCTTAGTGACTCTGAATAAGAACATTAGAACAATTTTTATAAGAGCAGACTACTCAAAGCTCACCAATCCCATTCACCTAATTTGTTCAAAATAAAATCATTTCAATGTCTTTCTGTCTACCACAGTACTTGGTAGCTTATTCTACGTGTCTATGGTTCTATGTGTAAAGAAAAACATCCAAACGTTTGTGCAAACTTTACCCTTAACAAGTTTCCAACTGTGTCCCTGTGTTCTTGTTGAACTAATTTAAAGTAACAGTCTCTATTTACTGTATTAATTCCCTTCATAATTATTTTAAAACTTCAATCATGTCACCTCTCAATTTACATTTGCCTACAATCTCGAACCACAACACTTGGCACAGGGCGTGTCAGTTCTAGTATCTCTAGTATCTCTAAAATGGCTGTTGTCATGGGCTTTGTTAAGGATTTGATGAGAATAGTGTAAAAAAACAAAGAACCAAAAGTGATAGGTGATAATGTGGAGGAAAACAGCTTGTGGATCAAAGGGGTCAAAGGAGAACAACGAGAATCCTGTAAGTTAATAGTCATGACGAGGCAGCTCACAATCAGATTCAACATTGGGCGGCAGAATGTCTTCTCAGAATGCACCACTTACTGGACTTAGTCATGATTGACCTAAAACAGCCAAAGACCATGTTGTTAGTGAGAAACAAAGAAATTTCAACTCCATTGGGTATAGAAGAATTGAAACTGAATCATCGAGGACTGGACAAAAATAGTTGTTTGTTCAGTTTAAGCTCCTTTTGCATTTTGCTGATGGATAGTGTGAAGGACAGCCGGGTCCCATGCCCGGCAGGGACGCCCCTGCTGCACCTATTCCGGGGGAGCCACCATGGGCAGCTCAGTACCTCCCCCGGGACGCTTGGTGTCAGCCTCCCTGGTGGACGATGATTCCCCAACCTGGCGCAAGGCTCCATGGGAGATGGAGTCCTCCACAGCCTGGTTGGGGGCTTGGATGGCTGCCAGGGGGAGCTGCATGGACTTTCCAGCCCAGCTGGTCGACTCGTCAGCCCCACCCGGAAGGTCAATCAGGGCCAGGTAATCAAGCACCTGGAACGCTTCCGGGTGGGGTATAAAAAAGGCCAGCCACCACCACTTGGGAGAGCCAGAGTTGGGAGGAAGGAGGACGAAGCTTGTGGTGGAGTGGTGGGAGAGAAGAAGTGTGGTTTGTTGTGCTATATATTGAAGTGCTTTTGGGACTGTGTTGGGCCTGTGGGACACGGGGAAGGCATGCCCCACGGCTGAAGAGAAATAAAAAAAAGTCTTTTATTTAAGTACGTGCCTCTGCCTGAATCTGTGCCGGTCGGGCGCTATATAGCGCCTTTTACAATAGATTTGAATTTGGAGTATTTCTGCTGGTCAAGCTTGCACTAGCCCAGGTTGGTCATCTTCCAGTAACACTACATTAGTGCTATAATATTATCTACTAGTCCATGGGATGCTGTTTCAGGCACATACTGCTTGCTGGTGATTGCATTTACCATTGATTACTCAAAATATTTGACAAGAATGGGATATTCAGCTCAACAATCCAGATCATGTACAGTATATATTAAAAACAGCTTCACTTTTAACATCACCTAAGGGCCCATTTACACTTAATGCAAATAAGTCCCTCCAGAAATTTGTATCTGCGCAGTCCTATAAGTTCCTGTCTGCATTGAGTGCCCAATTGCTAGACTAGAACACTTCTGTTCATTTGAGGAACAGTTGTGTGAAGTAATCCATTGTTCCCTGCGTCTATACAATCCAACATCTCGCAAATTTATAGCAAGAAATTGCCCAGACCTTAGCCAAATATGAATGTTTGTGCAGGTAAAAATGGAAAAATCTGCAAGATCAATATGTAAAGTCAAAGGAAAAACCTAAAGGAAGATTCTGCTAATGAGCCTTAATTCAGATAAGGTTCCTCACACCATCACCCTCTTCTTAGAGTCTTTTAGGCAATTTTTCACTGATCTACCTTCCACTCACTGAATTCTCAGTTCTTTTAGTTTGATGCCTAGCATCTAAAATTCAGATATACAGTAGACACTTAACAGAGCACACAAAGCACACATCTCATACAAATGTATTTAGAAGGCCTTTGAGTTCAGATACCCCAGAGAAAGTCTGTAGGAGTGCATTTCTAGTCACCCATGCCAAAAGATCAACATGGATAACATGTATGGAGTGTGCTAGAGAGCATGTGATTGTAGTGTCTGCACAGGGAATCTGTAGTTTTAAATGAAAATGGAATATGGAGAAATTGGAAAGTCAAAATAACAAGGCAAAGGTTGAAACCAAACCCCAGGAATCAAAGATGAAAATCACACATAATTTGAGAAAAAAAATCAAGCAGACATTAACCAAAGTCAAAGAACAGGAAAAATGTATAACTGGAATTTATTAATAAGAATGATCACTAAAGGATTTTTAAGAGGAATCTCAAATTTCAGACGATCAGGGGAAGAGACACACTGATCTTTATACAGTTGCGTTGATGTTGTCACATGTCACACTCTCCCAGTAGTCTTGCCTGGTACCTTAATAACATCCATCAACAAAACTGGAGCTGATGAGAGAGCATAATTCATTTTCAACACTGTTAAATACACTTTGAAATGAAAAATAGATATAACCAATGGATTCCTTGATCTTCAAAACCCCGGAAGTGATGTTCATAAAACTTTCAAATACCAAGGAACAATCAGAAAAAATACTAATGTCGCCAGCCTAATCATATCAGTGAACAGCATTACATTACACAGTATGCTTTAGCCAAGAAAAAAAAGCTTGACAGTCTTGATGTGTAATTCAATAGAAACCAAAATGAAATTTTCCCCTGAATCCCGCTGCTCTTTAAAGAACTTACAAAAACTGATACTGTGATGAGAAAAGTCTTCATAGTAGATGGCAAACATTTATCTTACAAGAGCCCTTGAAATATCAGTAATGTATTTTTCCTCAAGCTGACTTTTATTACACACTTTGGGAGTTTCAACTTTTATATATCGTAAATGCTGTTTCCTTCTTTCTTTGCTAGACTGCAAAATGTACTTTTCTCAGTGTTGAAAGCTGGCACGTTCATAAATCTTAAGCACGCCTTAAACACTTTCACACCCTTCATTCAGCAATAAAGCCTTCAACAAAGTGAATACATCCGATTACTTCCAGGTTCATATTTCAGAAAAGGAAAAATGTGGTAAAAAGAAGGCAGTACATGCAGTGCAGATGTCTTTTTCCACTAAAAGGCATTGAGCTGCTGAATATATAAAGCTTGTGTCGCCTAACTAAAAGTATGGAGAAGCAGCCTGACATACTTACATATAATATATTATATGAATATGTGAATTTTAGTGCTTTATGGAGCACTAATGTGAGCAAGCATTCTGATTACAACTGTTGAGTTATGATGGCTATTTGGAACACTTAAATATCCAAGCCCCAGTAGAAAGGACTTACTGATCTGACCATCAGTTTGCTACCACTTTGCACTTTACCTTATGAAGCCTGAATGTTGCGCTTAAATATACGTTTATTGCTATGAAAAACATGTTTTGAGATTCTTCATGTAAGTAAGACCGTAGTTTCAAGCTAAGGCTGTTATTTTCACTGATCACAGTGCATAGTACTGCATGTTGATTAGCACACGCAAGTAAGAATTCCACTCTTCTCTTCAGTGATGCCAAGATTCACACCATCCTAGAACAGTGATTTGCTTATTTTATTTCAGGGACCCCAGGAACACACCCACCCTTGACCAGGCTTCCACACACTCACACACAGATACATGTAACAAAGCAGCTGAAATAAATTGATAATAAAGTATAGATTAAACAAATAAATAAAACAATTATTAGAGACACAACATGAACACAAAAGCCCACCTAAATTCTTCCGACAATGATAATTATTTAACAAACACTAGACAAATAACACTTGACAAAGCACAAAGCAGTAAATGCCAAACACTCATGGAAACAGTCCCAACACAGTCCAGTACATTAAATGCAGATGATGGTAAAAATAAACTGATATCTCAAGTGAGCAGCTTCCTGAAAGCTATGAAAAGTATTGTCCCACCGTGTTCTAGTGGTTACATGTGTATTTGTAGTGATTGGGAGTGCTCCCCAGATGAAGATGTTTTTTAATCAAGACGAGTTAGCATGAATAGGCAGGCACAGGACAAGAACATAAATTCAGAAAAATTGTAATCCCAGGTGCTTGTATTTATAATCCAGTTGAGCATGAAGTGTAGAAATAAGTATACACAGATGAACGTAATCCTTGTTGGGGTTTTTTGGTTCCTTTTTAAACTTGGCACTTAATCATCTTTCTTCCCAGGTACCCTTGTGTAACTCTGAAGCTGCCCAATGGCAAAGTACTACCAGGGCTGATGGGATTTGTAGTCCATTTAAGTAGCACTGCTACAACGTGACCCTGTATTAACCTATATACTTACATTTTGCCACACGTAACCTTGTAGTTGTCTAATATACAATAACACTGGCAGAACAATGCAAGTTGATCACCTAATCTAAACTGTTAAGCTCACTAGTCTGTTTTCTTGTTGATATTGTTGCTTCATTTTACGCATCAACTTGGTGTAATGTCCATCCTTTTAAACCCATCCTTACCCAGTTGTAATTCTATATATAAACCCAGTCTGAGAGCTTCTAACTGGATAGTGGAATAAGAAAATTTAGCAAAAAGAAAAATTATCTTAAGCTGTTGCCCACCTGTACCTGAATAAAGCCATCCATCAGTGACTCAATAGTGGAAGAGCAGTAGAGTTCATAGGTTGTGATCTCAACAATCTGTGTTAACATCTCAGGTTAAGAGAATGGGAGTGTCACAGTGAGCTCCCGGTGACAATTGGGAACCTCTCTAAGGTTTATCAGGGAGGGAGCAAATGTAATGGACAGCATATCTGGAGATTGAAAGAGGCATGAAAAACGGAAGTGCTATCACAACTAAATGGCCATATCTGCCATTAACTGACTTTGATTTTTTCATTAGTGCAGTGTGCAAAGGGTTAGGGTTTGGGTTGCAATCCCCCATGTTTGTATCCCACCTCTGCATCTCAGGGAGGATGACTTAAAAGAGAGTGGAAGTGGCACCCTAAGTGATTCCTCACTAGAAATATAGCATACCAAAGCATTGTTGATGATGACTGTGTACATTTTATTTTATTTGTTATTTCAATGTCCCAAAGCACATGTTACTTGGTTCCACACATATGAAGTGACTACTCCAGTGGCAAAAGGGGGGGGTCGTACTTGATATTGGAGAAGTTAATCTAGTAAAACTGACTCTGGATGTATGTCCTACTTGTGTATTGCTTCAAAGAGCAGAAGGTGAAGTAAATGTTTGGCCCCTTGTTTAATTGTGTAACAATCTTATAGTCACAGCTGAGGTGTGTGGTAGTAGCTGGTGGTATTTCTGTCTGCCAATGAAGCTGGTAGGCAACAAATACTGGGTGAGATAATTTAAAGTAAACATATGAAAAAGAGACAATGTACATGTGATAGTCTATCAAGCTTGTGTGGTTATCAGTTTAGGAAGTTGTCCACCATTTCCTAAAAGCTATCAAGGTCTCTATGTTTTTTTCCAGATTTCCTCTAAAGAAGTGTCTCCTTGCTGTGTGAGGGAGAATGGAAAGAATCCCTCTCAGCCATTTGCTTCTTCTTGTGGTGAAGGCTGGTTTCATTTTCATCATGGTTGAGTTCTCATTGTTTACCAATGTGCAGTGTGCTTTTCAGACAAAGACATCCATTTAAAATTTATTAGCGGTGGTCAGGTTTCATTCTGGTTACTTTTTCCTGGTGTGAGTTGTGATCATAAAACTCAATGGACTGAAACAGCAGCAATAATTTAAAGGCTGACATTCAGGTAATTATTGTGCAGGCTTCATCGATACCCTGTTGTATTTTCTGGATGACTGCAAGTCATTCATGTGCTGCACACACTTGTTCAATACTCCAGTCTCTAAGGGTCAGTAACCCTGTTTTATATGAACACACTAATTTGAATTTCAAATTATATAGGGCAATTCCAGGGACATCCAAAGCCATACATGTTTGAAAACTTGTTGATTGAGTGTGCATTTATTACAGAGAGAGAAAGAGAACACCACCAGCAGAAGTGAAGGGGCTTCATGTTTGAGTATCTGCAGAGAACTAGAGAAGAAGATTATTGCAAGAGATATATAAGCATTTCAGATATAGTGCAACACATCTCACTTGCAAATTCTCCACGTGCCTTCAAGGAATTTTCTCTTACATTTCTAAGAAGTGTATATTTGCTCATATGATTGAATTCGTGACTTTAGATATGTTTCTGCATGTGCCCTGCAATGGACTAGTGTCCTGTCTAGCGTTAAAACCTGTCTTGTACACTGTGCTGTCCAGTTCACCTTAATGCTGAATTTAGAAAAAAGCAGGTTGTGAATGTCAATGCATTCAGTCCATTTGTTACATTTGGGTAACATGGTGGTGCTGTGATCCTGAGAACACTACCCTGGACCCTCTCCATCCTTTGGCTGCAACTGGAATGTCTGTCAAAAAAAATTATGAACGAGATTGGTGACAAAGGGAAATCCATGCAGAGTTCCACACTCAACAGGAACTAATCTGACTTACTGCCAGCAGTGTGAACTAAGCTCTCGCTGTGGTTGTACACAAACTGAATAGCCCATAACAGCAGGCCTGGTACCCCATATTCCTAAAGCAAGCCCTGGAAACCCTGAGGGACACATGCTGTATGTCTTTTCCAAGTCTACAAAATATATGTAAAATAATTGGGCATACTACCATGAACCCCCAGAATTCTTATGAGGGTAAATAGCTGGTCCAATGTCCCAGGGTATACTTTTTGCCGATAAGGTGGTCCTGTTGGATTCATCGGATGGTGACCTGAGATTTGCAGACGAGTGAGAAGCGGTCAGGAAGAGGATCAGCACTTCCAAGTCTGAGGTCATTGTTCTTAGTCAGAAAAAGGAGGCGTGTCCCCTCCAGGTTTGGAAGGAGGTTCTACTTCAAGTGGAGGAGTTAAAGTATCTTGGGGTCTCATGAGTGGGGTTAGAAGGGACCAAAAGATTGACAGGATTATTGGACAAATGTCTGCAGTTACGTGAATGTGACAAAGCTCTCGATTTACTAGTTGATCTATGTTCCTAACCTCACCTATGGACAAGAGCTTTGAGTAGTTACCAAAAGAACTAGATCATGGATTCAAGCATCAAAGAAGCAGGAAACAAGCTCCCTTTGCATGGTGTCTGGGCTCAGCCTTTGAGATAGGATGAGGAGCACAGACATTCAAGAGCAGCTGAAAGTAGAGCTGCAAGTCCTTGTGAAGCTTCTAGATGCATTAAATGTTTTGTGGTCGGGCGGTGAAAGAACAGTTTCAAAAAAGAAGAATTTTAGGGACTCCAACTGGGTCGCCCCTTTTAATCATCTCCAGACGAACCGAAAAGAATGAAAAAATGAAAAGAAAAGGTGCTACTTTGCACTGCTTCCCAAACTGGGGTTTCTCATTAACAACAAAAGAAAGGTTTTTCGTTTTCTTATTCACTCAAGGGGAGACAGTGCTCTGTCTTGCGGCCAGCTCTGGTTTCCTCTGAAGACACCTTTTTCTAGGACATCCAGGTTTTACAGCGGTTGAGCTGGAAGGGGAAGGATTAGGTGCCCTGAACTGTGAACTGAGCCAGCGGAGGAATCCTCCAACACACATGTGTGACAGTTTCTTAAATATAATATTAGGCTTTGCGAATTTGGTATTAACAGATTGTTGTGAAGCTGCTTTTTAAAGGGCAGAGTTGGTTATCTTTCAGGACGAAGGCTGTTCTAATAAAGCTGTCAGGATCTGAGAAAGGCTTCGGCCTGTACCTTTCATTACTTTGATTTCTTTCTGTCTAGCCTGTGGGATGCATTCATAGCTCTGCATACTAAATAACTCTTTAATTATACACAGATAGACATAAATCTCAATGTACTTAGGGGTTTTTATTTTCTTTTTCATTTAACTCAACCTAATAAATTTTACTTGGAGGACTGCCTTTTCACAGCTTGCCTTCACTAATATCTCTGGGGGCTCTAGGGTGGGCTCACATTGCATCAGTGTCCTTCAGACTTCACATATGAACAGTGTCATCAGCATCACATGACTCATCACGAGTGTGAGAGATGCCTGGAGGTAAGGTAAATGCTTCAATCTGCTGAGAAGTTTTAAATCTGTGTTCTCTGCCTTATTGTGCGATGCCTCTTACTTCTCTCATCAATTAGGTGTTGCTACTGCAGTGGTTGGGCAGAGGCTTTTATGCTCTCATTAAGCAGTTTAATGGTGTTCACCATCTAAGCATAGCTTTTCTCATTCCTATTGTACGGATTGCCCATTTAATTTACAACATGTTACTTTCTTCTTTTTATTTAATCTCCTCAAGCTTTATTGTTCTGTTATTTCCCATTTGAGATGTAAAGCTAATTTTACCAGAGAAACAGACTCCCAAGATTATAACATATTTTATTGCTTGGAGCTTGCTATTGTACATGTCCAGAATGTAAATCATCTTGACTTAAATTTTAAGCAAAAAAATGTGAAGGAAAACAAATCTAAGTACATAAATATTACTTTCTCTATCCTTCCACTTTTAATCACAACAACGCCATGTGCAGCTGGAGCAGAAAAAAAGTCCTTGGCAGGGCCAATCAAATTAACAGAATGCCTTTGAATTATGGGAGGCTACTCAAAGTCCACAATCTCCACATGAATCAAATCAGGGTCTGACAAGCAGTGCAACTCAACATTACTCTCAAATTAATACAACTGTTGAAAACGAACAGTATGTCATATTTAATGTAGTTAAGCTATATCTCTTTAAAGAACAAGAAAAGCTTTAGAGCTTCATAATGGTGTCCAGACAAGACTTAAGGGGAACTGTTATCAAACCACGGTGTGCACTTTCATTATATAGTGCAGTCTATGGATTTCTAATGGGCAGTACAGTAGCACAACAGGAAACGCTGAAACCTCAGATGCTTAGATCATTGTTTAATGCTAGATTGGAACGTGTTTTGTCTGGAGTTTGCATCTTCTCACAGTGATCTTGGGACTACAAATTAGAGACGCCAATCTAGTTGATTGGCACCATGAAATTGACCCTTTGTATGAGTGTGGTTATGTCTGAAACAGAATGGTGGGATTCTTCCATGACTGGTTGATTCTATATTGAGCTCTGACTCACAACACCTTGGAATGTAATGATACCAATGTAGAATGATGCATTGATCTCTTTATAAGTTTATTTTTAAAGTATTGTTATTATGTATTGGAAAATACCAAATCAAGGTGAGTTGGGAGCTGAGCAAAACCACACATCCCTAGTCTGAAGAGTTAGGTTGCACAATTCACAAGTCTGGTTGAATTTCACCAAGTTTAGTTATAGACTACCAAAGATATGTTTAAAATATCCTTTTTGACCCAAGACATACAAGAGCTTCAAAATTAATATGAGAAATCAGAGAAGTGTATCAGGGCGATGCAGTATGTATTTCAATTTAACTTAAAATATTATTTTTCCAGTAACTTGACTCAAACTAGGTAAAAAGTGTGCATCACAAGCTTGGCAACTCAATTGACAAGATTAAATATGAAGTAGCAGCAGATGTCACGTAGCTTTACAGTTCGTAGTATTACAACAACAGTTCAAGTGAGAATATTTAAGATAAAGAGCACAGGTTTGAAAGTTATGGTCTTCTTTCTAAATGTTATTCATTTTTCTGCTCCTTTTTAAAATATTTTGCCATTGTCCGTTTTTCAAAGGCCCTCATATTTTGTTACCACAAATGTAACATGTTGCCAGGCAATGTGGAGTTGACCTGTGCAGATTGTGATGTGTCACGCATGTGTGTCAGAGGTCACCCACCAAGTTCCTCCCAGGTGTGCTAACTATGTTGTCTTCCTTTCCCCCCCAGAGTATGAGAAACTGCCCAATGAGGGGAACTGACTCTGCTCCTTCTAGTCCCTGGGCCATAAAAGTACGAATGCCCAGAAGGAGACGTCACTTCATGACCAAAGAACCAAAGAGATGGAACTCCTCTATTACCTAATAACGAGATTACTTTGCCCAAAGCTTGAAAGAGGCTTTCATTTGTTGCAGTTTGAAGCCATCATTCGTCTATTTTCTTCCTTTTTGTTTAAGGTTAACTGTGATGGCTGGGTTGGCGCCCCAACATTTATTTTGTCACGACCAGTCATTCCCTTGGATGACTACAGGTGTTTGTTAAATTACACTTAAAGAGAAGGTGGAGCACAGCAAAGCATTTCTTTTTCTAAAAAACAGAATCAAAATGTTATTGAAAGAGCTTGTTGAACTGTTTTGTTTTTTAACTGCAATTTCTTGTTGGCATTTACATTTGAAAAAAGGATTGTTCGAGTTATTGTACAATAGACTCCTGCTTATAGACTATTCTTTGCTAAATCCACTTTGCTCATCTGTTCCCTATTGACCATAATAACATATCCTGTAAAGAATGCTTTGGGGCATGTGGGAACAGCTTTGAAAAGAAGGCACTGTGGATGTAGGTTCGGTGTAAGTAGTAAGCAAAAAGTACCACTAGAGGGCAGCATTATCAGCTATCACAAAAATTAGGCCGAACCCTAGAACAAAATCCACTTTTATAGACAGGCTACTGAATTATATAGATGGGTGGCTGTTTCTCAACTGTTAGTTGCAAGAGGGAACAGGATAGTGAAAATTAGTGAAAAAGTGTTGAAAACTGAGAATATAAAACAATGGAAGTCTGTAAGACCCTTTAGCACACCTTAAATTTTAATTGCATTTATAATAAAAATAATAGTAATAATAATAATTCTTTACATTTATATAACATTTTTCTCACTACTCAAAGTGCTTTACACAGTGAGTAAGGGGCCACTTCAACCACCACTAATGAGCAGCATCCACATGGATTACGTGACAGCAGCCATTTTGCACCAGTACGCTCACCACACATTAGCTGTTAGGTGGTGAGATTTAGAGACAGGGGATGATTAGGAAACTATAATGACTAGGCCATGGTGTGCAATTTACTGTAGCCAGGACATCGGGAAAAACACTGCTGTTTACGAAGAAATCTCAGGGGTCTTTAATGACCACAGTGAGTCAAGACTTCAGTTTTACATTTCATCCAAAGGATGGCGCCATTTTTACAGCACAGTGCCCCCAATGAGTCCACAATGCACTGGGGCTTTGCGATCCACTTCCACACCACAAGGTAAGTGCCCCCCTGCTGACTTCACCAAAACCTCTTTCAGCAGTAACCCCGGCTTTTCCTGGTTGGTCTCACAATCAAGTACTGGCCAGGCCCGAACATGCCTAGCAGGGGGATTACCTGTCCTAAAGTGCATGTGGTATGGCTGCATTTAACCTTTACACGTGCCTTTGTTATGAGGTGGTGTCTGCTGTTCAGATGATCAGTGAAAATTTATCATGATTGCCACAGCACACTCTGCAGCATTTTGGTTGGAAATGGCAAAGGTTTCAGATGTGTTCAACACTTTTCAACATGGTAAACATTTTTCTTTTGAATTTTCATAGCTGTTAATTGGTTGATTATTACACATATGGGAAAATACCTAGTTATTGTTCACTAGTAACACCCAAAGTGTCAGTCTATAACAAGGATTCTCACACTCAGTCCTGGACCCCTATGGTTTGCATGTCTTTGTTCCAGCCAATACCAACTCCATAATCAATGACTCCATCTTGTTTTTAATTCAAGTGTTTGTTCAATTAGCTGGCCTTTTTGCTGCTCTCATTTGGCAGTCATAAGGGCACTGAAGTGTGTGATTTTTCTTTGTAAGAAATGTAGAAACATTTACAGATTTTTTTTCACTTTATTCTTAATTCTTAATCTGTAGAACCTACTCCTTTGAACAATTCAAAGAGCCAAAGGGGAATTAGCTCAAACAAGAATGAATACTAAAGAGGAGAAGCTACTTCAGTGTCCTTTCCCAACTGTGTGCTCATTAGGACTCAACAGATTCAATAAGCAAAGGATATTAAACAAAAAAGAAACAAAATATTTAGCATGTGATAAAGTACAGTTATTCTTGTTCATAAAACCTGGACTTGCTCCTCTAAAGAAAGAGGATAACCTGTTGGGAGTGGCTGGATAGACTCGATAAGAATAGAAACTTTAAAATAACAGAAATAGCCCAAACTGGCTGGTAAGAAAACCCAGCACCACAGAGAGCCACCTGGTCTTCAGAAGAGCAGAAGAAGAGGGTTAAGCCTTGGACCTCATGCTGGTCTCAGCCCCAACCACAACCCTAAATTCAGTTAAATGGGTTGAAGAATGTTATGTCATGTCATGTTATGTTTTAACAGTGTTCAGAAAATAAATGAATGGACAAACACTGCTTTTAGAAATTCTTGAAGGTATAGATGAGGACAACCATTTACAAATTCAAACTGAACAAAGGAATGTAGTGCACTTGGAGATGGAGATTATAATTAACTCTAAAATAACTTAGCATTAATGTTTTAGTAGTAATAGAAGTTTGTCACATGTATAAAGTATAGTGTAATTTTTACACCAACACACAACACAACATTAGTCTCTGGTGCCCTAATGAACTAGAATTGATTACAACACATAACATTTTATTTAACAGAAAACACAAATCAAGTTACCTGATGTACTCTATACTCCTGTTTCCATACCATTAGTTCTTTTATGCTTCCATGTACTGAAACCTTGCAGAAAAAAGGAAACCTTGAGATATCTCCATGCATTTCATAACATAGAGTTAATTTATACTAGTTAATATGAAAGGAAGAGTTCTTTCAGATGTGGATGGAGAGAAATTAAATCTATATCTTGTCACACACGTGCGCTTAGGAGGCAATCAACAAGCTCTGAGGTGAGTGACATATTGTAAGACAAGAGGTTGATATGTGGCACGAACGCCTCTCTTACTCTTTTGTCAGACAAAAAGAAGAAAAATAACTCACCTTCCCAAGATGGCTTCCAAACATCACTTCCACTTCAGACTCCCGATGATGATGTTACTTCCAGCACCCTTGTCATGACATCACTTCTGGTGCCCTCACCATGACGTCACTCCCCGCTCCATCTCGATGATGTCACTTCTGGCATCACCTCACTTCTGGCTCCTTCTGATGACGTCACTTCCATCTGACAATTATGATGTCATCTCCTGCCAACTCACTTCCACCACCCATTTTTTCACTGTATAAAAACGCCATATTTGTCATGTACCATTGTCAATTACTGTAAAGTACTTTGATCACGTGTATTTCCCTTTTTTGCATTCATTGGACATTATACGGGGATGGTCCCCAACTCTATTTCTGATTGTGGAAGATTCTTGTTTTATTACAATCTTTAAAGAACAAGTAACTAGGATATTTAATTTCCAAAATGTTCTAGTTTCACCGGATAATAATATTCAAATACACAAAGACAGGATCAAAAAACAAACAGAAACAAAATAAATGTCCACTGTCCTAATGAAGTGACAACAAAGGTGTTACTGTTGTTACTCCTGCTCAATATTCATTTCTATTGAAATTCTAGTGTCACATCTGACTGTCATACAAAGTCTTGGATCCACTGCATCATGCAGCTATCTGATCCATGGAGTGCTTTTATATGGGCAGTCACCAATTATTTTTCCTTGGGTACTTGCTATCCCGACTCATTTCTGAAGGAGTTCATTTATCATCCAGGTTGCCACTGAGACATTCCCCCACCCCTTCCCCACTATGTACTAGCAAACCTATCCTGGTTGGGTTATTCCTTAAATCAGATGTGATATTAAAAAATATCAGGTAACATTTCTTCATCTAGTGGTGAAACAAGCTCATGTCATGTATTGTATAAGCTCAGTCATTACCTCACTTCTAAAAAGTTAATAAGATGGAATCTTACAGAAACAAAGCTATTAGCTAATGAAAGATGAAACCTTACAGCTAAGAAGCAATTGCAGAGGAAACAAACGTTACAAATTCTTAAATTTCCCTGAAACATTACATTAAATCTCTATTCACTACAGACCATATAAAGTATGACATGGCCACACCGAAGAGTCCTATGTGCCCCAACCATATGCTCTTTCCTTTTTCTAATGTGTGATGGTAAAAATCAGTGTCACATTAGTTAAATGATTGCTTTCTAACTTTAGTCTCTAGACAAAGGAAGGAGTGAGGCAGGCAGCATTTCCGTTTCAAATGCCATCATTTATTAAATGAGCCCTACATGGAAACATTTTACAGGTTACAGGAGCAAAATCTAATGAAGCAATTCATCTTAGTAGCATGAGCAGGCTAATAATGCATTGTTAATAAAAGATCTTTGCGTATAGCTTTAAGCTGTCTACCCTAAACCGTATAATGAATTAATTTTATATCCAAAAGTGAAGTATTACAATTAATCTTTGATGAATTTCACTGACAGGTACTGATTTTTAATACTAAGATTCATATACAGTACATGCAAAAGACTTCTGCATTGTCTTTGGTACATTGTGTACAGGAAAGGACAGAACGATTTCACCCTAACGTGTCTTTCTGATAGGAAATGCTCATGAAGCAGCACACTTTGTAAAATGTGTTGTGCCTAATTTCATAGTTATTAATCTTTTTTGCATTGCTTTTAAGGCAGAAAAACATGTCTGTCAGGTTTGTTGCCTTTTTTTGCCTTAAACAACTGATCTATGTAAAGAGGGGTGCGCCTTTTGAATTATCAACTGCTTAGGTGTGTCATTTGGCCTTGATCAGTTTTCAAAACTTCATATGTAAGAGAACAGCAGTCCAGGAGCTGAGTAAATCGCGTGGTTTGACTGGAATTTAATCTTCATCCAGATATTCCTTCCATTTTCATTTCCAAGGTTATGAGAAGACAAAGCCTTTTGTGGCAGCTTCCAGCATTGGACTGGTTTTCAGTCCATCAAAGGGCACACTCATACCAAGACCAATTCTTTCTATGTTTCATCAGCACTAAGTATTTGATAAAAGCAGATGCAGATCAGATTCCCATAATCCAGTGAAAGGTAGAATAGAAGCAAAAAGGGATGCTTTGAAATGTCCAGTCACTGAATTAATTGCAACTTTCCCACTGAAAAGCACAATGGTTAAAGGTGATCCGCAGACTGTTTCCAGTTTATTAGCACCTAGCTAATCTAGCTAATTTTAAGTAATTGATGTTTTTTTTTTCCTGAGAGCTGCCTGAATTAATCAAGGATAATTCACATGTTGCATTCTCCATTTCTACAGAATGACTTGGGAGTTGTTTTAAGAATGTTTGCGTAAAGCACCTACTGCTCTCAACTGTCCATTTATTCTTCCACAAGGTAGGGTTTCCTAGGCCACTAGGGGAATAGTAAGGATCAAGAGATGAAAGAAGAATCAGAAAATAGCGAGGGCTAAAACCAGGTAAGCAAATGCTCACCATAAACCCAACACATAACCAGACCAGTCAAAAGAAATCTATTGTGATTGCTCTAACAGCACAGAATAATGAAGTGGTGAAGCTTCCAAAATAGCCCACAAAACACATGTCTCCCCATATGTCTACCTGAGCCCAGGAAAACAAGAGGCTTAAGGTGTGAATAGGCCTCAGAAGGGATGTCAAAATAATAGCAAAAAGAGTCTCAATGCTTGTAGGATGTCTCACCAGGATGAGAACTGTGAAAACTCCAGCTAGAGTAGAGACAAGTCCACGAATACTCTTTTATTAAAGAGGAGTTTTATTAACAAAAGAGCAAAAGGAGTTGCCAAAGCCACTCTAAAGCTAACAATATTCCAAAAAACATAACCAGTAACAGAATTCAAAATCCAGAGCAAAAAGGTCGAAACCCGATAATCAAAACTTTATAATAACAACCAATCAACTCTTATTTTGCAAAGACTTCTCAACTTTTGTTCTTGTTTTTTTGACCATGATTTTTGTCTGTCATTCGGGCCTTTGACAGTTGTACTTCTGAACCCCCAGTCTTGACCCTTTTTTGGCTCACGTCTCTTATGATAAGTTTGTTTTGTTTACCATGACATATTTTTGAATCATGACGAGTGCCTCTGTTTTGTGTTATTCATGTCTCCCATGTCCATGAGAACATCCCAGCATTCAGCTGGAGATGTAGTGCTGATGATGTCCGAACTGGTGATGGGTTTAAAGGCTGTTCAAACTTTAGGGTCTCAAAACTCTTTCTGTGCCTTTCTCATTATGTTTTTTTTTATTTCAGTTTCATTTTTTTGGTTCTTGGTTTCTGATTTCAGTCTTGTGTTCTGTATTTTATCAATTTGATTGTCTCAATCTCCAGGTTTTGACCTCTTCTTATTTTTGACTACGCGTTTCTCCTTGTCAGTTTCCTTCATTTTGCCCTTCTCAAATTCTTATCCAAGTAGAACAAGGCTAAAAATCTAAACCAAAATGTATTTTTTAGGAAAAGCACTCATAAAATGCAGCAGTTGTATTCACGAACTTTGGCAGAAACACATACTCTGTGCTGACTTAAATAATATTGCACAAAATAGTGGAGCCTGCTAGATAAACACTATGGGGTCATGTGACTTTCAAAACATATTAAAATAAAATAGCAAACTCAAAAGCAAAATGAAAGGAAAAAATAAAAGTGGAGCTAATTTCTATGTTTTTCAAAACTTCAGTAAAAGTTCAACAAGTCCAAAAGAAAAAAAAGGAATTAAACCTGAGAAAAGTTTACAAAGATTTCCTATTCATAACACTTTTTGTCTGTTTTTGTGAGTCACTGCAACAGTTTTACTAAAATGTGTTATTTTTCAAGGAAATTTGTCAGGAATGTTGAAACGTCATTGAGATATACAGTATTACATAGAGCTGCACATAGTTTTGAAATCTGAAAACTCCCACTTAAAAGCACTGGCAAATTTTCAGAATTGTCAGTCTTAAAACAGAGAAGCATTGTGTGCAACCTGAATTATTGCTTAATGTATCTTTTTCAATTTTACCTTGAGAGAGGTCATCTCAACTTCTTTACTTTGTACATTTTCCACTTCTACCCATCTGCAGGCCAATCCTGATGGCAAAACAGATCCTCAGTACAAGTTGAAAGGCAGCAGAGTCACATCACATCATCTCTAACAATGCTAACTCACAAGTCCTTCTGCCTAAGTCATATCAGATAATTTAAATGTAACTCTATAAGTGAAAAAATCCAAGCCAGGAAAGCAAAAAGTCACTTAACTTATCTAGAACTGAATGGAAGAAGGCTATCTAGTAGTCTAGCTCAAGGTGCCATTATGAGTATAAGGAATAATTATGATCTCAGTATTAACAGTAGGCCTACATTAAAAACAAGCTCATGGCTGCAGTATGTGCACATTATAATAATTCAGTATTTCTCTTGCTCTCTAATTTAGTGGTAAAGTGCTACAATGACTTACTATCCAACATGATCTGTTGCAGCCAACAATTCTAACTTCACAATTCAGAGTAGAGGTTACTACTCTGTTGTGTAATTCTTTCAAAACTGTAATATTTAAGAAAGATAAACTATGAATTTCATAAACTATCTACCTTAAATAACTAGTAACACTGCAAAAAATGCTAAATTTACTGTGTATTAGTTGCAATCTGTAATTTGCGAAAGTTGTTTGAGACACCACAAGCCTATTTGCCCATAAGAAAATTTTATTTCTCAAAGGTTGATCTTTGATAGCTCACAAAACTTAAAAGAGAATCTCATTTACTGTATGTTTCATTTAACTTTGTCACAGATGTTTCTCCTAAAATTCCTTAGAAGAAATAGCTTTAGACAAAAAAGAGACATGAGATACAACTGTGGTAAAAGGAGTCAAAGTTGAAAAACTATGTATATTTTGTGAAATCTCTTTCTAATCACTTTTTTTTATTTCATTCAAGACTTCATTATTTTTTCTTATGATTGGATTGATGCCTTTATCTCAGGTGACTTATAACATTTCTTTTATTTCTTTTATTTTTCTAATTGTAGCACAAACAGATGAAGAGGTTTGCTCATAGTTATGTGGTGTCAGAAGTGGGATTTAAACACATTACTTCATTGAAGTCCAATGTTATGCTGTCTGCCTTTTTCTAGAATGACTATGAACTAATTAGAGCACAGCAATATAAATTAGAGCAGCTAGTACTATTATTCAGAAGGAAGGACTACAGTTTTGTAATCATAGTAAAGTGTTTTATTACTATATTTCACCATATACAGTGGAACCTCGGTTCAAGACCATAATTCATTCCAAACCTCTGGTCGTAAACCGATTTGGTCGTGACCCGAAGCCATTTCCCCCATAGGATTGTATAATGTACAACTGTAAATACAATTAATCAGTTCCAGACCGTGTATGTAAATATATTTTTTTAAAGATTTTAAGCACAAATATACAGTAGTTAATTACACCATAGAATGCACAGTGTAATAGTAAACTAATGTAAAAACATTGAATAACACTGACACAAACACCCAGGCTCCCTTCTCAGCAGCACGTGAGCCCTCTCTCTCTCTCTCTCTCTCTCAGCAGCACACGAGCCCCCCACCCCCCTCCCCCGTAACATTGCAGCAGTTTGCGCTATAGCCTTACAATCCGATTGTTGTATAAACACTTTTTTTAAAATGAGTTTTAAGCACAGGGGGAAAAAAAGGAACATTTGAACAAATCCAAACTTTATTTAAAAGCCAACCAAGACAGTAACATTGCAGGAGTTCACGCTAATAGCAATACAACCCGATCACTGTAAACACTCTTTTTAAAAGAGTTTTAAGCACAGGGAAAAAAATGAACATTTGAAAAAAGAGAAAAGTAACATTGCAACACTTTCTTCTCACCACTCTTCACTTGCTTAGAAGCCATGGTTAACTGCAAAAGCACGCGAAATATTGTAGAGCACAAAGAGTTACCAGGTAAAGCACGCACATCTGACTGAGAACAATGAACAGGGAGAGGCTGAACACCTGCTTAAATACAGTAATCGCCGCGTATGAACCGGAAGGGAAATGAAATAGAGCACAAAGACTTGCAAGCACGCACATCTGACCGCGAACAATGCAACACGTGCGGAAATCATCGGCGCGCACAAACCAAAAGGGAAACCGGCTTGTTCGTATACCGAGTGTGTGGTTGTGAACCGAGGCAAAAGTTTGGCAAACTTTTTGGTCGTAAACTGAGTTGTACGTGTACCGAGATGTTCGTGAACCAAGGTTCCACTGTATTACTCAGCACACAATGCGCACTTTCAAATTACAAAAATAAAGGAAACTGCTTGGAAGATCTGAGCCCATTGTGTGACTTTGCTGAGATCTCCACTGATACCAAAGAGGAGACCCTGGTGAAAATGCTGGGTGTTGTTTTTTTCAAGAGAAAAATATAAAAAACAGGAGACAAAAGACAATATCTCTATATTATTTCTATCTGATCTCATTGTTGTCAAGGAGAAACCAAAAACATATTAAGGAGATCTCTTTTTTGATTTTTCATTCCCATGGGTGGGCTCCATTTTCAGCAACCTGATATTCAAAAATGCTGTTAAACATGTGTTTTATCTACTTTACTAATACATGTAATTGCATTCTCTCATTTGTTATTTTTGGATATGATTCATTGTTATCAAATTTAAAATGCTCCAACTTTTAAAAAAAGTAAACTAAGACCTCAAATAAACCTGCTTGTTAGGCCATGCGTGTATTGTCTACCTTGTTTGCACCCTGCACACACTCAGTTTGGTCAAGATGTGGTAAATGAGCAGAACACTGTAGTAAAGTAAAGTAAAGTAACTCTCTCATTCCTGGAAACAGTCCTTGCCTTGTGAAATGATGTCTTATAGATTACTGTGAAGGAATGTGTCTGATCTGTACCAATACTGAAACATGCTATGGCCTTATGAAGATATTACTCTCCCAATCTGAACCAAACTAATAGGAGACAACAGAATTAAACTCATCAAATTATCATAGCCACCAGTAGCCAGCCAGGTTAAAAATTAGAAAAATGCACTGATTGCCTCTTGAGGAGCTTTCCTTACCTTAAGTCTGCAATTACCGCTGACCGTCAAGTCAGACTTTGTCAAATCAAGCTATTTTTACATCCCACATGGCCATTGCTGATGTTCCTGCACCCCGTTGTCATTTTTCTTTCTTGTTAGGCTGATCCCCTGCTGTTATGGAAGATTATTTGTGCCAAAATTAAATACAATCAGTTTTAACTACATTGCAGTGCAATACATATGCATATGATGCAAATAATTTTGACATGGTTTAATTCTGTCATATCGATGAAATGATCGGTTGCTTTCCACTATGGCATGCAACTTTTATGTCAGTTTAAAGTGTAATACTAAACCTTGGGGGAGCTTCAACATTACAGCAAGATGCAGTTGTTTATCAAGAAATATGATTTGTTACAGGTTGGTTTTACTCTGTTCTAACTAACTGGATCCTTGTATTTCTAATTTACTGTTGGTGTAGGCCAAATGTGTAGCTAGTAGTGTCCGATTATCTCATTGTTCTCTCTCCAACCTATGGTATTATCAGCCCAGTTCAAGTGTGGATGGCCTGTCTAAAGCAGAACTGTTATGTTTCAGCCAGCATGTGCCCCAGCATGTTGGTTTTTCTTTTTTTTTTAAAGCAATGTATTTGTATCAATGTTTATTTTATTTATTATGCACATCTTTCTAAATGTATGTTGGAAAGGTGGAAGGACTTTAATTGTGTCCCTTGTGCTTTGTGGGTGGTCCCACAAGGGGCGGAGCTACCTATCCATCATCATCAGGAGGGAGGGCCTTGCCATGATTCTTCACGGTTCATTGAATGCGCTAGGAGTGAAGAGTTATTGTGATTTTGCTGCTCTTTGTTATTGCTTTTGGATTTTTATTTTGATCTCCTGCACTGTTTTTGACTTTGAGAAAATAAACCTTTTTATTTTATCAAGATTAGTCTCAGCCCTTTTTGGTTCTAGTCGGGGTATTTTGATGGTATTTCCTCCTTTTAGTGGGCAACCTTGGAAATGCTTTGGCAGATGTGATTTTGGAACTCAAGCAGTTTCACGACAAGAACAGTTTCTGGTCCTCAATTGAAAATGTCTTGATTTGTTGTACTGTTTATGAACTCTCAGCTGAAGAGTGAAAGTGTCCATTGGAAATAGGGGAGAGAAAAATGACCAGTACATGGAAGGTGTTAAAACATGCAAGCAGTAATTCTGTTGAGCGTCTCAGCACTAATGTTAGGATTTCTATCAGCTTTTATAGGTCTGGGGGTTGTTCTGTAGCTGCAGTGTGAGGTGGGCCGTCCCTCAAGGCTCAACACACAAAAGACAAAGAATATAACTAAAAATATCAGTTAAGTGGTAGTGCATAATAAATACAAAAATATAAGCGCGCAAAATAGAATTTTGACATTAGTTTCTTTCTAACATGTGTCTGGAAAAAGTTTAAAATTTTTAATGTCTTCTTGCAACATCATTTTGTTTTCCTCACCAGTGCTGGTATTTTGCAGAATTTACATTGGCAGTTGCTATGGCAGATTACACACAAATGCCCTGGGAATGCGGTGTTTAATTATTGGAGTACTGGATCGTAACACCATTAGTGTATTTGCTTGGTTTTCAAAACTGTTTTTGGTTACTGAATATTCCTTTCCAGCTTCATAGTCTTTGAATTTTGCTTAGCATTTTAAACTTGATAATCATGCACTTTGATTTTTTTTTTGGCTAAGACTTTGGCTTCTACTTGACCTTACTTTCTTCTTCTGATCCCTTTACACTAAAAATCTTTCTGTCTCTTTTTGAGTCAGAATATCAATGTGCATAGTGATGGAAAACTATCTGGCCATTGTCATGCAGATACATCAAGAAATTGGGGGCAACCCTACAACTAACAGAAGAGCACAAGATGACATTGACAATTTATAAGCAGCTGGAAAATGCATCAAAGAAAAATAAAAATATGGAAAAGACAGAATCTAAGTTTTTAGTCATTTATTGCAACCATTTCTGTAAATCTTCTTATTTCTTTTATCCATTGATGTTTTCTGCAAGTCAGTTTGGATAAAAGATCTGCTGAGGAAATAAATGTAAATATCTAATTACTGGGGGGCTTTGCCCCCTTCTCGCTTCGCTTGCCAGCTCCCGGGCCTGCGCTACGTGCTAGCCTCTTTGCGGTTCTGCTGCTTGCGAATGGGGATGCGGATGTACAATTTAAACAAATTGTTATTTTCATGGGAATTGTTACATATGCATAATAGAACTAACTATTTTACATTACAGTGATGTAATTAACCATATTAAAAAATAGTAAAACATAGTAATTTGAAAGTAAATTATGTTTCATGATGTGTTATTCGTTGCATAATACGATTTCATTCTGCTTGGCTTTGAAATTAACACGCAAATACTTTTTAAACTTACACTTTTACTGTAAAACTTCAGTTAAAACAATTTTTTTATTACATTTTTGTCAATATCGCATTGAATTTTGATTCTGTGTTTGGACTTTCATCGTGACAACGCAACGTATAACTGCCCGTGATTGAATTTCATTTCTTTCTCTCTATTAAATAAAACAACAACAACAACAACAACATTTATTTATATAGCACATTTTCATACAAAAAGTAGCTCAAAGTGCTTTACATAATGAAGAAAAGAAGAATAAAAGACAAATAAGAAATTAAAATAAGACAACCTTAGTTAACATAAAAAGGAGTAAGGTCCGATGGCCAGGGTGGACAGAAAAAACAAAAAAAAACTCCAGAAAGCTGGAGAAAAAAATAAAATCTGTAGGGGTTCCAGGCCACGAGACCGCCCAGTCCCCTTTGGGCATTCTACCTAACATAAATGAAATAGTCCTCTTTGTAGTTAGGGTTTTTCAAATGTTTGGCTCTGAGATTTGTTAATTGTCTTTGCAAAAGCTATTCTAACAGGAAACTGTTAACGTTTTAATACGAATGGCATATCAAGATCTCCTTTGTTATCTAATGTTATCCGCAGAAGATGTACTACATTACCTTTCTTGGATACATCCTTCTTTCTACAGTAATTCGTGCAGTGACAGACCAGACGGTGTTAACGGTTGTAGATATTCTACGAGATATTGTAAGTTGATGTTTTCATATTCCACATGATCACCACCAACTGTTTCAGCATAGTCTATTGATACGCATTAAACCAATTTGCAGTGTAACCGATCAACATTTTTGGCGTTAATTCATTTGACTTCATCGTTTCTCTGTGCTAGGATTGCCTTGTACTCATTTTTTCAGTTGATAACCCTTCATGATGAATTTCTTCAATAAGATTTAGACATAATACATCTTCTTTAATTAGGAACTTAAAGTGAGGAAAACGTTAAAATTTATAAGAGCTGAGAGAGCAGGAACTGTGTCTGTCAAAAGCATTCACACGACTGAGAGGTCAGAGTACCGTGTGCGTGGTTGAATATGGTTGAGAGGAGGGTGGAACTTGAAAAATTCCAAATTGTCTCACAGGACTTGAAAAAATATCCTGAAAAAAGATTTGTCTCGTCTGAGGATTTTTTTTATATAATAGAGAGATGTACTTTCTGTTAATTTAATTGGTTTCTACATGTGTAATAGTTTTTTATTACATTTGTTGTGTTTTGTGGGTGGATCCTCAAGAACCGGGGCCACTGCTACTTCACTGCTATGGAGCTGCCATCAGCCTATAAAGGCGACTTGGAAAGCAAGTTCATGACGGTTCATTCTAATGATTTTGATGGTATTGTGAGTTGCTTTTGTGCTTTTCTTGGTTTTCATGAATTTTTGCTCCGTCTTTGAATTTTGATTATCGTATTATTGTATTGGTTCTTTGTCACTGTGGATTGCCTTTTAGACTAATTCTATTGCCTTTTGACCTTTATCAAAATTTGATTTTCTCCAGTTTTGTTAATAAATCCCTTTTTATAAAGATTCTTTTTTTTAGCCGCTTTTGCACGGGCCAGGGGCCTCATGTATAACGCCGTGCGTAGAACTCACACTATAACATGGCGTAAGCACAAAAGCGGGATTGTACGCACAGAAAAATCCAGATGCAGGAATCTGTGCGCACGCAAACTTTCACGTTCTTCCACTACATAAATCCCGATCAGTAACGCACGCGCCTTCTGTCCCGCCCCAACTCCTCCCAGAATTACGCCTCTTTGAATATGCAAATCAATATAAATAGCCTTCTGTGAAAAGACAATGGGAAAAGCACAGGGGAAAATATAAGAATTTCAGCGAATACCAAGTGGAGACAAAGGAAAAATGTACTATTTGTTGGTTTAAACAGTGGTATAATCAACAAAAGAAAGTTGATCGAGTGACAAAGTGTCGGAGAAACTCGAAAGATTAAGTTCACAAAGTCGTACAGTGCCCGAAATAAAAAAGAAATCACATATCAAAGTCGCCGTGAAAAGGCAAGTCGTAGCCCACCGTCTGAGTGTCATATGAAAGCTTATTAGGGTACAGACAAAACAATAGGCACACAGTGGGGAAAAAGGCATGAAATGTCAACTTTAATCTCGAAATTTCCACTTTAATCACGTAGTTTATTTTGCCATTAAAGTAGAACATCATAAACTTCATCTTAAAATCACTTATGTTACTAGTTTCTCAAGTAGCACATTAAATGCTTTGTTCTGTGTTTGATCTTCTATGTGCTCTATGTGTGTGAATCACTACGTGCTTCCGTTCTTTCTCTTTCTCCAACAGGACACAGAATCCATTACATTCGAGATATTACAGCTCTCTAAATAATTAAAATACTGAGATGTATACGTGATATCATTTTTATGATGATAGGAATGAAAGCATGTTATTAAACATGGGAACACGGTGGCGCAGTGATTGTTCATATCTCATGCAAGAGGCTTGCTGCACCATGTACGACCTTCAATGAAATAATTTATTACAGAAGTACTGTCTCTTTCAAACGTACTAACCTCCAATTCCTGTCCTTACTTTTCTTTTTCCAAAAACCACACAATCAGCTCTGTAATAGACGTTAAGCCATTTGTAAGCTTAGAATGCCGATTCTTCAAAACTTTTAAGGAACATTGAAATATCTTCGTAGTACATGTTTAATTATTCTATCCTAGTGTCGCGTCAGCACCAGCAAGAATACAGCGCAAGGCAGGAGCTATCCGTGAACTAGCTATACGCTGCGGCACCGTGTCCTCACATGTTTAATTATTAACAATACAGATTATTTAAATGAAGTTAAAGTTTTATCCGTATACTATAAGCAATATATTTTGCTGCATTTCATCTTAAAAATGATATTGTCATCATATGCGCTTTATAAAGTAGCGCACGTTGTGCAATATTATAACTGTAGTGTAAGTTTACAGTGAGGTGATTGTACTTATAAGTACAAACAGTTCTACAAGGAGCACTTGATGGACTGATTGAGTGCGTTTATAGTTCTTGGGATGAAACTGTTTCTGAAACGCGAGGTCCGTACAGGAAAGGCTTTGACACTTTTTGCCGTGGTTGCGGTAGTGTGTACTTGAAACTGTATACCGATAATTCTCTTTTCGATCAGCTGCTGCTGTGATTCACACTCAGATACAGTGATATAAATGGCAACCCTTAACGGGAGCAGCAAAAAGAAGAACAAGATGCAGTGAGCGTAACAATGCTAAAGCAGTTATGGTATTTGGAATACTATGGCTATTCCCTGGACCATTATATTGCTACAGGTTAATTACAATCAGATGCATTACACTAACAAACAATATGCAGTTAATTTCAGTGTATTTATAAAGCCGCGTCAGGAATGTAAAGCTAAGAAAGAAAGGATGAGCACACAGGAACAGTAGCACTGCTTTGACGCTGGGTGCCGCCAGTCTGCAAAACCGAGTGGAGAAATTGCGTACGCCAAGGTATGAGTTACCGTGGAAATGTGCGTGGCTTTACGCCAAGTTTAGGTTTTATACATCGCAATTTGAGCGTGGAAAGGTTCGTACGCAACATTTCTGTGCGTATGCACCGTTTATACATGAGGCCCCAGGAGTTGTGGGTTATCCACTCCCTTGTGGGTTATTTTGATTGTTGTGGGACATTACTGATATATTTTTGAGCTTTTGAAGTCAAAGACCCATTTGGCTGGTATAGGTTGAAGTCAGCTTGTAGTTTGGGAACTCAGTCTTCCTTGGAGTGTTCCCTTCTCTGAGGAGGCTTGCGAGGAGTCTAGCCTGCTTTCACACTTGTTACTGTTTATGTACTGCTGAAATCCCAACACTAAAGAGACCAAGATACAATAATATCAAATATTTAATTTTGGGGATGACTTCTGTTGCTATTGTCAGATTACCTTTAGGGAATGCTCTGGGTCGTTTCATTTCATTTTTGCTGCTGTTGTTTTTGTTGTTATAAATTTTTATTGTTATTTTTTATTTTCTTTACTAACTAAAGGGGCTGTTGGAATGTCAGCAAACCATCACTATATAAAAGAATAGCACATATAAAGTATTATGTGAAATTTGGATCAGCAAAGAAAAGAATTATAATAATCCTAGTGCAAAAGCAACCTCAAAGAAACAAATATTAGTTTTAATTTTCTAATGACAGATTCTTGACAATGACTAACAATGTTTTGGTTTAATGTTGTAAGACTGTATAGATTACCTGTAATGTGTTGGTCATTTGCCCAACTTCTGTAAGTTTTATTTTTTATTCACTAACTGAGTTGCCCTCACATCCAGTCATCATGCCTGCTAGGCTTAATGCCAAAGGAATTTGTCATCACGGTGCTGTTTTCTTTTTAATGAGTGCTTGCTTTTCACTTACCTGTTGCTGCACTCTGTGGATTGAAAAGAACCAAGTAATGTGGGTTTTACCTTTCTGGGAAGCTTCTGTACAGACCCATATTGTTCTCATGAAATGTACAGCATAGGATTATATTCTACTCTTTTCAAATATTTCTTATTGCTTTCACTTACCTTTAGATACAAAGAAATGCACAGCACAGGTGTATTTGGCATGTGACCAGCAGCAAAGACATTATGAGAGCATTCACGTTTGTACCTGTTCATCTGGAGGTGACTTTTTCTTTCTGACAGTATACTTTACTTCTATTATTTAATGAAATACATGATATAAATTACTGAAAAAAGGAAATGAAGACCACTCAAGAAATCTAACGCTAGCAAGTAGAAATATCCCCATAATGACGATGTCCTACAGAATGAAAGAAATCCATCTGAGAAGCTCTGCAGAACTAGTCATATCATACAAATGAGATCAAATGGAAATGATCATGAGTAATAAATGAACCCATAATACAGAAGTCCAGAGTTCCCAAATAAAATGATTTATTAAGGAAATCAAAGTGTATAATGTAAGGTATAATGGAAACGTTTTCAGGAGTATACCACAAATAGGAAGGACAACAATACATATTACACACACTCTGAGCTTTCCTAAACACATTACTGACCTTACTGTTACATTGATTATGGCTATGTCATAACCACTATCCTTCTGTCTCTTCACACCACCTTCCTACCTTCCACTAGCACTGGCTTTAACATTCATGCCCTTCACACCAAGTATATTCCTGTCTTTATCTTCCTCCTCACCTGAAGCTCTCAGTGTAAAGATTCAGAAGCCCATGCTGATATATCTGTGTTGCACTTCCAGGTCATCCGGGTCCTACAAAATAATACATCTGCCACACTAATGCTGCCTCCAGTGGGCCCTGGGTTCTTTGTCCCTTTGACTGCCAATGAAAACTGCAACCCTATGGGAGTCTGTAATAGTAGTAGAATTACCCACCTGTTACTGCACATCTACCTGGAGTACCAGTGAAATCCACTAACGAGTCTTCTTTAATTGTAGTTTCCTCTCCAAAGAAAACCCCATGGGATGGGATAGAATGGGATGTCAAACTCTTTGCCGCCTGTTCTGCCAATTTACTGCCTTTTAGAATGACACAGGTTTGCTTCATCAGTTCATCAAACTTTCTGTTGTGCTCAGCATTATCTAGTGCACTGGACATTAAAGAAATACTACACATAAAAATGATATTTTTTATATGTTACTTACCACATGTAATGTGTAGTGATGCCAAGAAAAATGTTTAATCTTATGTTTTAATGCAGACCATAGATAACAGTTTCTGATAAAATAGGTAGCTGCTGTGCTGAACAGCAAACAGTACAAAAATGTCCATGAAAGAAATCTCAAACTACTTGTAACACATAATTCAAAGGTCAAGTTGTCCAGTTGTATAATTACAATGTCCAAAAACACATGTATTTTTACTGAAAGATTGTTAAATAAACCACATCTGGAAAATGCTCTCTTGAACAAAAACGGAGCACACTCAGACACAAACAAGTATTTGAATAGTAGACCGGCCTCCTGTTGTTACCTTTATATTCATAGCAGTGAGGCACACCTGGAGTACCTCACTGCTTGTAGCAGCATCTCAGATATGCACAGTACAAGGCATATTCTCTTCCTGATAATGTTTTCACTCACTTTTGTTTAACTTTGAATGTATAGTTTTACATGTCTGTCAGTGCATGCTTTTTATTGGTATCACGTAAAGTGCAATGCTAGCCAATGTTAGCCAATAAATATGCTGTTACTGGGCTGGACTCCTGAATGAATGAGTGGGAAGTATTTCTTCAATTCAATGGGTGCGTCAGAGCACATTCCATTTCCATTCAAGAGAAAGTGTTCTGAAAGTGGTTTACTTAACAATTTCTTTGTAAAAATACATATCTTTAATACTTTGTGAGCATAGAGCTGGAATACTTGATATCTGAATTTTTCAAAGTGCATAATGTGAGTTTTCTTTCATGCACATTTTTGAAACTGTCTGTATTGTCCAACATTGATCACCATAGACCACTGTAACACCAGAAACTTTGTTATCTTTGTTTTGCATGAAAACATGGGATACAACTATTTTTTCAGTCATCCCTATAAGCTACATGGGGTAAGTAACATACAAAAAATATCACTTTTGTATAGGGTATTCAATTAAATGTACTGTAGGTGTCAAATAGGTGCAGGAAAAGTGAAGAAGGGTTTTATAAGATAGCACAGAGATGACAATAGGCCAATACTTCTGCAGGTGGTATACAGCCAGAAGACAAAGCTAAAGAGACCTCCAGCAGCATCAATGAAATGTCTGTGGTTGCTTGTAACTCTAAAGTGAAGACCAGTGGAAGTGAGAGGTGTAGGATGCATAGGGTGAATTTCAGGGCTGGTGGAATTAATGATTTATGGATGAAATTTTCCCTTCCTGTTAAGTTCCAAGGAAAAGGCTGACATGAACATAAACATAAAATAATTAAAGGGGAGGAAACAAGAGATGGGAATGCTTCATCAAAGTGAATTTAATACTTGGAGCACATTTTAAACTTTAAGATCTGCTGGCCAGTCCTCTGCCAGGCTGAACTTCCTCATATTATTACTTTCATAATTCAATAAGACTAGAATGCCCCCCTTATAATACATGTATACAGCAAGAGGCCATGTTCCCTAAAAATGTGTTCTTTTAGAACTGTAGCCATATTACAACCAGCATATATCTCCCTATTAAGACAAGAAAAAATCTAGTACAAAAGAATGGTTTTATAAGCAGACAGAGTGAGAGTCACACATGCGCATCAGTAATTCACTCTTTGGTTGCTTCTGAGGTATGTAAATTCTGAGAAATGAATTCATGCAGTTATTTCTTTCTGAGAAATTACTTCATGCATTTATTTCTAGTAGGACTAACTAATGCAATGAGCTGTTCACTGGATGTGCAAACTGTTCTCTATACAGCCTCCAGTTGATCCAAAATGCTGCTGCAAGAATTATATACAAGAACAAGAAAATAGGAACACATAACTCCAGTTCTTAAATCCTTACACTGGCTTTCAGTTAAGTTTAGGGCAGATTTCTAAATCCTCCTTTTAACATATAAAGCATTAAATGGCCAAGGTCCGGCTTACTTATCTGAAATTATCATGACTTACAAACCTGAGCGCACATTAAGATCTCAAGATGCCGGTCTGCTTATGATTCCAAGGATTAATAAAATAACAGTGGGAGGTCGAGCTTTTAGTTACAGGGCCCCAAAACTGTGGAATGGTCTTCCTACTACTATAAGAGATGCCCCTTTGGTCTCAGCTTTTAAATCCCGGCTGAAGACTCACTACTTCAGTTTAGCATACCCTGACTAGAGCTGCTGATTAACTGTAAAGATGGCATCTCTGTTGTTAGTCATTAGCACTAAAACATAAGTAACATGATAGTTATAATTTGATACTAACCCACACCTATTCTGTTTCTCTTCTCAGTACTCAAATGTGGCACGGTGCCACGGCGCCACGGCCCACCTGCCAAGTTGTTTGCCTGCCTAAGGTAAAGTCATCCCTGATGGAGGATCACAGGAATCGCGGGGTAGAGGGGTCCTTTCATCGGATTGGCTGGCCCAACACTGTTTCAGCTGTGGAATGGCCAAATGGGGGAGGCAGCTTGAGGTCTCC
The DNA here is from genome assembly GCF_900747795.2 of Erpetoichthys calabaricus. Taxonomy (NCBI): domain Eukaryota; kingdom Metazoa; phylum Chordata; class Cladistia; order Polypteriformes; family Polypteridae; genus Erpetoichthys; species Erpetoichthys calabaricus. The sequence goes on from NC_041394.2 coordinate 76,795,486, forward strand.
AGGACTCTAAACAAATCCAAATCATATTATGTGATATTATCTACTGTTAAATTCTGCTCCGTACTTGTAAAATTTTTATTTTTATACTGTATTGAGGATGTGTTCTGTTCTGTGTATTGTATTGTATTGATCCCCTTCTTTTTGACACCCACTGTGTGCTCAACCTACCTGGAAAGGGGTCTCTCTTTGAACTGCCTTTCTCAAGGTTTCTTCCATTTTTTCCCTACAAGGGTTTTTTTTGGGAGTTTTTCCTTGTCTTCTTAGAGAGTCAAGGCTGGGGGGCTGTCAAGAGGCAGGGCCTGTTAAAGCCCAATGTGGCACTTCTTGTATGATTTTGGGCTATACAAAAGTAGATTGTATTGTGTATTGTATGTAATACCACCCCGGGTCGAGAGGGGGCGCTGGCAGTAACTATGTCCTGTTCTGTTCCCTCCACAGTACCAAGAAGATACGCAGTGAGAGCATTTGACTCCATCCCTTCTAATCCCACAGCTATACAGTATATCCTGTGGCCACCAGAAGGAGGCGCCACTCTGTTAAAAGATCACACTGCAGGACTGCTCTCCTATCTGATGACTGAATGAGGCATCCCAAGTCTTAGAACAACTTTTCTTGATTTCTGGAAGCTTTTTTGTTCCCTTCTTGCACCACAGAGTGCATGTTTTTTTTTCGCTGTTTTTTTTTTTTTGATTAAACAGGGATAACTGGGTTGAAGACCCAACATTTCTGCTTGTGGACCTGCAGTACCTCAATTAACCACAATGTATAAATGAGGCTAATAATTCCCATAGAGGCAGCTTAAGGAAGCCTGTAGAATAGTATAATTGTCTTACAACTCTCTTAAAAATCTTCACTGGGGTCTTTGACGATTTTATGTTCAACTTCAGAGGAGTAATTTTCCTAGGCACTGACAGAAGGGATGTCTTCGATCTGTATAGGGAGGCCTGAGTCTTTTATAACTTTATGGTAACCCTTGGTTCCAGAGGCTTAGCTAATCAAATAAGAATACATTTTCTGGTAAAAGAAACACACACACATATGGAACTGACTCGTTCCTACCAGTTTACCACATGCATCTGCTCACTTCAGTACATTTCCTGCTGACTAAAAGTGCACCAGTTATACTCAAAAATGTTCGACTTGTGGCCTCAGCTAGCAAGTCCTGTATTAGATAACAGTTTATTGACAAAATGTAATTATATGTGTATATAAGCAGAGCATAAATTTATTTAAAGCCAACAGGTTCACAATTAACAGTGTCATATTGATGACTAGTTGGTTTTCAGTTACTTCTACACAATACCAACAATTTTTTGGGACAAGGCCGAGATACAATCTTGCTGTCCATTCTCCAGAAAGATGATCATTAGAACATATCCATAGCCATTAAACCAAAGTTGTGCACTGACATCATGACCAAGTATTTAAAACTAAAGTAGATAACATCCACAGACAGACAGCATATAATAAGCACCTTTGACCTGAAAGAAAAGGTATAAAGCATGACATGAGTTTCAGCTTTTTCTAAATGAATTAATTGGAACAATCAAGCAGTGAATTCTGGTTAACACTGTAGCAATAATGCTTAGACCACCCATATGAGTTTTCCTCAGGTTACTATGATTTGGTTGGATTCTTAGATGACTTTAATTTGGCCCTGTCTGAGTGTTCCTGAGCGGGCACCTCTGATGGACTCACTCCTTGCTTAGGGTTGGTTCCTGCCTTGTTTGTGAGGCCAGGATAATTTCTGACCCACCATTGCCCACTGTGATTTTAAGTTACATAAAGTGGGTTTCAGAATTTGTTATGTTACTGATTAGTGTTACATTAGTACCTATTAGTCAGTATTTGTTATAGTAATATGTAAGTATCTGATTAGTGATCCCTTTCCAACATGATAGGCTTTTAAACATCTTGGTTTTGGAAATATAATGTAGTCGTTTTTACCTTTATTTTCTGAAACTAGTGGCCAGGTGCTTTTCTAAAAAGAGTTTCATCCTGCATTTAAGCAGTTAGACTCCATGTCTCAGTTCATAATGGAAACAGCACATGCACTGACCAACAACAGAGAAAGATAAAATGATTAGATTCTGTCCCTTAGTAGATAGAGAAATAGTAACATTTACAAATAGCAACATGTGTTCCTAATAATCACTTATGCCAGAACAGTCAAGACAGCAGAAACAGATGGCAGATGCCAAGTTTACTATAATCAGCTGGCACTTTTATTTGACTAACCATGGCATTCTTCTCTAAGTAAATTGTCTTACTTCATTTTCTCCAAACACTTTACACATGTTATTGAAAAGAGGAGGTGTGTTAATCCCCAAATCCCACAGCACAACTGCAATATGTTATATTTTTAGTCAGGGTTCTTCCCTTGGCTAGAGTGCAAGTGCTTTATTTATTTCTGTATTGTCTGTTTTTGGATCCTTTGGTTATACTAAATTTATTGACCATGTGGTTCCTGTGTATCTGTGTATCTTGTTGTATGTACCATGTGTTTTGTAGGTAGTCCCCGCAAGAGGCAGGGCCACCTACCCATCACTGCCCTCAGCCCTATAAACTCAGGGTCAACCCACAGTTCCATTTGATTCATTTGTACATGCTTGGGAATTGGTGAGTGTACTTGTGATTTTGCTGTGCTTTGGTGATTTGTTGTATTTTTGACTTCATGATCTGTTTTTGACTTTGCTTTCTGCATCCTGCATTGGGATGTGTTCACTTGGATTGCCTCTCGGAGTACTTCTGTGCTCCATGGAGCCTATGTTTTGTTCATAGAATTTTTGTCAAAAATAAATTGTTTCATTTTATAAAGATTCTGTTTTTGCACTTATTACTTTTATATTTCAACCGGGGATCCTCCCCTGGCTGGGATTCAGATCTTTATTTTATATCTTGTTTTTTCGTTTTTGATTCTTTTGTTTCTGTTAATATTGTTTGTGTACATTATTTAGATTATTCTTTGTTTTTTTAAGTCTGTTTATTTAAATCTTTATTATGTGCCTTGTATGTGTGGGTGGTTCCTTAAGGGGCAGGACCACTGGGTCATCATTGCAAGGTACCCTCCTCCTTCCTGTAAAGGCAAAAGGTATCCCACAGTACCTAGTGGTTCATTTGAATGTGCTTGGGAGTTTTTGGTGAGTTATTGTGTTTCTTCTGTGCTTTGTATTACTGGATCTTTTGACCTTCTGTTTTGTTTTTTGTTTTTTTTTAACTTCATTATTGGATTTCTGTATTGGGACTTGGTTGCTTTTGGAATTGCACTTTGCAGGCATTATATGACTTTTGGAGCTTCAACAGTGTAACGGAGCTGTGTAATAATTCTTTACTTTTATAAATATCCTACATTTACCCTTATTTCTATCTGGGGTTTGATGGTAAATTCCCCCTCACTCAGTGGACATTTGTGGAAGTGTTTTTGGAACTCTTTAGTGTGTTGAACTCAAAGTTCATAACAATTACAAGCTGGGGTTTGATGGTAATATTCCCCTTCAGTGGGCATTTTTGAAGGTTTTTGGGAATTTGTGCTTGGGAGCTCTTGATAATCATAATACAATACAAATGTCTCTGGTCCAAACGACACTTTTATTTAACACACCACCTGCTTAAATGCTCAGTACAATACTGTCAGCACAACAAATATAATAATCTCTTTCTCATCTTCCTTTCACTCACATGTAGTTCTCCTGTGCTTCCAGCTCTCATTCCCCCAGTCTAGGAGATGAGGCCCCTTTTAAAGATGGACCTAGGAGAGAGATAGATAGATAGATAGATAGATAGATAGATAGATAGATAGATAGATAGATAGATAGATAGATAGATAGATAGATAGATAGATAGATAGATAGATACTAGTTTATTGATCCTCTGCTCCAGCAGCAAAACAGATTATAAGCTCATGGTGCAAAGATAAAGATAAAGATCTATAACAACAACAACATTTAAGTATGAAGCACAATTTCATACATAAAATTAGCTCAAAGTGCTTTACAATAATAATAGCTTACAATAGAAGGAGTTACAATAGAAGGTAACAACTAAAGAACAGTGATTTAAAACAGTGGAGAATCACAATGCCCATCATAATAACAAATTATGGTCAGATGGCTAGGGTGGACAGGAAAATAAAAACTCCAGTTAGCAGGCTGTTGGAGAAAATAAATCTATGGAATGCCAAGGTTAAAAGACCACCCATAACCCCCTGAACATTCTACAATGCATGAATGTGTCACAATTAACAGGATACTCTTGTGGAGCTCTCTTCATCTTCCCGGCAACTCAGGTGGCTACAGGGGGCAGCCGGGCTAGTGGGCACAGCACCAGAAAAAACAAAAACACACAAAAGTAGTTATTAGTGACCAGCCTATTCAACCGCAAATAAAATTGCTTTTAATGAACAGAATCAATTTCCTCCTCCCCACGGTGTGAATGAATGGTAATGGTACTAAAACATAAAGCTAGATTAAAGAGATCGGTTTTTAGTTTTTTGAAGTGTTCAGCTGTACAGGCTTTGGTGTATAGCTAATGTTAAAGTACTTCAGATTTTTAGTGTGCAGAAACAGAATGCCACCTCACCTGTTCTTTTGTGCTCCTCTCTCAGAATACTCAGCAAGTCTGTGTATGAGGATCTAAGATTACAATTAGAAATGCAGGGGGACAGACAGTCCAAAATATAAGAAGGTGCTAGATTGTTTAGAGCCTTATATGCAATTAAAAATATTTTAAAATCAATCCTAAAGGACACTGGCAGCAAATGTAATGATACCCACAACTTACCTAATATACATGATGACCCCTAATTATGTCATCGTCTTTATTTATATCACTATTTTTTAGTGAGTCTAGGGTCAGTCTGTTATTTCGTTAGTCTTTTTGGTCACTTCATTCGGGCATCTGGCATCCTCCAAGTTGGTGTTACTCCCCGGGCAGCTCAACATAGTAAAGTACGCTGTCCAATATGGTTTGATAGAACATCCCCAGAATCTTGTCACAAAGAGCCTACACTGTGCCTGACATTTAGTGGGTGTGTATTTTCATTCCAGTTCAGTTTAGTGTTCAGATGTACCCTCAGATATTTATATGTCTGCACTAACTCCACATTACGGTGACTAATTTCAGGAGCTCACTAGCACATTGGAAGTCCACCATCAAAGTTATATGATATACTGTATGATGATGATGTAGTTCACATGGATTTTCCTACATCAAAGCTACACACAGAAATGTGCTCTCAGTTTTTAAGACTCTGGTGACTCTTTCCCTGTACCCATCAATACCTGGCCAAAGTGTGAAGTGTGTAATTAGATCTATATGGCAGTGAACATTTCTGTAATTTCAGAATGCTATGTGACAGCCTGTAGCTGTTAACAGTGACAAATTGGTCAGCTCTGCTTGTTTAGACAGACTAAACAGACTAAGGTATGGGATTGAAACTGCAATATAACAGAGAACATTTATTACCTTGAAATTCGAAGCATGACATTTGTGTAGCAGATATTGGAGGAAGCCTAGCAACGTGCTACACCACTCATGGCAATGTCACCAGAAAGACTGTTGTTTTAGTATAGTGGGCTATTGCTATTACTTCCCCATTTTACACAAATTTTAAAACTTTTTAAAATTTAATTCAACACCTATGATACAATTATTCTTTCCATTTGTCAGCCCTGGACTTACTTTCATCCTTTTCATCTCTCACTGGTAACCCATGATTCCAGCTTATCCATTTTCATGATAGATAGATAGATAGATAGATAGATAGATAGATAGATAGATAGATAGATAGATAGTGTCACACAAGCCCATCAGAGGTACTAGGTACTACCACCCTGGGACACAAGGGGGCGTAATCACTGACTGTCTTGTCTCTTTTACAATCCACAGCTCTGAGAAGATGCTCGATTAGGGCAATTGCCTCTGCCCAATCTGGTCTATGGACTATAAGAGCAAGGTGCTCATGGAAGGAGACATCACGTTTGGGTTTGTGCAGCTTCATCTTGAAGCCTAACCAATCTTCAGAGCCCTATCACCGCAGCCAATGGCAGAAGCAACTTTTTATTCTGTTTTGGTCCATCATGTGCCTGTTATTTTGTTTCGGATTATTATATCAGTGAAGAGTGTGACCTGGTTGATAACATAATATTTCACTTGGACTTCAGCATTCCTTTCCATCAATAACAATAGATAGATATTTTATTAATCCTCTCCTTGAGCAGCACCATAGTCTTCAAAATATGTCTAGCGCTGCTGCTCTCTACACCAAAAGTAATGGTTTATGACACTGATGCTCATTTTAATTAATTCATTTTTCCAGGCATGCTTTTTCCCATTGTTGTGTATCAAAGCACCAAATCCTATTTCATCAGTTTGTATAGCAAGACAATAAGTAGCCCTGGTCAGGACACCACTCCATCAGATGACATCCTCATACCAGTATAGAAATAAAGAAAGAAATTAGAGAAAACATACTGAATGAGAATTACATGAAAACTCCACAAACGTATGACTGTGGAGCTGTTAGGCAATGGTGGTAATGATTGCACCACTGCACTACTGCAGGTAACACATAACAAATTAAACTTGTGCTAACATAAAAACGTGATTAGGCAATGTCCTGTGATTAAACAGAATACTTTCAGAGTTACACATATAAAAGTGGTGACTCATTCTTGAGTGTTTCTCTTTAGTAATAAACATGTCATTATCATATTGTATTGTACATTTCCTCACAATACTATTATTACAATCATATCAGACAAATCTCATATTTAAGATCTTTAGACACAGTCTTCTATAACATGGCTGGGTCTACCATCAGGGTGACATGGGAACACACCCTGGGGTTCTGCTCGGAAAGGGTTCTTTACATATGTAAGAAAAAAAAATGCCTTATAACAGGAAAAGTCCAAGTTTTCACTGACAGTACAGAAGCTCACAGCAACAGACTTCCCTGCACCTATCCCTACTCTATTTCAATCTTTATGATCATAAATCTGTCCAATCAAACCTAAATAGAAAGCTTTTAAAACAAAATTACAAGCAGGTGTTTAATAGGCCACTTTTATGAGATTAGACATTTGATGTGTTGCTGTGCCAAAAAAGAAAAAATAAATAGTCATTCAAAGTGCAAAAGGAAAAATTAAAGAGAGAGCAGCAAAAGATGCTGTTCTGTAAAAAAAAAAAACTATATCTAAACAGATATTTGCAGATTTAAGAAAAAACTGTTGATTTGAATAAGCCATAAATACTGCATTTGAGACCAATGAAACTGACCTTACAGATAGTCAGGAAATGGCTAATATTGATGCTTCTATATCTTTAGCATCAGTGCACAGTCTGACATCAATGTAGAAGACAACAAGACCACTCCAGGGAATAAGACACCCAAAACAGTGAAGCTGAACAAAGTAATCCTTTTATTCTTTTATTTTATATGGGGAAAATATACAAGCTCAGTATGCTCTGCTACATATTACTTTTACCACAAATTGGGATAAGCCTTTGGAAATATTTACTGGGTGTTCAATAATGGTGCTACCAGAAGAAAGCTAATTTCCCCTAGATGTGATATTGCATTCATAAGTTCATTTGTTAGTCCACTGCAATTAGCTGATGAACAATCTTTGGCACCGTAGGGGGGCCTGCAGGGACTAGCCCCTCTCAACCTCACCAGCAGAGTACCAGCACCCCCCCCCCCCCCACCCATCCTGACAGATTTGTCACCTCTAAAACAAATTGTTAAAAATAATTTATATATGTTGTAAGGTTTCTAATGGACCACATGCCGAAGAGCGATCGCTGCGTCTGTGGAAGACAGCTTATCCATTGCCGGGGCCACTGCAGGTTCCCAGCACTGCAGCGACTCGCCACAAAAGCAAATCTGAGCAGACCGTGGTCTCAGTATAAGCGCCTGTCATCGATGGATGATGCAAGGAACATTATAAATGCAAGGAACAGTGTTACTTGGCCACTAACCTGGCCACGACCCTGCCTGATTGCTATGTCTGTGTATAGGAGAATGGTAGATCCTGCTACAATAAATAACCATGCTGTTCCTGTTTCAAGCTGATTAAAGCTTGTTTTGCTAAAGTACTGAGACTCAGCTTCTTGTGTTAGGGTGCAAGACTCACACGTCACAATGTAAATACATTTATTCATTTTTTTAATTAATTTTATTGTAATCATTTTGTACATATAGATTAATTTTTACAAAAAATAGGATTGAAAGCAAATCAAACCCCATGTAAATACATTTTTAGTGCATCTCTATGAGTGTCTGGTTTCCCTGAACAATCTGATTGGTTTGTTTGCCTTTGACCTGATCAATCGGTTTCACTTTGGTTTTTCAATCAAAAGCAATCGACACTGGAAGCGCCAGGCAAGACAGGTAGACAAACATGAAGATATTGAGGAGAGCTGCAAAATTCAGTTCCTGATTATGATTTTTTTTTCTTTTACAAAATAAAGGAGTTAAAATGGAGCCTTTCAATGACAGCAGAGTGAAATGATGTACTGAGTGACATTTGGTTGCTAAATACTAATGAGGCACAACCTACAGTATGTCACCTTCAAAGACAGGAGGCAAACAGTGCACCTCAAATTGACACAGTCTGAGAAGAAGACTTTATAGTCTGAGAAGAAGACTTTATGGAAACGCAATTGAGAGAGGAAGCACCAGGCAAAACAGGTTGAGATACACGAGAATACTGAAAAAGGTGTAGAATGAACACTGAGGGTACACGTAGAACAAGAGATATGAAGTATCAAATATTTTTACATTTATTTTATTACCTGTTTCTGATGTGTAAAGTACCTAGTACATAATAAAACCAAACAAAAAATATTGTTTGGTGAAAAATGTAAAACATGTCATTTTCCTAAACAGCAATTCACTGAAATTTTGGGGTCACAAACTAAAAGTGTGGAAAAAAAATTGCACCGAAAATGCACGCACATTTACATTCTTGACATTGCCCACTGTAACTTTTGTGTGTTCACAATTCATGCCAGAATGTCTGCAAAACTGTTTTTCTAGCTGCACAGCTTATGGTTTGCTTTTTTCCATCTCAGACTGTCACTCCGGGGAGGAGTCTAGAAATGTAATTTAGTGGACATTTACAAGAATGAATGACAGGTTTGTCTACGAGTTAAAATGTTATTTGCCGCAGGTTTTGTGCCTTGTGATGGGGTGTCTTCTGTGTCGAAACCAAGATACGTCTAGCCTTAAATCATCTCCTGCAACACTTACCACTAATTTATTAGACTTTATAAAAGGTGCTGAACATAAGGTGGCACTATACATTACACACACAATACAGATACCCATCCATTTATATAGTTTTGTGTTTTCTCTCTATTGTGCAATAGTGTTTCATTTTTCATTTTATTATGTTAAACAATATTTTTCTAATACATGATTGAGTGGTAAAACTACTGTTCACAGGAGGCGTACACACAGCAATTGAAATAATATTTCTTTACATACTGTATATAAAATTGACAAATTATTATAGGGGTTACCCTATCTTAAATGTGTAAACATCATTGAGTGTGTTTATGTTGCATGCTTTTATTTGTGCTCTGTGATTCTGAAGATATGACTTCAGCTTAAGTTCAGTTTATGGACTAATCAAGTTCACCTCTTCAAATGGTAAGTTCAGTGCTTTAACAGCTGTTTTTATACAGTAGTAAGCAATATCACTTTTTAACTTATTTTTATATTGTTTTATCTTATGATCTTCAGTGCTGTGTTGTGTGTTGGTTTTGTGCTGGTGTGTGCTGGTGCCATGTGTTTGAGCGACACAACCTGCCCATGGATTATTACTATTGTGGGGAACAGCCTGGACACAGACAGGCGGACACCGAAGGTTCAAAAGCCAGCACATGTTTATTCATTATATACAAGTGAAACACAGCCCACAACCCACTTTCACCCCCAACGTCCAGGCCTCACAAACAATGCTTTTCTCTTCTGGTCTGCCTCCACTCCTCTCCTCCCAAGCTCTGTCCTTCTTCCACCTGACTCCAGCCATCGAATGGAGGGAGGCGGCCCCTTTTAAACCCACCCGGACGTGCTCCAGGTGCCTCCCAATGAGCGACTCCGGGTGTCCCTGGTCTTCTTCCCCCAAGAACCTCTGGGTGTGGCGGAAGTGCTGAGGGCTAGGGCTCCTCAGGCTTCTGGGTGCCCCCTGGTGGTGACCACGGGCCCCTATAGGGGTGAGCTTCTAAGCTCTGTTCCCGTGGTCCCCAAAGCCACCAGGGCGGTTGCCCCCTCATGGTCTGGAGGAGGCATAATCCCTCCTCCGGTCCTTCTGGGCGTCCCGGCTGGGTACCACCCCGAGCCGCTTGCCACACTATGTTAACTTGTAGCATTTTGCATTCAGCATGACAAAGGTCTGTGTGCTCTTGTCTCTGTTGCTTATGCACTTTCAGGCATATTTGCTGTGAACTAAAAATACTGTGGACTTTATTTGCACTGTAGTCAAGTTTGGGCCCGCCGAAAAAATACACTGCTCCACTCCTAATTATTCTGGTGTCTACCCTATATTAAAGAATGTCAACTTCACCACAAAGGGCGGCACGGTGGGTAGTGCTGCTGCCTCGCAGTTGGGAGACCTGAGGACCTGGGTTCGCTTCTCAGGTCCTCCCTGTGTGGAGTTTGCATGTTCTCCCCGTGTCTGCGTGGGTTTCCTCCGGGTGGTCTTGTTTCCTCCCACAGTCCAAAGACATGCAGGTTAGGTGGATTGGTGATTCTAAATTGGCCCTAGTGTGTGCTTGGTGTGTGGGTGTGTTTGTGTGTGTCCTGTGGTGGGTTGGCACCCTGCCCGGGATTGGTTCCTGCCTTGTGCCCTGTGTTGGCTGGGATTGGCTCCAGCAGACCCCTGTGTTCGGATTCAGTGGGTTGGAAAATGGATGGATGGAACTTCACCACAAATAAAGTTTTGGATATTTTTTGTACTTCAATGCATGTACCTGATTTAGTATTGACGTATGTGATGTTCATAATGTCTGAGTATGTGTGTGGGCCTGGTGGGGGTAATGAGTTGGGGGGGAGAGGCTTTCTGAGTTTTGACACCCTCGGGTCTATTGGTGCTTTAATCTGGTATTGCTCTGGCAACAGCTGCAATCTGCTGTATAATTCAAGTGGAAATCTAGGATCAAGGGTTAACATGGTGGGATGAGTCCAACTCTATGATAAAATGAAGGCTGAGTAGGAAAAACTGACAGAATCATTTAGTTAGGAGGACTGTAAGGGGTGAAAGAAAAACAAGGTGAAAAGCCCACTTTAGGGGAGCATTAACTGCAGCCTGGCACAGACCTTGGAGTTGACATTGAGCTTTCTGAGCAGCACTGAACACCTGTCACAAAGAAGCTGTATGGAAAAAGAACCTGATAACAAGCATGAGAAATTACAATATGAGTAAGGGAACAGATAATCAGAGAAAAAAAGGCTGTTCAAACTCCACACCAAACTGATACTATGTGTGAAGAGCTAGTGTTGCTTTTGACAGGCAGTTTTCAACGCAATTATACAGGCCCAGTAATTATGAATGGGTGTAGACATTTAAAACAGTGCTCCTTATTTAGCCCACAGCGATGTTTAAGTGTGGTTTTGCTACACTTTGGGTCACTTGTCAGATGTAAGAAGTCACTGTTGTGGCATACAGTAAAATAACTGAATCATCTAACAGAAATGTGGCGGATGGAAGTTGACTCATAAGAGACATAATGAGCAGATCTGTGTGCAGAATAAATGTTCATTTTGTTTAGCAAGGTAACACTCTGGTGCTGAGGAGGAGCTGCAAGAGATGCAGGACACCTACAGTAAGTCTGAGACCAGTTAGCACAGCAGATTTCCTTTATAAGCGTGACTCCTGTTTAGACTGATTTTGATCTTTAAAATATGTCTTAATGTAATATTCTAGGATTGCACAAGTTGAAATGTTCAGCTAAAGATATCGATCAACTATTGATGTTAAATAAGGTCCATCCAATGGACATGAAGCTTACAGAGATGTTGAACAGAAATAAAATAATGATGATGATAGCTCTAGAGAGAAGCACAAGACTCTTTATGCATTTACATCCATCTTTCACAGACAGTTTACTTGCTATGCCTCTGAAGCCATCATAGCTCCTACAGTGTAAAGTCAAGACTAATGCTTGCAGGCAACACTCGCATATTTTATTTGACTTGTTATTATTAATAGTCAAGAGGAAGAACAAAGCAAAGACAGTCAAATAAACCATAATTATTGAAACTTGGTGAAATCATTTTCATAACCCTTTGCAGTGCTTGCAAAATCTCTGTGTACCCGCATCAACATCTCTGCAGCACTTCATCCTTAAATGATGGAATCGGGCTCCTCTGTCATCCAGGTGACACCTCCACCAGGCTAAAAACCACAAACGATCCTTAAAAGGCTGAACGCTCAAGCATTGAGCGGTTTGACTTTCTGAATATAAGAGTGAGGCCCGTCTTTTCAAGGATGCTCATTTTCACCATATTCAAAACAATAAGCGCAACATGTATGAGAAGAATATGCATAAATAAATCAAAGACAGAGTGCCTTAAGGTTTTAAAAGAAGCTGGATGTGGCATGAAGGAGGCTAAAGCCCACTTCTGTTAAACAGGATAGCATTCTAAAATAATGTTAAGGGGCTAGAAAGAACACCAAATCTTGTTGCAGCATCTGTCTGATAAAATGAAATACTGTAGAGAGATTTTACAATAAACGGGTTCAAAACAATTCTCTTGAACTCCACTTCAAAGTCGCTAATGTGTGTAGGCAGGTGGAGACATAAGAACAATAAGAGTTTTTGAAGATAGATAGATAGATAGATAGATAGATAGATAGATAGATAGATAGATAGATAGATAGATAGATAGATAGATAGATAGATAGATTTAGAGACTGTGTGATGATATTCCAGTACAGACTTACTTGCTCCTTTTCCTGACATTCAATAGCGTGTTGTCTGACGGAGCCTGTGCTGTAAGAATGGTTAATAGGTACTGCGTGTTTGGCCACAATCTCAGCCTTTTTTCCACTCTGTCATGGTAGGTAGATAGATAGATAGATAGATAGATAGATAGATAGATAGATAGATAGATAGATAGATAGATAGATAGATAGATTTTGCTGTTTTAAGAATTTACATAGCTCTGTCTTTCTTTTAAGAGCATAGTCCACAAAAGAACTGGTGCATTAAGATAGCCAATCACGGTTTGTTGCATTTACGTTATCTCAAATTCTGATGTTCACATTGTTACTCGAAATGTTACGGTCCTTCCGCAGCTGCCATCCAATAACTGTCGCATCGTAGATGTGATTCAGTTCTGGCTGTTTGAAAGTGGACGGGATCCTTTGTGGGTGTTCCTCGGCTGATTCTCGTGCTGCTGTTTCTTTAAGAGGACGGTTTCAGAGCTTTGACACCGTGTGTGTGTGTGTGTGAAGGGTTGGCGCTGAGGGAGACTGTTGTCTTTGGTTTGGAAAAGAAAAGACTTCGGGGCCGGTGCTGATTTGCAAAAGCACAGCAGAGATAAAACACAAAAAGCCGAGCTGTGCAGCAGCAGCAGCAGACCCTTCTCGTAGCCTCCGCCAGATTGGAGCCCAGCTGCGCTTTCTTGTGCCGTGACCGAGGCTGACCGGTGCATGAGGAAGAAAAGAGAAAACTGCGAGCAGCTAAGACTGAGAGAGAGAGAGAGAGAGAGAGAGAGAGAGAGAGAGAGAGAGAGCGCGAGCGAGCTGCTTTATTTCTTTATAAGCCGGAAGATCTCCACACATCGAGCGTTGGGGAGTATATATGTATGTGTGCATGTTAATCAGCCGTCAAGGGAAGACAAAAGAGATCTGAAGGTCCCGCTCACTCTTCTGTCGGCCAAGCCCAGTAACCGCACTTGAATGCCCTCTCCCAGAGTAGTTTTAAGTAGCTGCTGAGGTGGCTTCATCTCTGTTGATTGTCTTTCGAGCGAACTGACAAAAGAAAGCAGTGCCGGAGTCACGTCCAACCAGGCGAGGACAACCGCGTGGAAAGAAAAGTGCCGGCAGAGAGTGGTCGAGCGAAGCAAAGCATGGCAGCAATCAGCACCACAGAATCGAGCCCCCAACCACGGGTGTACTTCCAGACCCCACCGGGAAACGATGACACCGAAATCCCGGTTAGGAAACAGGGAAGGGTAACGGTCAAATACGACAGGAAGGAGCTGCGAAAGAGACTACATCTGGAGGAGTGGATTATTGACCGGTTAACGGAACTGTACGATTGTGAGGTAAGGGGGCGAGCGTGATCTCAAAAACGAAATTGTATGAATAGTATTGATACACGGGAATGGACAAAAAGACATTACGACTGTTTGGTGAATTAACTTGTTAGGTAACCTGTAAAGTGAGATCGAGTCCCTTAAAATAACGTATCGCTTTATTAAATAGCATGCGTAAATGGAGTGCTCGTGAAGTAAAGGCTGCTGCCAGAAGTCGGAGGTCGTGAAAGTGTGTCAGAGAGCGCCCGGTTGTGTGGCGAACTGGTTGGTGTTTCGAACCCCTGTAGTGACTTGAAAGTTCAGGTGATCTGGTAATGTGACAACACCGTAGCACCCATGGAAATAAAAGCAGCGGTACTAGCTGGAAGATCGCACGGCTTTACCGATGTCCGGGGGGTCGCGATGTTTGGGGCAGTGTGACTGGGAATCTTTCACACCTGCATATAAGAAGAGACAATACCGGCCCTGTAAGTGAGGTGGGGGTGCACCTTTCTGTCTCCCTCCTCTACCTTTATGCGCAACCGCACTCTGTCGAATCCTGTCAGGCACGCATTGATGTCTACAACGTGGTTGACAAATGGGGGAATCCTGATATCCTTTGCAGGAATAAAGCAGAGAAGTATTGCGGCTGGGTTTTTTTTTTTATTCGTCTCTGCTGTTACCCGTTAGGTAACACTCCGGGACGCGAACCTACGACCTTTGTGCTCTTTCGACCCTCAGCCATAATCTTATGGAACTGAAAGAAGCTGGTGTTCTGTTTGAGCTTTTGCTTGTGGTTTTCGTGACATCACCACATCCCGGGCAGGCGGTGCCCACCGAGCCCCAGACACACCTAGCGTTTTAACTCTTTATGATGTAGGGCATATACTGCACGCTGGAAAGGGCACTGATTTTTGGCAGATGTTCGTCTGATTGATCTAATACATATACAAATACATACATGTAATGTTATATATGGGAAGCTTCGTATTTAATTTGATATTTAATCAGATGGGTTTTCAGCTACTTTTAATGAACAAATGTCGGCCAGAACATTAAGAATTTATTACACCTAAATATAATTTTAGTGCTTCTTTACTACTTGGACGATGTGCAATGTGCCTGCTTGTGAGTTTTCCTCCTGTACTGTAGGTCGATCACGGCGAATCTCTTTTCATTGCTTTTATGCCGGCGCTCATCAAAAGTCGTTTGTCATATCAAATGTAAATGCTAGTCGCCGACGCCAGTCTAGTCTCATCGATCACGGGATTGATTACCATCGGACAGAACGCCGAGGCCCGGTCGAGCGTGTCCCACTTTCTCTGGCAGACGCAGATGGAGGAGATCGCTAAGACCGATCCAGAGGGGGTTGGGTGGGTTTTGTACATCAAACCGGGCAGTTCCACGTGGAAGTCTCTGAGCTGTTGCTACTCGTGCCCGTTTACTAACAAAGAGCTAGGACAAAGCTTTCCTTGCCTATTGTGGAGATCATTGAGTTGTGTCCAAAACAATACAATTTTAGAGGCAAACGGGTGAGACGTGTTTGCTAAGTTAGAGGTTCTGAGCTCATCTGTCTGAGACGATTTCGTAACAGAGCCGCTGAGACAGTCGGGCACCAAGCGAGGATGGCCCCGTTGTCATCCCATCGGAATGTTGTACCTGGTAAGAAATGATCTACGGACTCATTCAGGATACACCGGGGGATTCAATGTGTCAGGTGGCCGCAACCTCTTGGGGCATCCCCAGATGGTGTTAGTGTAGGTTGACAAGACCCTACAATCTCGATTTCACGCTATGCCTCCCGTACTGAACAGAATGCCCCGTTTTTAAGTGACGCGAAGGGGCAAACCCAGTAATCTATAAATCACTCAGGAGATTGTAAGTATCCCTGGACGTGGGGTGCCATAGCCACTGCAGCTTTTCATTCCATTCCGTTTTTAATTAAAAATCAGTTATGGTAGTTAGTTAATTTACCTAGGAAAATCTAATCTGGGAATCTGTATATTTTCTGAGAAAAATCAATATTGTAAATCGTAATACCAACAGCCATCACTTTGAGCTCTTTATTTCACAATGCAGCCATCACTCTAAGCTCTTTATTTCTCAATGTTTTTTCTTTTTGTTTCTCTTTTACCATAAAAAATACAAGTGATATTTAGCTAGCTTTTAGGTCCTTTTTAGTTTGAACGTCACTGTTAATTTTTGGAGGTACAGCGGTGCAGTGACTGGCGCAGGAGCCTTCCACTTCTAGAATGCTGGGCTCAGTTCCTGTCACAAGGATGTCATGCACTCCGTTAGTGTGTTAGCCAAGTGTATACTGTATGTGGATTACATCTTAAAGCTGTATAGATTAAGCTGACAGGCAGGTGTCAATGTTTTTTTTCTCCTAAGAGTGTACCTTTTGATAAAACACATTGTAGCTAGGTGCTTTTTTTCTTTTTCATGCTCCTGATTCTGGAAGGTTTATTGTCATTTTGTATTAGAACAGATGAATGAATAAGAGTATGATAAAACAAAACAACAAAAATCGTGAATGGACTAACTTGTGAAAATAACAGACACCTTTCTGAATTTCTTCAGTAAATAGCTTCCTATTTACTAAGCAGCCTAATTAAATGAGAAGTTCAGTTAACAGGAGTGCCAATCTGCAGTGACAAAACAGGCTTGACACCTACAGTGCAGAGGCAATGCCCCCCATTCAGAAACCAGGCCCCCTCCCCCCAAAACACTTATGTTAATCATCAGTTTTCAATCATTTGAGCTGCTCATGTTTAAGGGGACTACACCCCCCAAAAAAACTCACATCGATGTATGAATCGAGCCTTGTTAAACTTATAGGGACCCTGACCCCACCAGGTCCACAGTAAGTTTTGAAAATTTAAAACGGCTTATGGCACGCCCACCCAGTTGTTTTAACTCTTTCAGGGTGGATGTCGACTTTTGTCAAAAGGAGGGGTTGATGGTGGTAATCAACTGTAAACGGTGACAAAACCCGCCATTATGTTTTAGTTGGACTCTCTTTGCTAGACGGAAAGTTAGCTTCATTGGTTTGACCGAGATTCCCTGCTCTTGCATGAGTAGCGAGGAGCAAACAGCAGCAGAAATGGCATCGACATCTGGTGAGAGACTGAAGTGAATGTGTAAAGCAAAATACTTTGTGGATGACGTTTGGCATATTATCGCTGAATTGATTGCACTCTGATTTTGATACAAGTGATCGAAAATGAATGGGAGGTACCAGCGTCAGCTGATCGGTCCCCAGCTGATTGTGGTGCTGAACAGGTTCGTGTAGCTGGCATGCCTATGGCAGTATTTGCCTGGGGGGACCACCACTTACAAAGACAAGGGGTACAAACCAGATTGCGATGCTCTGTGACCGCTGCTGCCTCCACCACCGCCCTCGCCACATGAAGACAGTGCGGTAACCAGCCTGCCATGTATTCCTGGTGAACTGGCAGCCACAGCATGCAGCAACAGACGTTTTTTGTTGATTTCTGTGTGAAACTATTGCTAAAAATATTCAGCTCTCATTTTAAAGACCCCACACTTCACAATGTGTGGCTTTGCTGCTCCAGCAGTAACTGTAACATTCCAGGGCCACCACTAAACCTAATGAGTGCCTTACAAAATAAAATACAAATTTGGAGTTGACGCAGATACTTTTCCTGTCAATACCATTGGCACTGACAATTCTTGTTTTTGCAGATTTTTTTGTAGCTGTGTGCTTCAGTTACTAAGGCATTGTCTTCTGTTATGTCCTGGGTACCCTAACACTTAAAAGAGAATGATACCTTTAAAGTATGTTTAATAATGTGGCTGACAACAGGGGATGTTGTTGGATTTCCCTACAGTGCCCTCTACTGTGCTAACCAACACACACACATCTTTATACAGCAGCTTATCAGAATACAATATGACTCACACATTTCCAAATACAAGTTTTCTCATGTAGTAAATTTAATTTCCTCCTATGTTACTGAATAAAGTTCATAAAATATTTTACACTTGTTAACTGGTGGTCTGACAGGTAATACTGAAATACTCTGCTGTAGGTGTTAGGTGCCTGAGGGTGGAGTGCAAAATAAATGAGCATTTTCGGTTACAGCTGGTGAACAGTGACTTGCACCTGTATTTGCTTTACAGATTTGCATGTTGGTTATTGGCTATTACGAGAGAACAGTCTTTTTTCTTTTGTTTTTTTTTTTATAAAAACACATCAAACCTTCTGGCATACCTCAAAATGGGTAGATCGGGGTATGTTCAGATGCTCATGGGACACTCATTCCAGTGCTTGCAAGTCAGATCTGAGAGGCATCACCCAGTTTTAACATATTTGGGGAGCAGAAGGACACTCTGCAGGTCGACTGAAGCAGAAGGGAGAGAAGTACTTGGAGATAATCCACAAAAACATTACAAAGTACAGACCCCAGAAGATGGGGTTGGGAAGAGATGGTATAACCAGTGTGCCATCATGCAACCTTGGAGAGTAACAGCAAAATGAAACATAGAAAAAATAACAGCATTGATGTAGGGGTATTCTTTCATGTTTTAACATTGGCATATGTTCAGGGAATTATTGGGGCTAGGAAAAAGGAACAGAAGTAGTAGCTGATAGTGCATAATGCAATATGAGATATATTTTTCTTATTATTATTTGCTAATTTCTGCTGTTACCTTCACTTTGACCCGCCTTTCCTACACTCTATGGCCCAGTGACTGAGGCACTGCAGTGTATCACACACTTCGGCCACGGCCTCAAAGGCTTTGTGTGATGCTGAGCAAGTCCTGAGCCCACACAGTTCCTGCAGTCTAGGTGGACTGGTGATGCTAAAGCGACCCATTTGAGTGTGTGTGAGTGTGTGTTTACCATGTGATTGACTGGCATCCTGTCCAGGGATTGTTCCAGCCTTGCGCCTGATGCTTGCTGGAATAGGCTCCAGCTTCTTCACGACCCTCCTCTGGTAAGGAGGTTTGGAAGATGGACGGATGGTTGCAATATGGACACAATTGTAGCTCAGTACCAGTAAACTACCTTAAAATGGTGTTTGTCATGGTAAGGCGTTACATAAAATAAAAGGCAGATAAAATGTGGTATAACATACACATGTTCACTGTGGAAGAGCACTATATTAAAGTAAAGGGTAGCTTGTCTGTGAAGTTGGCCTTAACACCCCAGTGTCTTCCTTTGAAATGTGCTATGTAAGGGTTGTTTGTTTATAAATTCCATGTTAACATATCAGTCTTTACCATAAATGTGCACTAAACGTTTCTTGTAGGTTTACACATTTAATTTTAACATACCAGTGAAGTGGATCAGGCCTAAACACTTCCAATTGACAACAAATCGTTTATTCTATACACCTTCTTTAGCACACCTCAACAGAATACATTATTGGCGTGCAAGAAGCCTGGTACCACATCTTAAATTATTACTCTTTCTTTTTTTGTAGTAATTTTGGGCAGGTGCAGGCCACAGATGACATACATTTTCTAAACAAGTCCACTAGTTCCACTCTTTTCCTTCTTTAAGAATGCCATCCATTCATCCGCTTCCATTTGATCAATTAAAGAGTCACAGGAAGGTGGAGCCTATCCCTGGAACATTGGTGCAAGGCACAAACAATTCCTAAATAGGGCACAGGTCCACTTCAGGACAAGCCCACACACACAGCCACATCTGCTTCTATTTTTAAGGAATGGGAAGTAACCAGAGTACCCAGTGAAAATCATCCTGAACACAGGGAAAACTCTGAGATGCCACATGGAAAGTGGCCAGCATGGAAATCGAGCTCAGGCTGCTGGAGCTGTGAGAGAGCCAACACTACCCACTGCACCACTGCTACATGTTTTTGCTCTTCTGTTCAATTACAAGATCTAATGACCATCTTCCTGTGACTTTTTCAGAAACCTATTAATTCCTCGGTCTTCCAAGTTTCCATTTTTAAGCTTATCTAAAAATAAAAATGGTCCAGGACATCTCCACCTTCCTATAGCCAGTCTTCTGTCCCATAATCACCCTGAGCTGTCACTTTAAAGCCTACACTGCAAAAAATGAAATCTTAACAAGCCAGAAAATCTTGAAAAGAAATAATAGATCTTGTTTTTTATTTTAAGAATAACTGACTTGAGTAGATTTCTATGTGTAAGATATATAATCTCATAATATATAATATCTAATAATATAATATCTAATATATAATCTGTTAAAACAAGAAAAAGGTATTAGAATCAAGCACAATTATCTGCCAATATAGTGAGAAAGTTTAACTTGTTAACTTGTTAAATTTTCTAAAAATGAGATTATATATTTTACACATACAAATCTACTCAAGTCAGTTATTCTTAAAATAAAAAAAACAAGATCTATTATTTCTTTTCAAGATTTTCTGGCTTGTTAAGATTTCATTTTTTGCAGTGTAGGCACTTGTTTCTCAGGCTGTTTCCTCAGGATCTTTCCCTTTTCTTTAAAATTTTGTGTGGTGTATACACTCCCATTTATGCAATTACACATGAGTGAGAAGAAAATGTATAATTAATGGAAAAATAAATTTGCCAGACAGCATGGTGGTATTACTACCTCATAGTTCTAGATACCTAGTTCTCATTCCGCCCCTGGCAGGGTGCACATTGCACCTTCTCCCCATGTGACTGTATGTTTTTTTCATTTTTTTTCTCCCACATACTGCAGTATATGCTGGCTTAGCTGATTGACCACTCTGTATGAGTGAGTGGGCCCCAGCATAACCTTGCACCCCATTCCGAGTTGGCTCTCGCTATAGTCAACTATTGGAAGTTGTTGACTTTTTCCAACATATTTGAACAGGCAAACATTAAATCTTCATGCAGACATTGCCTACAGATAAAGGTGATATACTTGAGTAAAACCACAAGGAAATTTTGCCTTTTCAATCATGTATTCAACAAAAATATAAATAGATTTAATGGACTACTTGACAGGAAAAAAAAAATGTAAGTACATCTTTGGCCTCAAGAGCTGAAGCTCTTTAGTGAAATGAAGTGACATCTACTCAGTGAAATCTTTGACCACTTCTGATGTTTGTGTGTTTTTTTGCACGTACTGCCTGCTTCAAATCCCCTGCCCACAACATTTCAATGAGATTCAAATCGGAGCTTTCACTAGGCCGGTCCATAACCCTTCATTTCTTTCTTCTGAGCCATTCCTTGATGGATTTACTGGTGTGCTTTGGATCATTGTCATTTTGAAAGGTCCATTTCAGGTTCAACTTCAACTTTGATACCCGTGGGATCACATTTTTCCTAAGCATACTTTGATAAGTTGCAGAATTCATCACTGAATGAATGACTACAAGTTACCCAGGCCCTGATGTGGCAAAGCAACCCCAAACCATAGCATTTCCACCACCATGCTTCACATTTGGTCTAAGGTCCTACTGAAATGCTGTCTTCAGTTTGTGTGTAACATGTCTACTGTTACTGTGGCCAAACAGCTCTATCTTTAATTCATCAGTCCAGTGCACTTTATTCGAAGAGGTCTGGTGTCTGCCTATATGTTCAATGGCAATTCTAGTCTTGCTCTAATATTCCTTTTTTGGACAGCAAAGTCTTTTTCCTCACATACAGGTAAAATTTGTGCAATCTCTTTCTGATTGTAGATGCATATACTTTGACACCAGCTGAAGATCCAGAAATGAAATTTTGGGGTTCTTGGAGACTTTTTCTTAGTTTCAAATGGTCAGCTCTTGGGCTGAATTTGCTGGGCTGGTCAGTCCTGGATGAATTAGCAGACATTTGAAATCCATGCTGCTTGTAGATGATTTTACTTACAGTGGATTGATTGATTTCAAATAATTTGGTGATCTTTTCAGATCCCTTGCCAGATGCATAGGCATCCACAAAATTCTTACTCAGGGCTTTAGAGAGCTCAGTGATGACACCACACACGTCAATAGCGAAGAGAACACCAGACCCTCACTATGTGTGCCTTAAATAAGACTGGTTCCACCTAAGGAGGTTCAGATCATTGGCACCTAGTCTGGAAAACCTTATTCTAATTTTACGAATTTGAAGTGGTGATGGTAGTAGGGGTGTACTTACTTTTTCCACATGAGAAATCTACATTACTGACTTTGAGAACCCCTGATTTAGATTATGAGAATGAATATAACATGTCAGTTGTATTCGACTTTTGTTCACATATATCACCTTTATCTGTAGCACTGTTTGCTTGTTCCGATATGTTTAAAAAGGCAACAGTTTCCATGGGGTGTACTTACCTTTTCACATGACTGTATATAGACAATGTTGCCAGGTTGGATTCCATGACCCTAGAATTTGGATTGGTGGATTTGGTGGATGGCCGGATGGATTCCACCATGTCTGCTATACAACCTCATTTCTGGCTGCAGCATAAAGGTGGGCTTGGCAATGTCAGAAGATTCATTTTTTGTATTTTGTTGTCTGAAAGAGTGGTACAACTGTATATGCAGAGCTTTATGTAAGCAAGAAAACAGGAAGACTCACAACCCACTTATTTTCAAGCTTGTATTTATAAACCGTTAAACACGGCTGATTGCTCCATAGAGCCCTCTGGAAGTAATCACTCTTTTCTTAGTATGTCTCTGGTTTTTACGGCCTCCTTTAATTAGAATCCCTACAAGAAGTCTATAAACTGAATATACAGGAGAATTTGAATTTCTCTAACAAGCGTACTGTGTCACTTTGAAATGCATCCATATTTATCCATTTGTTTATTTTCTTCTACTGTAAGAACCATATTGCAAATGACTACATGACCCTCCGAGTTTATTAACCTTGGACATCTCTGCTTTCTCTTTTGGGATCTTGAATTGACAAGTTGGGACAGTCAAATAAACACTATAGAGTCTCCTTCCTGAGCTACAATAGCATGTTGGCACAGTTATTAGTGCTGCTACTTCATGGACTCCAGAATCTTGGCTTTGAATTTTGTTCCCTGCTGTTGTTTTTATGGAGATTGCATGTTCTCAAGTGTGTGTGTGTGTGCATGTGGTCCTCTCCCAAGTCCTCTGAATTTGCTTCCACATCTCCAAAGATATGCAGATTTGGTTAAAAGGCAACTTTAATTTAGCCCCTGATAGGGGGGCAGGCCCTTCAGAGGACTTGCTCCCAGTCTCAAGGCTGAGTCCTACCTTTTGCAGCAAGGTACTGGTCTAGATGCCTGCCCCCAGATCACAACGTGGATTCGGCAGGTTTGATAATATTAATTTATGTTACTTGAATAGGCTTCCTTAGGCCTTGCTTTCAATTCGGTCTTTGAATGTCGTATGGGTTGTGCTGGAGTAGGGGTCTGCAGAGTCGTTCCTGGAGGGCTGTAGTGGATGTAGGTTTTTGTTCGAACTGACTTTCTTAATGAGAAGTTAATTATTCCTGTTGAAGCACTTATTGATCAAGTGATATTTTTAAGCTTCACTTTAGTTGACATTCTTGTTATGATTCCCTACCCTGAATTTTTTATTTTAGTCTTAAACAGTTGCATTCACAGTTTTTAATGGCCCCTTATTAGCAGAGGCAAATGACAAAGAAACCAGCAGTTCTCCATCTAACTTGTTTTCGTGTACGTCTGTGTGTATTCATCATGCACTATCTGGTTTCATAAAATAGAAACTGAGCAGAATTACTCTTTTGCTTCCATCTACAAATCATTTGCATGATGTCCTTGGTAAGAAAACAAATCTACCACATACGAACGATAAGAAAACTCCAACACGCCATGAAATTAAATAAGGTCTGCTATTGGCAAGGATTGGTTTCTAATGAAGTAGTCTAGTTGGAACAAAAACCAGCAGTCACTTCAGCCCACCAGGACTGACTTTGCAGACCCCTGTGTAAGAGAAATGCACCTGTATTTGATTATTCTAATTTTTGGATTGGATTATTGCAAAATAGTGTCTGGAGTTGTGATGCATAGGTTGCAACCATTTCTAGACAGTAAGTCACTGGAGATTTGGGCATCATAGCAGAGGTACCAATGCAGAAAATGAACATCTTCACCGATCCTCACTTAACATGTGCTGGACATTTCAGGGCTGCTCATTGAATATACTAACGTTTCTTTTGACTATGAAGAAATAAGACATGCATTTTGACATTGGCAGAGTATGCATGCTTTGCACAGAAGACCAGCAGTCACTGTGTTGTACCATTACAATGGGGTTTTAAACCTGGCTGTAATCATTGAATACACCGATGACAAAGTACACCTTGTGTAATTACATCAGGATATTCTGAGGAAGTGAACGTGCAATAAGAGCAAAGCCAACTTTTGTAGAAGAATATCCCAATGTCTACTGTATGTAAGCCTCTTGTTTATGCCTGCTTTACTACTGATGACTTAAATTGACAATGTACAGATTATAAGTAAAATTCATTGGAGTTAGAATAAGTTCTACATTATCTAAGGAACACCATGCTTCTCTCCAAGTTATCATTCTTACATCCATCCATCCATCCATTATCCAACCCACTGAATCCGAACACAGGGTCACGGGGGTCTGCTGGAGCCAATCCCAGCCAACACAGGGCACAAGGCAGGAACCAATCCCGGGCAGGGTGCCAGCCCACCACAGATCATTCTTACAGTATCATCATTAATAATTTCTCTGTTTCTGATAATTTATAAATTCAGACTTGGTGTTTGCATCCCACAAGTACATCTTTTCCCATCAGATTCAGTTCTAATCTGATTTGCCTAAATCCCCTATTTTATCCTAGTGTGAATATGACTCAAGTTTAAGATCAGATGTTGCGGTACTTTAAGTAATGTGTTCAGTTTTGGTCTCCATATTGCAAAATAATTGCCACAGAGGTAAAGAAAGTCTAGAGATAAGAAAGAAGGCTGATTATAGAACTAAGAAGTATGAGCCAAAAAGAGAGACTGAAGGACTTGAACCTTTCATTTTAAAAAAAAAAAAAAAAAAAAAAAAGGAGATTAAGAGGGGACATGATTGAAGTTTTAAAAACTATGAAAGGAATTACCGTATATACTCAGGGATAAGTTCTCCCATGGATAAGTCGGGACTTGATTTTACAGTATAATTTCTGGTATTTTATAATGTCGCTCGTATAAGTCAAATGCGGAAAACTCACGCTGTTCCGTACAGGGGATTATGATATGCTAACGCCCACCTGAGAGAGTAACTACGGAGCACACTGACTTTTTTTCTATGTATTGTGCTTACGTGACCACACAGTAATACCCAAACTATTCCGAAGCAACATTTAGACTGATTTGTGTTTTTTGTATCTGACACCCTCATACACCTTTATTGTAAGAGCATCCCTTATCTACAATTGAGCGTTTGATCAAAAGAAAATGTTAAATTAAACGTTGTTGAAGTAGCGAAAGAAATTGGTAACTGTGCTGCTCCAACAAAATTCGATGTGTCTGAGAAACTGATGTGAGATTTGAGGAGGAAAGAAGATATTTAAAAAAAAAAAAAAATGAAGTGTTGCATTTTTGAATGGCGTATAAGTCAGGGTCTGATTTTATGATCGATTTTTCGGGTTTCAAGACCCGAATTATACATGAGTATATACGGTAATACAGTTGATCACAGTTGTTGCTGGAAATTTAACTCTGCAACAAGAACATGAGGACACAGTTGGAACTGTAGACCTATGGAATAAATTATCAAGTAGTGTGATGGGGAGTGGGACTTTAGGGAACCTTTAAATCTGAGCTTGATGTTATTTTGGACAATCCAGATGAATGTGATGAACAGGCTTGTTGGGCTGAATGGCCTCTTCTCGTCTCATTTTTTTTTTCTAATGTTTCTGATGGTCTAAGGTAGCTTGACAACTCCTCACGGTGGCTCTTGCTTGTATTCTGTCCCCTGACTAATAAAACAGTGTTGATCTTCCGGTGGCAGAACACTTTAACAGCAATGGCCACAGCATAAAGGATCTGAGGGTTACTGTGCTTATGGGTAATTTCAAGACCCAACAGGAATGGAGAGAATGGGAATACAAACTTATGCTTAAATTCAGTCCTGCTATGCTGCTGCTGAAGAATGTGAATTTCCCATTGGGATTAATAAAGTATCTATCTATCTATCTATCTATCTATCTATCTATCTATCTATCTATCTATCTATCTATCTATCTATCTATCTATCTATCTATCTATCTATCTATCTATCTATCTATCTATCTATCTATCTATCTATCTACAAAATGGTCTGAATAGAGACAAGAGTTTTATGACCAGATATGTACACTAACAGCTGACTACATCAGAGGCCTATCTTACAGACAATACACTTCAAAAAAAACCTTACAGGTCTTTCTCTATTGATGGTTATCTTATCTCTGTATTTTATTAGTTCATTGTTTTCTTCTTTCAGGATTAATTCATCTAAGGTTTATTAATTTTGCTAACATTTGAACAAAAAGGTTGTTAAGATGGGATCACTTTGCTGTCCCAATATAAGCTAGAGTATTTGTCAGTTTCTTTGTTACACCTTGCCTGATGAAGGGGCCTTAATTGCCTCGAAAGCTTGCATTTGTAATCTATTTAGTTAGCTAATAAAAAGTGTCATATCACCCTACTTTCTCCTGTAATAAATGGCCATCAGAGAAATTGAGTTCAAGTGCCCCGTGCTGATGACAAGCCTGCCGGGCTTGTCATCAGCATGCTACAGGGGTCCTTCTTAATACAAATTCTCATGGTGTCCTCTTGTCTCCGAGTGTTTTCTACTTGGTGTCGGGTGTTTCAGCTCCTTTAGCCCGGTGGGTTTCAACTCCAGTGCTCAGGGGAACACATGGGCACATTTTTTATTCCAACCAATTTTGCAGTCAGTGCCTCATTCTTACTTTTTAATTAAGCTCATTGTTTAGTGAGCTGCCCTTTTTTTACTCTGTTATTCTAAGGAATTCTGTGTTTTTGCCAAAATTTGAAATGCTTAAGTTTCCTTTACCATTTTTGTTCTAATACACCCTTCTCTTAAGAAAATTTCTCGCATTATTTTTTCTAAATGCTGACAACACTGAATAGGAAAGGAGTGGAATGACTTCCATGTCATATTCACCGGTCTACTCATTTGTAAGAACCATTTGATAATAAGCAGACAAATGAAAATGGCCTTTCAAGTGAATGATCTCCATTAGCATTCATTGTTGTCTGCACTGCCCCTTGAGCACAACTGATTGAGCACACCCTATAGAAAATGACAAATGAAAAAGAAAACCACTATGGCAAAGAATACAGAAATTTCTGAATTACTTAGAAACATTTGTAGGCCAGAAACTAAAACATGTGATCAGTTAAAATAAGTGGGATACACTGATTGTGGGAATGGTCAGAATAAAAACCAGCAGCCATAGGGGTCCCCGGAGTAACGCTTTGGTCTACTCAAATCTCAGCATTTGAGAAATGTGCTATTGAGTTCTTGGGCGGTGGTCCCAGCCACAGTTGCAAACATTTTTAGATGTTGCCCCTTTCACCCTGTCACACTGGGTCATCATTTTTTTCATTCTACTAAGTCCAAGCTTGATTAGATTCCTGTCCCCTTATTCCATAGCCCCCAAATGATTAGTGGAATTTTTCCTTTTGGGAGGAGAATGGGCATCTGAGGTGACCTAGCTCCTCTATTTGGGTAGTGGGTTATCAGAAGCTGTTTTGATAGTTTAGATTCAGCATTAGACGTGGAATCTGTACACTCTTGGCTCTGTTTTGGTGCTCGTAAGGTGACATGACATACAGAACTTTGTGCCCATGTAGGGCGAGAGCTTGTAGAACGGCATATTGCGGCTAAGCCAAGGTGTCAGTCAGTGGCATGAGCTAAGACATTGCTTTTATTTTTAGACAGAGGCAGGTTTGCCAGCAAAAACAAGTGGAGCCATTGCAGACATTCTTTGGAGCAAATGACATCATGGCAGTGATTGGATTATGAAGGTGGAGCCCTTATTTTGGGGTGCCACATAATATTTGCATTGCACAAAAGCTGATTGTCATAACGTTTTTGTGCCAAACCCAGCTTTGTTCAGGCTGCGTTGTTGGAGGAAGGGGTGACCTTTTTAGTTCAAAGACCACACACATTTCTCAGGTTGTCATCAAGCATGGCTGCTTTTGAGGCGACAACAGGAATCTGTTTCTGCTGCTTCAGGAGAATTGTGATAGACCTTGGGGGGAGTGAGACTTTTAGATTTTGGTACCTGTTGGCAAAGACCTCAGTGGGAGCACCAATACTGTTTGCTCAGACTTAAATACTGAAAGACTTAAAGTGTTCAGCATAATGCAGAAGAGCTGTCAGTAGTAAATGGTGAATACTCAGATTGGGTAGTATGTATTGATCTCCAATATGTCCTCTAAATTTGTATTGTACAGTATGGCCACACGTTTATGGCAGTTTTCATATGGAAAAAAGTAATTTGGAGACATTTACATGTTTTTTGCTGTTACTAGCTGTGCTATCAGTTTAAGATGGTTAGTTTAAGATCTAAGTAATCAACGTGGACCTCCATGTTA
Source organism: Erpetoichthys calabaricus (assembly GCF_900747795.2). Classification (NCBI taxonomy): domain Eukaryota; kingdom Metazoa; phylum Chordata; class Cladistia; order Polypteriformes; family Polypteridae; genus Erpetoichthys; species Erpetoichthys calabaricus. The sequence continues at coordinate 76,824,216 of NC_041394.2, forward strand.
AAGTTTGCACCATACAATGAACATGTCTGTTATAAGCCATTTGGTATGGAATTAATGTTTGTGATGCACCATCTATTGCAATGACAAATGCAATGCACTTTATTACTAAAAATGTTGGTGATGTGCCATCTTTTAGAATGGCAAAGACATGGGAACTGGGCCGACACTCAGACAGACAGACAGACAGACGCATATTTTTTTATTTAGGTGGATAAAGACACAAATAGGCCCCTGAGCTGAAGGGTGATTTTTCATTCTAATGGCATTTATTGGGAGCACATAGAATAGCTATTAAACCACAATGCTTGCCCATAATGTAGGCTTTGGTGAAATGTATTTCCTTATTTTTATTATTAATCCAGTTACAACATTACTTTGTGAAGCATTTATCTCTAGCTGATGGACTACTCTGTCGTATAAATTTTAAAATGCACTCAGCTCCTGGTGCTTCACCACATTCTTACGTCCCACTTTTTAGAGTGGCATGGAACTCTGCAGTAGTGAGCTACTACGAGATGTATAGACCTTTATGTGCTTTATTAAAATGGAGAAACATTTACATCTATTTGCTTGGCAGACGCTTATATCCAAATCGACTTACACAACAGGTAAATGTCATCGAGTCACATTAATCTTGGGCCTGTTTGTTCAACAAGTGTAACAGAACAGGTAACAATAATTAATTACCACAAGTGAAAAGATGTAATAACTAATAAATTTACAAATTTAGATTAGTTTAAAACTAATGTAAAAACAAAACAACCAACTTTATGAAAGGTTGCATTTTTTATTTTTAAAGCAATTAGATGGATATTCACAGAACAGATGGGTTTTCAATTGCTTCTTAAATACATTGAGGGAGTCGGCAGCATGGATTGAGGTGGGCAGCCCGTTCCACCAACTAAGAACTACACAGGAAAAAGAGACTGGATTGAGACTTGATGCCATGCAGAGGTGGCATCACCAGACACTGTTCACTGGCAGACCTCATTGGGCAAAAAGAGCACAGCGCATGACCAGTGTCTCCATATACTCAGGTGCTGACCCATTAACTACTCTTTTGGCAGGCATTGGGGATTTGAACTTAACGTGTTCTGCTACACAGAGACAGTGTCGTGACCTGAAGAGAGGAGTGACATGTGCTCATCTCGGCTGGTTAAATACAAGACGGGCTGCTGTGTTCTGAACCATATGCAGCAGCTTGATAGCACATGCAGGTACTCCTGCCAGGAGCAAGTTGCAGTAGACCAGGCACAACAGGAACAAAGTCTGGACCAGGTGTTGTACAGCATGAATGAGAAACAGTAGAAATGTGGACAGAAAATCACCACCTCAAAGCTGTGTGTATGAAACAGTATATGTATGCATTGTGGGAAAAGTGTGGCCAGGCTTGGCCCCACCGCTGTATCTTGAGACAGACTTCGAAACGCTATATTTGTAACTAGGCTTGAGGGATTTATACAGACACAAAAGTAAGAGCATTTGTGATGAAACCAAGTTACTGATACTGTGGCATAGGTAAAAGCACAGGGGCCTCTGCCAGTGGGTTGTCATCCAGTTCCTTCCGGTTTCCAAACTCACATAACCTATTATAATCTAACTTGGTTATAAGTTCTGAGGGAAATCCAGAACAAATTTGATATAATTTCTCCCATAAAATATGTTAACCTCCAGGTGGGTCCGGTGCAAGGCACTCTGAAGTGCCATTGAACTTCCTGCCTTTTTTATGTCTTGTCATAATCCTACCTCTAGGGCCTACTTGAAGAAGAGGCTAACAAGTGCTGTGTTCACATGCTCTCGGATATTCAGAGCCCTGAGGTGTAATGTTTTACCTTCCCACTTCAGTGAGTTCAAGTTGAGTTTCTGATTCAACTATTCAGAGGCACACAAGGTTGCTGTTCATTTGTTACTTTGGTCTGTTAAAAAAAAAAAAAAAAAAAGTTGTACTTTTCATGGGCGGCACGGTGGCGCAGTGGGTAGCGCTGCTGCCTCGCAGTTGGGAGATCTGGGGACCTGGGTTCGATTCCCGGGTCCTCCCTGCGTGGAGTTTGCATGTTCTCCCCGTGTCTGCGTGGGTTTCCTCCGGGCGCTCCGGTTTCCTCCCACAGTCCAAAGACATGCAGGTTAGGTGGTTTGGCGATTCTAAATTGGCCCTAGTGTGTGCTTGGTGTGTGGGTGTGTTTGTGTGTGTCCTGCGGTGGGTTGGCACCCTGCCCAGGATTGTTTCCTGCCTTGTGCCCTGTGTTGGCTGGGATTGGCTCCAGCAGACCCCCGTGACCCTGTGTTCGGATTCAGCGGGTTGGAAAATGGATGGATGGATATGGATGTACTTTTCATGGTAATAGAAAATCAAACGCATTAAATGTGTATTAATATTGGATCTTGCAAACCCCCGCACCTCCATGCTCCACCATACTGTTGCTCGCTTTCCAGCTATTCCACACAAAAATGATTGAGGTGCAGGGATGTAGGGCCCTATGGAATCCGTTTTATTTTTTCACAAATTCTGTTTTATTTTTTTTTGATTTTTGGTTTTCACCGTTTTATATTTCCTTGATTTGGATTTTTGTGTTTTTATGGTTTTTTTTTTGTTTGTTTGTTTTTACAGCTACAACAAAACAAATAATAATGAAATGACACTTTACATTCCTTTTAATGAAACAGCACACTAGAACAACTGAACCCTATTTCACAGTTCCATTCATCAGGTAGGAGCCCAGATCCTCCATGATGCTGTATGCTGAGATTGCAGTAGGACAGTGAGTGCCCTCCAGAATCATAAGACCTGTTACTACTTTGGTGCATCCTTCTGAGATGAAGGTTAACTTCACTTTTAGAAAAAGAGAGTGACCCGTGTTTAAGGGCTCGTTGCATCTAAAGAAAAGCCTGCTCTTCTGTCCAGGTTTGTAGGTGCTGAGTTTATAATGGAAGAGTCAAATGTGGACCTTGTGTGCCTCGTCACCGCGAGGCAAAACATTTATGTATTAAACCCAAAACATCGTTGTTAATTTTTAAAAGGGAACCCGTTAACAACCAGTGCCGTTCACTAAAAACATTTTTCTACGGGAAAGACTGTTAATACAGGTTAAATACCTGTATAATTTAATCGGTTAAATGGTTCACAGTAAATACATCATGTACAATTAGAACTGCCTACATAAAAGAATTACAATACAGCCAAATGTTTACTTGCCTATCACTATGATGAGAACTATGTGGTCTTGGCTATCGGTGGTTTCATCAACTACAACCTTTATTTTCTTGCTACAAATCTTTCAAAGAACGGCGTCCATATGTTGTTCAATGACATGGGGCAAATGAGTTTGACGAAGACTGCTCTCATTTTCTGGCAGCGCGCCTCCTTGTTTACAATGCTTAATAAAGAAAGGATGCGTCTTCATCATTTTTTCGAGTAGTATGTCTGACTCACATGGACACAAACTGTCGTCTTGCATCTGATGATTTTGTTGTTTCCACTGTTGTTACCTGAAGGGGAACACTTTGATCTTAATTTCTCCTTGTTTTTGAGATGGGTTTTAGATTTCACGTAGTCATTGCAAGTATCTTTCATGTCCAGTCTATGGTACGCTGGCAAAACTTGCAGAAAAGTTGTCCAGATTCGTAAAAGTCACAAGGATATTGTTATGTCCTCAATTTTGCAGTTCAGCACTTGTTTCTTGTGTGTGATACTGCTCGCTTCAACATTTTTGTCTCGTGCATGCTAGCTAATTTGCGTGCCTTTAATGAGAAAACATGCAATAAACACGCACACAAACAGATGAGAAACAACTGAATTTTTACGAAGAAATATGTTCAATTGAAAAACAGTGGGCCCTAGGGATGAGGGTCTCCTTGGAGTCTCCAGTACATTTATATCAAAGTATATGTTAGAAGAGCAAGGGGAGGCTTCCCCTTGATGAAATCGAGCTAGGTATACTATGTATACTAAATCAAAGAATCGAAGAACTGATTGGTGGGATCCCCACCTTGGAGTTCCAGTTGTGCTGATAAATGACTGAGCACGACTCAAAGAATTTAGGTAGCTTTGTTTTCTGTGAATTGCCCAACTTGTAGCTTTGAGTTCATAGGGCATTCACATAGACTTTTCTAGCCCATATACCTGCCAGTATTTGAATGCAGCGTAACACCAAGAGTTGTTGTATACACCAAGCGACAAGGAATTGTTCAATCTCCACAATATTTAAATGGTCACCTCCTATGATGTCATTACTGTGATGACTGCGGACACATGACCAGAATCAAAATGCTGTTGTAGTAAAAAGAAGAATAAAGCAGTAACTTGAAACTAACAGTAGAAATGGAATCTGTACATATAAAAACCAACCAATAGGTACAAATATGCATACAAGTTTGAGTTTATTACATTATGTCAATAATGGCAAGACCTCCACAATTCCTAACCCCTTCTCCACTGACCTGGCCTGATGCCTTCCTTCTTGTTCTTTTCTGGAAAGACGCTCTGAATTTTGATCCCATGCCTAAATTAAGCTGACCTTTGACTAGCATATCATCATTCTTGAATCACACGCTCTTGTTACCAATAATATTACAGTACCAAACCAAACCATTTTCTAAGGCCTCTTGGTCCTGAGCAGGGTTGCAGGGGGCTGGAGTCAATCTCGGCAAGCATAGGGCAGGAACAGTCATCTGGACAGGGTGACAGTCCATCACATGATGTATACACACACATATTCTCGGACCAATTTAGCATCACCGATCCACCTAATCTGCATGTCTTTGGATCGTGTTTGCATACCTAATATGGGATGTGGAGTGTAGCATGTTAAGACTCAAAGAAATCATTCATTTTTTTTGTCATCTCTCTGCTCTTTACACATACAGGAGTTCATTTTTTATCAGTATTGTTTTATCGTTGTATGCTGTTACTTGCCAGTCATCCACTTTCTTACTGGATATCCAATTTCAGGGGTTTGGGATGCTGATGCCTGTCCAAGTAACAGTGGTCACAAGGTGGAAACCATCCCTGGGCAGGGTGCCATTCCACGAGAGGACATACTTACGTGCTCACAGTCATATTCTCTCACACTTTGCCCAGTTGCTCCTGGTTTGAATGGCTGGGTTGGTTGGTTGGTTGGTTATATACCAGGTTCTGTGCAGGGTGTTGTTCATACAATTTACAACATGCCTGAAGATTCAACGATAAAAATAAATCCAAATGCAGCAGCACCTTGTCATGGGTCAGGCAGTAGGCACAAGAATGTTGAAGGACATTTTAAAAAGATGAGATTTGAGGAGGCATGCAAGGACAGAAAAGGCCCCCACACTGCATAACCCAAAAGCTCTCCACGTACATCAAGCCTGATGGCATGACCTGCATTTCAGCGTCGGTGCAGCACAAATGTGGACTTCAGCTTCCCTTTCTTAAATAATGATGGATCGTGTAGTGACAGTTCTTCTAACTCTTAATATTTCATGCCCTAGTTTAAAGAAAACTCTTAAATAAGAACCAGGGTGCATTGTGGGTACAGAAGAGAGTGATATTTTTGGTCAGTACAGGAAATCTGTCCCAATTTCTCTCCCAATCAAAGTTGCTTTCTGTGTTGTGCCTGACAATATTGGGGAATGCCCTGCCTGTTGTAGAATACGCTGGTTTGGAAAATGTATGTCCTAGAGGACCACAGACCTATGCAACAAATGGAATAATTCCTGACAGATTGAATGTTATTTGCCTCATTGATCAGTTTGATATTTTGGTTTCCTGTTAATACATTCATACCTCATCCTTTCTTTTCTGCAGCCCACTTTATCCAGTTCAAGTTTACAAGGATCTGGTGTCTAGCTTGGCATCACCAGGTGGCACCAGTCCACTGTAGGACACACCTGCGCTCATTCCTCCGTTGCTGTTTCAGATTTACAGCTAAGATGCATGCGTTTGGGAGAAAAGCCCACAACAAGCACCATGAGATTGAGCAAAATCTTGAATCTGCATGTTGGAATTGTGCAGTCATAAGCTCAGTAGCTGGTTTGTGGACAAACATGAAGGAGCTGACCTTACTGAAGGGGCAGGGATAGGAATGTTTTAGATTAGATTAGATAAACATTTTTTAATCCCATGGGGAAATTCAGATGCGCACAACAGCAGAAGCATAAAAAGTAAGGATGTAGACACACAAGACAAATAATACAGCCAACCAATCAATAATTAAATAAAAAAAATAGTTTTAACACGTACATTGGTTGAAAGTATTGAATTGCTTGATAGTGGGCAAAAAAGACCCCGAGAAGTGCTCGGGAATGCTCAGGACCAAGCGGCCTTAGAAAATGCTTTGGTTTGGTACTGTAATGTTATTGGTAACAAGAAGTACACTGGGGTGGAATGACTCTTTGCCTAAAAGTGCTCCAAGAGAGCGCCTCCTGGAAGGGATAGAGGGTCTGTTTTGAGGATGACCGTGTTTTCTGTCTAAATTACGCAGATTTTTATTAATTGTTTTTGTTGAGGTGACTGTGTGGAGGCTGATGGGGCATCACTTTTGTTGCCTATAGTACCCGTCCATTACCGAGTGCTCTAACCTGAGAGGTGTGCACTTTTGAGCATATACTGTAAATGTGCCCAATTGTGTAACTCATGTTGCAGAAAACTTGGACCTTGCAGAGCGAATTTTTTTATAGGTTTAGATACACTCCAGCTGGTTAGCTTGTGCTACCAGTGTATTGTGGTTATGTCATCTGTTTGTTCATTTTTCTTTATCCCAGCTTGCATGATCCCCCTTAACTGCAAGATGTTTCTAAGGAGGAAAAAGTGAGTTTTGACACAGTGAGTGCTAATTGAAATGTGTCAGAATTCACACCTAAGTTCTGTGCCGCTCTAATAAGAATACACTCCAGTGGTATGAGCTGTTTGTCTTGTTGTCAGTACTTTATTTTAATAGAAGGTTATTTTGTGTTATCTTTTAATTTTGTAGGCACAACACTGTGTTTTATAGGCACTGTGCTATCTTTTTGTTCAGAATATTAGTGTGGATGTTAGGTATCAATTCAATATGTACTCTGCCCTCAAGCAATGACGTGGTGGATCTAATGCAAGTTCTTCACATGGAATGTGTTGGTCTGGCCTGTCAGTTAAGGTATACTTAACAGGTAACACGTTCTTAGCCATCATGGCTTGGAATTCACTAACTGTCTGGTGCTTGAACTCAAGGCGAGTGCAAGATGGTACACAGTTTTTATTTTTCAGTTTCATACTTGTAATATCAAAGTGATGCTGTTAATCAGTGTATTGATAATTTGATGTAATCCTCATTGTGTGTGTGTGCTGTATATTCCGTCCATCCATTCCATTTTCCAAATCTGCTTCTTCCTGCATCTATTCTAGAAAGAACCAGACCCTGCAAGCTACACATGCATACATATTCTGACAAGGGCACTTTAGTCGGTTAATGTGACTGTGTGGATGTTGACTGAGAAAAAACTACAATTCCTTTAGAAAACTGACATGAACATGGATAGTATGGGCCAAAATTGCTCCAAAAACACAAGACAGATGGAAAACAAGACAGAAGTGCTGGAGAGGAGCACTGTGAGTTTAGCTAATACAGTCCTGATTCGGTTAACAACGTCCCAACTAAAGACATCACACCTTAACCATGGAGCTTCTGTAGAGGTACAATAAATGAAATCAAATGCTGCCGTAAGTGGTCATATTATAGTATTAATATTGTTATTAATGTATTATTACTGTATTTTAATTATTATTTCTTTAATGTATGTATTGTGGTAATGTTTAGGTTAGGTTACGTCAGGTTAGGTCAGGTGTATACTTGACACGCCATTGAGTTGAAAATGATGCAGATGCACATCCCTGTGGCGCCTGGTTAGAGTTTTGCTGCGGACAGAATGCAGGAATACAGACATGGCACCATGTATCCAAAGTCAGAGAGACAAAAATGACACCAGACACAGAGGCATACCCCTTCCCCCTTAATATATGTCCACACACTTAACAGCAAAACCAATTAACGTGGCACTGGTTGGAACCATTTACTGTCATTAAGTGAGGCACAACTGTATATATCCATGAGTTTATTTTTATGGTAGCTCCACTCTACTCTTCTGTTACATCACATAGCCTTGTTGAGTGTGGGTGAGCATTTGACTCTGACCTACAATGGACTAGAACCCCTCCAGGGTTGTTTTCTGCCCTGTACCTGATGCTAGTGGGTTAGGTGCTGGCTCCCATAACCATAAATGAGATTTAACACGTTTGAGGATATATAGATGGATAGGTCAGAGTCGGTGTTGTCACATGCACAGAGTACACCAAAATTCTTACTTGCATTTGCTCTGATTTTAGGAGACACTTCTCACCTCCTGCTCCCCTACTTATAAATGGTGCCACTGTCAATGAGAGTGCAGTCATTTCAATTTCTTGGCACCACTGTCACTGATGAAAACATGACTGCTCTTACCAAAAAGCTTGAGAGTTTTTTGTGGGTTTTTTTTCGCTACCTTATTAAAATGTTTAACCTGTCCCTATTGTGTTCTGGTTCAGTTTTATCAAGATTTAATTTGAAAGCACTTTCTGCAAAAGTGTTTGGTATGGCAATGCATCTGCTCACTCAAAACATAAACTGCAGTTTGTTATTTGGTATGTAGTCTTGTAACTGGGCCCCATTGAGGTCCTCTGTACATAACAGGTCAGCAAACATGCAGGAAATATAATTAAAGACTACACTCACCTGGGTATCCACCTCTTTAAGTTACCATCATCACGGTCACGTTACCAGTCACTACTACAAAGTTTCTTTTCTTCTGTATTCACTCTGGTTAAACCCAGTCTCTGATTCATGTCTTTGTCTTCCTGATCTCAAAATTACTTTTCTGAATAAAGGTGCAATTTGGCACTCATTCTGCCTTGTTTTATATATTTTTCTGTCTTTGTGTAATGTATTATTATTCTCTATAACTATATATTCAGACTAGCATGAGAGAGAAGGAGGATGAGTCCAGGTTTCAGAGAAAAGGAGCTTTATTATTGTGAAGACAGGAACATTCTCAAAACATCTATTCAAACGGGGGCTGTCACTTAAGCACACACAGCATACAAGCCGTGACAATGACGTCGTCATGCGGTCTCTCCCTTCTCAGATTAAAAGAACAGATAGCCTTCCTGCACAAGAGAGAAGACAGAAAGTAAGCACACGGCCAGGTCAGCGGCTGGTTTTAAATGTTCCCCACATCAACCAATGGGCCACATAGTGAGCAGGCTAACTTGTAGTTGACGTGGTAGCAGACAACCAATTCCTACCTGTTTCAGCGAACAGTGCAATTGTTGGGGGTGCCTGGGTTTCAAAAATCTCACAATATATATATATATATATATATATATATATATATATATATATATATATATATATTATTTGGAGGGTGTCACATATATTTGTGGTGTTTAATTGTAAATTCAAACCTTGTTATGTGTGTAACACCAAATTCCTAGCAACAACATTGTCTGGCAATAAAGTTCAGTTCATTGATTCGATTCATTCATTCAACAAGCAACATGTTGCCACTGTCCGGGGCACTGAGCAGTGAGCATTACTAGGATGGATATATGCATTAGCAGTCAAATTGTTTATTCATTTTGAGTTTTATTGTTAAAGAAATGGCTTCTTTTGGATAATGTGTGAGGAAAACAGAAAAAGTGGAGTTGGCAGCAGAATATGAAGATCAGCTAAATTCAGGTGGAGCAGACTAAAGGTGAAGATGGAGATTAACCTGATAACACTGCATTTTTATTCCTGTGGTTGGCTTTCATGCATAAACTCCTACTGTTTAACAGATACAATTAAAAGCCTCTAAAATGTCTCAAGGGTCTTCCTCTGGATGTTTACCTGGATCAAACAGCTTCTCTGAGTGTGAGATTAAAAGTTCAGAGAAGTGTGCATCCCTAGTCTGGAGCTCAAATGAGGTATAGCGACCTGAGTCTAAGGGTAGCCTAAGCCTAACTTGGGAGCATGCACTGATTCAGTGCGTTACAGCACCCTCTGTTAGATTACATTAGCTGGTTTTGTGCTTAAATTTATTTAGAGAGCCATAATTCACAAGTATTGCTATTTCCCCTGATATAATAATTGCCTTTCAGTGTATGTCTAAGTGTGCGGATTATCTCGTGTTCTAATTGGTGGATGTTATGATAGATAGATAGATAGATAGATACTTCATTAATCCCAATGGGAAATTCACATTTTCCAGCAGCAACATACTGATACAATAAATAATATTAAATTAAAGAATGATAATAATGCAGGTGAAAAAAAGACAATAACTTTGTATAATGTTAAATGTTAACGTTTACCCCCGTGGGTGGAATTGAAGAGTCACATAGTTTGGGGGAGGAACGATCTCCTCAATCTGTCAGTGGAGCAGGACAGTGACAGCAGTCTGTCGCTGAAGCTGCTCTTCTGTCTGGAGATGATACTGTTTAGTGGATGCAGTGGATTCTCCATAATTGATAGGAGCCTGCTGAGCGCCCTTCGCTCTGCCACAGATGTCAAACTGTCCAGCTCCATGCCAACAATAGAGCCTGCCTTCCTCACCAGTTTGTCCAGGCGTGAGGCGTCTTTCCTCTTAATGCTGCCTCCCCAGCACACCACCGCGTAGAAGAGGGCGCTCGCCACAACTGTCTGATAGAACATCTGCAGCATCTTATTGCTGATGTTGAAGGACGCCAGCCTTCTAAAGAAGTATAGTCGGCTCTGTCCTTTCTTGCACAGCGCATCAGTATTGGCAGTCCAGTCTAATTTATCATCCAGCTGCACTCCCAGATATTTATAGGTCTGCATCATCTGCACACAGTCACCTTTGATGATCACGGGGTCCATGAGGGGTCTGGGCCTCCTAAAATCCACCACCAGCTCCTTGGTTTTGCTGGTGTTCAGTTGTAGGTGGTTTGAGTCGCACCATTTAACAAAGTCATTGATTAGGTCCCTATACTCATCCTCCAGCCCATTCCTGATGCAGCCCACGATAGCAGTGTCATCAGCGAACTTTTGCACGTGGCAGGACTCCGAGTTGTATTGGAAGTCCGATGTATATAGGCTGAACAGGACCAGAGAAAGTACAGTCCCTTGTGGCGCTCCAGTGTTGCTGACCACAATGTCAGACGTGCAGTTCCCAAGACGCACATACTGAGGTCTGTCTTTAAGATAGTCCACGATCCATGCCACTAGGTATGAATCTAATCCCATCTCTGTCAGCTTGTCCCTAAGGAGCAGAGGTTGGATTGTGTTGAAGGCGCTAGAGAAGTCTAGAAACATAATTCTTACAGCACCACTGCCTCTGCCCAAGTGAGAGAGTGATCGGTGTAGCATATAGATGATGGCATCCTCCGCTCCCACCTTCTCCTGATATGCAAACTGCAGAGGGTCAAGGGTGTGTTGAACCTGTGGCCTAAGGTGGTGAAGCAGCAGCCTCTCCATGGTCTTCATCACATGTGATGTCAGAGCAACAGGCCGAAAGTCATTCAGCTCACTAGGATGTGATACCTTTGGGACTGGGGTGATACAAGATGTTTTCCAAAGCCTCGGGACTCTCCCGAGTTATGGTTATGGTCAAATTAAAGGATTTCATCAACGAAGGTGAGGCTTTATCTGAGGCAATCAGATTTTTTATAAAACCAACTGAGGTTTTTTTTTTTGGTAGACCAAGGTGCAACTAATACCGAGCGGTGCCTGAAAATAGGCATGGCCTTGACATGCAGCTGGCTGTTGTCCTCAACTAAGATGGTGAGCTCCTGCTGTTTGGTCCATGGAGTGGGGTTAAGTAAATCGCTTTGAAGATCTGTTTAATTATAAAATAAATAGATAAATGGGCTGTAAACTGTATTCAAATGTATTTCTCCCCACCAGCCATGCTTCAGTGGCCCATGGTTTAAGCAGAGGAGGGAGATTACTTTGACAAATTTGGCTCATTTCTTAATTTAGTTGGGCTGGGCACTTTGCTGGATCAAGGGTGTAACTTTAAGAATTTATTCAGCAAATGGAGGGGACTGAACTGATCTGGATAAGCTGTAGTTATCTGTATGTTTTACTAATGTGTAATGTATTCATTGTAATGAAACTTTGAAATAATCAAAATTAATGTGAAGACTGTGTAGTAATGTCTAACAAATGATCATTTATTCATCATTCCATTTTGTAACCCATTTCTCCAGTTTGTAATTGGGCGTAAGGTGGGAACCAACCCTGGATAGGGTGCCAGATACGCTCACACATGTATGCACCCCGCACACACTGGAATTGGTTCAATGTAGAATTAACAGTTGGCCTAACATGCATTGTTGTATTTCCTTTCCTCACATAATTTGTTAAAATGTTTATCAGAATCTCCCCCTTATAAGCACTATGTACCCAGGTTCAGTTCACCACTGGGACTATTTTGTAATCAAAGCCTAAATACCCGGGACATTAAAAAAAAAAAAAAAAAAAAAAAAAAAAGTAAAGCCTTGCACAGTTGGCCAGAGTTTATAAAGGCAAGCAGGAAAGATACCAGGCACTCAGTGTGGTGTAAGGGCTAAGATACTGGGCTATAAGCCTCGAGGCGTCCACTGCACTTCCTGCCTCTGACTCATTGCTTGAGCCTGAGTGAGTCAATTAATAAGTCTTTGTTACAATTTAAAAAAATAAAAATAAAAAAGGATGTAAACAATTGTACCATATTGTCTGGGATAAAGGGATCTGCCAAAATATACAGGTAATACCAGAATGGTGCATTTAATAGCAGTCTGCTAATTGTGAAGGATGCACTGATTTGACCTTTGTGACACGCCTGTCTGTTGTATTTGACTCATGAGGACTTCATTACATACAATCAGCATTGTTGACAACAACCTCTTTGGCAAAGGCCAGCAATTTTCAGTCGTAGACTTCACTTACATAATTTTAGCAAGGCAGTCGACGGTGTGCTTCTGTAGAGCATGCCTAGTTACTCGGTCCAACGTGTATGCGACTCACCCTGACCAAATCAGACTGGTTTGATTTTCCATTTACTGTAAGGGCGGGTTTGTGTGCATGTGAGAACTGACAAGCAATGAGCATAACCCAGAAATACAATGCATATAATGCAACAATGAGGAATAAGGAACACAATAACAGAAGAGAGTTTTGTCTGACTGCTGTCTCGTATTTTACATATGACAGAATAGAGAAAAGGGCAGAGACTGCGGCTGAACTTGCCATACCTTTTAACCCTTTTTACAGCACAGGCTCCATAAAGGAGCACGTTATTGACTGTGAGGAAAAGCGACAAGCACACGATTGTTGTCACACAGTAGCGTAATTTGACATGCCCAGCAATTTTGGCTTGTGTAAACTGACATGCTCCAGCAACTACATCAGAATCTGTGGTCGCCAAGTTTGACATCCCCTCTGATTAGAAGTCACATAATGTACACATGAGGTAGGGTGTCATTTTTTCTCCAGTTTCTAAATTGTGTGTTCCACAGGAGCACTGGCAATGAGAGTTTTTGCCAACTTAAAGGAGACTGCATGAACATATAGCTTTACAGTGATCTACGAGGTGAGATGCAAGAATAACCGGACTGGGCTTGGGGCTTTCCTGGAAAACTGTCTGGAAGTCGTGAATCATAGAACTATATCCCCTCCTACATGCCATCTCAAACCGCCGACCAGCTAGGTATATCCTGTGAATAGCCCAGTCAGTATTTGCACAACAAACGCTACACAAGTTGCCACGATAATGTCGGGTGAAAAAATCAAACAGCGAATCAACATCAAATTTCTCGCAAATTTTCTCTTTTTCCATAAATCAGTTTTTAACTGAGAAAAACATTCCTGTCCTCGATCATCCTCCCTATTCTCCCACTTCAGCTCCATGTGATTTTTATTTGTTCCCGAAAATCAAAAGTGACCTGAAGGGAATACATTTTTCTTCAATGGATACAATACAATACAATACAGTTTATTTTTGTATAGCCCAAAATCACGCAGGAAGTGCCGCAATGGGCTTTAACAGGCCCTGCCTCTTGACAGCCCCCCAGCCTTGACTCTCTAAGAAGACAAGGAAAAACTCCCAAAAAAAAACCTAGTAGGGAAAAATGGAAGAAACCTTGGGAAAGGCAGTTCAAAGAGAGACCTTTCCAGGTAGATTGGGCGTTCAGTGGGTGTCAAAAGAAGGGGGTCAATACAATACAATACAGTACAGTACACAGAACAATTTCTCAATATAGTAAGAAATAAAAAATATAAATTTTAGAAGTACAGAGTAGAATTTAACAGTAGATGATATATCCCATAATAAGATTTGTATTTGTATAGAGTCCTGGAGACCTCATCCTTCAAGCTGCCTCCCCCATTTGGTCATTCCACAGCTGAGACAGTGCTGGGCCAGCCAATCCGATGAAAGGACCCCTCTCTCCCACGATTCCTGCGATCCTCCATCTGGGATGACTTTTCCTTAGGCAGGCAAAACAACTTGGCAGGTGGGCCATGGCACCAAGTGCCACATTTGAGTACCGAGAAGAAAAACAGAGTAAGTGAGGGTTAGTATACAATTATAACTGTCATGTTACTTATGTTTAAGTGCTAATGACTAACAACAGAGATGCGGTCTGTACAGTTAATCAGCAGCTCTAGTCAGGATATGCTAAACTGAAGTAGTGAGTCTTCAGCCGGGATTTAAAAGCTGAGACCGAAGGGGCATCTCTTATAGTAGCAGGCAGACCATTCCACAGTTTAGGGGCCCTGTAACTAAAAGCTCGACCCCCCACTGTTATTTTATTAATCCTTGGAATCATAAGCAGACCGGCATCTTGAGATCTTAATGTGCGCTCTGGTTTGTAAGTCATGATAAGTTCAGACAAGTAAGCCGGACCTCGACCATTTAATGATTTATATGTTAAAAGAAGGATTTTGAAATCTGCCCTAAACTTAACCGGGAGCCAGTGTAAGGATTTAAGAACTGGAGTTATGTGTTCGTATTTTCTTGTTCTTGTAATAATTCTCGCAGCTGCATTTTGGATTAACTGGAGGCTGTATAAAGAACAGTTTGAACATCCAGTGAACACCGCATTGCAGTAGTCAATCCTACTAGAGATAAATGCATGAATTAGTTTCTCAGAATCCTGTTTATTTAAAAAGCGCCTTAATTTCCTAACATTTTTAAGATGGAAGAAACATGTTTTGGACAACTTTGTAATATGCGCTTTAAATGACATGCTAGAGTCAAAGATAACTCCTAGATTGCGGGCTGATTCAGTAAAATGACTGGGATTCCCATTGAGTTAAATGATGACAAAATATTATTGTGATCAGCATCATTCCCTCCAACAATTAACATCTCTGTTTTATCTGTATTTAAAGACAAGTAGTTCTTATTCATCCACTCCTTTAATTCACTAACACAACTAATTAAAGACAACATTGGAGAAACTTCATTTGATTTAAATGAAAGGTATAACTGGGTGTCATCTGCATACGAGTGAAAATTAACATTATGTTTCCTAATGATAGATCCCAGTGGAAGCATGTACAGTGAAAACAATAAAGGTCCCAGTACTGAGCCCTGCGGGACACCATATTGAACTTCTGTGTATAATGATGGAGTACTGTCAGCACATTTCTGTACATATTGGAATCGATTTGATAAGTAAGAACTAAACCAAGCGAGCACGGTGCCTGTAAGCCCAACATCATTTTCTAGCCTGTGCAGTAAGATAGAATGGTCGATGGTGTCAAATGCTGCACTTAAGTCCAACAACATAATTACAGTTGAGTTTCCTTCATCAGAGGATATCAGAATGTCATTTACAACCCGTGTTAGTGCCGTTTCTGTACTATGACCAGTGCGAAAACCAGACTGGAATTTCTCAAATAAATTGTAATGCATAAGGTGTGTCTGAAGCTGACTGGCGACTACTTTTTCTAGTATTTTAGAGAGAAACGGTAAATTTGAAATAGGCCTATAATTATTTAGTATATGTGGGTCAAGGTCTGACTTTTGATGAAGTGATGAAGTGAAGACAAGGAAGGCAAGCCTGTTGAAGATCCTCAAGTAAGAAGACTTCCAGCACTGTTTCAATCAATGGAAGATACATATGGAGCGGTGTACAGATCGGGAGGGGGAGTATATGAAAGGTGACAATGTTTAGAGTGCTGTAATTCATCAATAAATATATATTTTTTACCAATCCGGTTATTTTTGTCTCACCTCATATGGCATTTCAATGAATATAGCATATGTTCCCTGTATCATGTACAGTATACCAATGATAAAACTAACAAAACACACAGAGCAACTGTATATTCTGCCTCCCATAACTTTCACCCAGATTTGTTTTCCAGCTGGGCTCCATATGCACTAAAAATCTGAAACCTCCCAGAAAATTCAGAAGTGTAAACTGGGATGGTCAGTCAATTTTTTTTTTTTTTTTTGGAGCTCAAAATGGAGTTGTCAATTACAGAGTTGCAGCTCCTATAATCTTTCCCAGGACCCAAAAAATGTGATTGTGTGTATATAGTACAGTATTTAAGTTAAAAAGTAAAAGGAATCTTTTTTTTTTTTTTTTTTTAATATTTCATACTTTTTTGTGTAAAATGCATAACTGCTTCAGTGGAATGCAGCAGGATGTCTGTTACCCTTACATTCTCTGCAGTGATTGTATATATAAAAAGCTAAAAATGAGATCTGCGCAGTCCCAGGTCACTACACTGAAGCAGGGAATGAGACTTTTGCCGTGTTATTGTGAAAGGAAATGAGTTTTGCGTAGGCTTGGGTTGCTCACATTTGAGATGTCTTTTGTGAAAGGAAGCTCTATTTGCTCTCTCTGCCCTAGCGCCATTGACACTTCTCTGTGGAATCCTGCCTCTCATTGTTACAGGGGCGCAATGGCAATTGCCTTGTTATAATGAGCCAGGCTGTAATTTCGAGGTGCTAACTGTGGTGCCTCACAAAGGAGGCACTGGGCCTTTATTTGCCTTGGCAGATGATTGGAGAAGTAATAAGACACTGACATGTAAATGCAAAAGGAGGATTTTTTTATTTTGTTGTTGTTTGACGGTGTGCTTGGCACAGGAAAGGGAAATCACACCCATACCCTGAAAGTCGCTGTCGTTCCCCTTGGAAGTAAGATGTTGTCCAAACTCTGCTGTTTTTCCTCCAAACACATTTGGACAGCTGTTTGCTTGAACCGTTTTCTTATCTTTCACTTCCCCTAGGGAAACTGTGAACGGGTTGTACGGAAAGCAGGCCTGGTGGGATTTGAAGCAGCCTTGTGTCTGGGCCATCCTGCAGCTCTTGGCCTTTCTCCCGATTATTTTTTGTACTGTATATGCAGTGGGAAGTAACTACTTCCCATCTGTCCACGTGATATATATTTTTATTTTGTCAAAACTGATTTGTTGAATTGTGTTTGAGTGGCTATCGTTGACTTATTTTTTTTCGCAGTCATCCTTATATGCTTTGTCTTCTTGATTTCTCATAGTGTTCCCAATTATAATGTTGTACTCCCGTGCATTGCACTAAATATCCCGTTAAAATGAAACTACGTGACAGTTCAGAGTTTTTCTTTTTTTATCACTTTGAGGCCAGACTGAAACGCATTAGTCTGCTCAGCCTCGCCGGACTCCCTGATTGTTTTCGTTTTGCGGTGTTGTGATGACAACAAACAGGCAAAGGTCTCATGGCCGATGGCAGCCATATGAGGTACAGTCAATAAGGTTTAAGACTGTCAAATACAGTCAGACTTCTCATTATTCCTAATCCCGTAATGGCATTGTTAGGAGTAACACAGGGTGGGATGCATTATGTAATGACTAATTCACTGTTATTTCCTTCACTTCATTATTTGCTCGTTGATTTTGATTCATTGTAAGAATCCTAATTGACCCTCCATAACTTAATGGCAAAGCAATGTATTTTAAGATCCAAAACTAGAAACAATTATATTTTCTTAACAAATGCTGGTGCTAAGCTTTTTCAGAATTTGGCAAGAATGCATTAATGGTTCTAAAATCAGCCTGCCTGGCCTCTCCGTCTGCTCTGTTTTCCTTTTGATGTTTCAATAATTGTGAGCGACTGTTTTATAATGGGCCTTTTGTTCACCGAGCTCTCCAAACCGGGTAGCAGAGGGGGCTGTGGTTGTTCATTATGATTTAATAGAACTTTTGGAAATGGTAAATTGGCTGCAATTTTGATCTGATTGTGTTTTTACCCATTGTAACATGAACATTAAGCTTAATAAAAAAAAAAACTTTTAAGGATGGCTGCCATTGGCACTGCAAGAACCATCTTAACAGCATCCTAGGCCCCCTGGCCAAAGTAGTGCGCTGGGGCCCTGTTTTGATAGCAAAACAGAAACATATATAGGCATCAGAAACATCATGGGCCCCCAGCCAGTGCCCATTCATTAAGATGGCCCTGGCACTGCAGCCTGTTAGAGCTGCCATTAAATCTAGATGTGGTGCCAAGTGCTTTTGCACTCACCTGGACTTCGAGATCGTTGTGGTTGAAAGAACAGTCAGTATAGAACATTGGCTGAGCAAAAAATGTCCACTTTCGAGCAACAAAGTGATGTCAAATTTTTCTAGGTTCTCTATACATTATCACAACTTCTGCACTTAGCAGTATTGCTCTGTTTTGATTGGCACTACTGTTGATACTTGGTACAGCAGCTGTCATGGAAGTCGCCATGCAGTTCACCATGTCAAAGGCTGAGTTGCACAACAATGCTACTGACAGTCCGTGAACTCTGGTGTACCTCCTGGAAGTTGTCTGAAGTGCCATTTTGGACATGTTCGTCCTCCTCCTTCACTGAACTGCTGATGCTGGGTGAACACAACACTGCAGCTTAGCCTTTAGTGCTTCTGTTGAGAAGTTGCAGGGATCACTTGTCTGTTAGACACTGGGCACGCATGTTTTAAAGTGGAAGTCAAGTTCTAGTTCAGCTCTCATCTTCTTTACAGTCAAGGGTATAAAAATGAAACTGAATGGTTTTTACAGGTTGGCCCAGTATTTGAGCAAAATGATTCAGCTACATAAGCAAATACTTACAATGATGACAATCAAGGTAAAGTAAAGTATTGGAGCATGCACTGATAGCACATTGCAGCACCCACCACATGATGAACCAACTGGATTGGGACCTGAGTACAGTGGGTGACACCTCAGCACCACACTTGACAGTTTTCTAATTTTGCCTGTTTAAATCTACGATGCTTCCAAACTCCACTAACAAAGGATTCTTCCTACCAGACATATGGAAAGAAGGCAGAATTAAATGCTGGCTTGACATGTACGCTTGTAGATGAGAGCACATACACACGTGAACAGAAGTGCTGCTGGCTGAATAGTGTGATATCAATGGTGTCAACATATCACATAAGCAAGCAGCTGTTAGTGTACACCAAAGAAACAGACAGTTGAACCTCCCAGGATGTGGTGCATCTTCTTGAAATAAAACACACAACCCTGATCTCTGAAGAATGCGATGTGTGTTCTGCTGAGGAGGATGGCACATCAGCAGGCTTTTATTTTGAACAATCAATAAGACTACAAATGCATTTAGTTATTTATTTTTTATGAATTGATTCATTCTTGTATTAAATAAGTGCCCAACGATGTTTGATTTTTGCCTTAGCTGTTATGCATTTTTTAGTTCCATTTTCTGCAGTGTGGAGTTGTTAGAATAACAGCACCAAGCACGGCCCAGTCCAACATAGGATGGCAGTTCAATGCATGTCAGACTAGGGCAATTTTGGATTGTCTTACCACCCTCACATTGTATGCCAATACTTGTCATTGGGCATGAGAAGAACAGGAAACTTGCACAGTGCTGTTTGGCAGCAAAGTTCTAAGCCATTTGTCTTGCCAGCTTGGTCTCCATTTATAATTTGTTCATTTATGTCAGCCAACCAGTTTCTGACCTGTCCATTCTAGTAACACTGAAACCAAGACAAGGACATCAGTTCTGAGGGATGCACCAACATACACATTAGAACCAAGCCAATGTAGAGATGCCAGTCATCCATATCTACATTGTGGCTTATAGGGGGCACCAGTGAGCCCCAAACCCCAGGCATAATTTCACAGACAAGTCCCAGATTCACAATCAATGTTTTTGTCCAGAGGCTCCTTTATCAATTTCTTGGCCCAACAAATCCTTTCATTTGTTCTCCTTCTTTCATTTATTCTTCCACTTCTCCCAGAAGACTGTTGTCGTTCTCCACTCCAAACTCCATCTTACTGGGCCAAGTGGAGGACTCTCTCTCTCTCTCTTAACTCTCAAGCCAGGAAAACTTTTGATGGTCAATCTATTGTCTCTGGGAAGCACTTCCATGTTAGACAGGACCACCCTGGCCAGAAAGGGGAGCCACTCTGCCCAGTCGGGTTGCTTTCCCAGCCAGCATATACATCCACAACTGCTAGGACGCCCTCTCTGGTGGACCTACTGCTACAGCGTCCCTTCATGTTCACCTCCTGTCACTGAGGGAGAAGATCGCAGCTCCTTTCCTTGACCATCTGTTATTTTGGCTTCCAGGCCAGGTAAGGGAGCAGGGTCCATCCTGGCCGGGACACTGGCTGGTCCATCACAACATATAATTGAGATCTGGAAGATAGCCAGAGTAGGAGGAGATATTCGTTATGATGCTAGGATCTTTGTAGCTACAAAAAAAAGAGTAGCTAGTCTTGTGTCATTCTGTTTAGTTTAGAGCTCTTCACTTGTGATAGACAGAAGATACTTTTATTTGTGATGATCAACCTTGTGAACTTGTTTTAAAGCGGCCCCCAGACTGATTTTTATTCAGTTATGTTGACCTCTTTTGTAAGTTGCTTTTGATTAAAAGCATCTGTAAATGTAAATGAAGACACCCCACAAAGACTTTAAGAGAAAACGTACAAACTGGATTAGGTCCCGCCTGCTGGACCTCTAAGTCTGTGCTCCCATGCCACCATTTCTTATTTTGATTATTTTAAAGCTTCAAGACCATACAAAGTGGTGGGTTTCCTCAGTCGCTCCGGTAGAGCTCATATACCAATTGCTAGTTAAGGGACCAGGCAGACAAAGATTTAAGAGTTTTGCTACCATGACCTGGACACCCATATTAATAAATCACATTCATTAAATTAAAATTCTGGTGAACTTACATTTCTTTCAAAGCTACTTGGAGCATCAAGATTAATGCACAGCTTTACCTTTGGATCATTGCTACTAGCAGAGTGAATGGCAAAAGGTCAGAGTGAAATATAGAAATGTGCTGAGTGGCAGCACAGCCTAGAAACACGCTGTCCAGCCGTCGAGTGGGGGGCTCTTTCAAGTGAGACATAACGACGTACATCCTGCTCTGCAGTGCTGTAGTTTACTGTCACTACAAAGATGTCTCACACTTTTGGTATGAGTTAGCAAACTAATGAGGAGGAAGGGGGTAGAGTGGGTAGGTGGCTGTTCTTGAAGTGTCTATAAATGGGAATCCATCATTTTCAGCTTCTCCTCTTACCCACATTCATCATTTTTAGCTTTTCTTTTTGCCCATGGTGAAGTTTTACATTTTTCCATGTTGGTCAAGCTTTAAAACAGAGAGAGAAGCTGTGCCAGGCCAGGGAAACACTTGCCTTGGATCTGTTATCATTCTTTTCATTAATTACCTTTTAATCAGCCCCACTGTTTTTCCTTCCCAAGATACCCAACTTATTCACTGCTTTGGCTAACTGATTCACATTTATAAAGAAAAAAGAAAATGTGAATGTTTCATTTACCTCGAAGAGTTGGTATTTTTAACCACTTCAGTTCTGTCGTGCTCTTTACTTAAGGCTGCCGTTGCTTTCAGAGATGGGGGAGCAGGATGTCAATTCATCAGACGGCTTTTATGGCGTGTAAAACCGGAAGCATTGTATCCTTCACTGATCTCGAGACTGAAGCTGGCCGCATGGAGAGCATATGTTTCCAAGTGCAGTTGAGCAGCGTGCCTGTGCAAAGGGCTGACTTGTCCATTACTCACAGAGCTGTGTGCGCCTTACACCAGTTTGTTTTAGTCATTCTAGGTGTCTCCTATTCTATGCATTCCCTTTATTTGTCTCACTTAATTTTTAAGAAGTGCTGTTCGCTTGTCAAGTTAGAAATAACCTTCTATGGAGTAAACAGCACTTGAAGCCAGCTTCCTCCTCTAAGATCTCGACCCTCTTGACCAGATTGTGCATTTCTTTTTGGCTTGTGATATAATGCCGATTTTTGGCCTGGAATCTTGGCCAATATGTGTGTAACACTGCCATGACTTAAGTTAGACCTTTTGTAAAGAATTAATTGCATGCTGAAATTCTCCCACTGGCTCCCACTTGAATTTATTGCTAAATCTTCCTATTTTCAAAACCTTTGCTGCTTTTCTTTTACAGTCCATCAAGTCCCGCATATTCTTTTAAGAATTCATTATTTCAGTTTACATGCATGTATCTCTTTGACATTTTTTTTCAAGACAACTGCAGGGCAGTCTTAACAGCATCACGGGCCCCCAGGCAAAGAAGTATGCGCTGGAGCCCCTGTTTTGATAGCAAATCAAAAACATACATAGGCATCAGAAACATTGTGGGCCCTTGGCCCGTACCCATTGTGCCCATATGTTACGACAGTCCTGGACAACAGTCCAAGGCTACCTAGATTGCTACTTTGTTGTTGTTGTTGTTGGCACTGCCAGCTTTTCAGTGTTACTTCTTTTCTCAGCCTGTCTTGACAACAGTGGATGCCCAGAACCACCTCTGCAATAGACCGAGACACATTCACACACACTAACTCATATGGGACCAGTTTAAACAGTATTCAGTTAACCTGAGATAGTATGGTGGAAGAAACTGGCATATCCAGGAAAAAAAATAAAACATACATCACTGAAACAAGGAAAAACAAAACAGACTGTGATCAGGGTGTTAAACACAAGTCCTGGATCTGCCATAAAGAGGCAGAGTAAGAAACAAGCCTGCTTGGATACACATACAAGTATTGCAGTTCATGTTAGCGTTAACTGTTGCCCTGTCTTGTAGCCTTAAACTGAATAAAAAAGTTTACATGAAACAGTCTTGACTTGTATAAGACAGTAACGCTTAGATAGATTTTACACTTTGCTGTGTGTGTGTGTGTGTGTGTGTGTGTGGGTTTTTTCTCACAATAGTAACTGATGAAAGGCAGCTTCTGTTGCTCGTTATTACTCAGCTAAGAAACCTCCACTTCTCAAATGACTGGGAACCACAGTAAAAGGTGGCACTTTATAGGCCTAAAGAAAGCTGTCTGCTTACTGAAAGTATTGAGGTTGTTTCATTGAAGCCACAAGCTGCACTGAAAGCAGACCTCCATTTATGCATGCTCACAAATTTAGATTATAGTATAAAGGATGTGTAATTGTTTAAACTGACAGTATTTACAAGAAGTGGAATTATAAATATATTGAGTATTACAGCTGTGTTGGCCTCAAAATGAAGTCAAGAAGAGCTGGGCCTTCTGTTTGAGCCAGATGGAAAGACAAGGTGTTTAGGTTGTAATTGAGTGCAATCCAGATGAAGTTGGCCTCTTGCTTCGACCTGAATTATTTGAAGAAGAGGAGACCTTGGATGTGAACGTGGTTTGAAACACGTAAGGCTTGAGGTTGGATTTTGAATCATTGAAGATGGGGCAGACCTTCAGCATGGATGTGGAAGAGGTTCCAACGAGGTTCAGCTTGGATGAGAAAACAGTCGAGAAGAGGTGGGCCTTCAGCTCAGATTTATATGCAGTCAAAGTGGTGGACTTTGAACTCGTAGGTGAAGACAGTCAAGAAGAGGTGGCCCTTACCTTGAAGTGGTTTTGCTAATGAAGGAGCTTCACAGATAGTTATCATGAGTGAGAGCATCAAATGGATTAATGCTGTTGTGAAACGTTTGTTCTCATGTGTATGGCTCTTGTTAATCATTAATGACATCTAGAATTTAACGAAGTGTAAAAAAAAAAAGTACTTGTTATATGTTTTTTTATAAATATATATAAACATAAATATATGTTTTATAAATCCCCAATTAATCATCCCATTTTTCCCATATTCTAAAGTGAAATCCTTCCTCCATCACTTGCCTCTATTTTTATTACTATCACAAAATGTCACTATGATGCTTTAAACATTGTCGAAGTAGCTCTCTCTAGTGTACCAGACAGCCACACCTTTCCCACCTATTTACTAAACCTGCTTTTCATGACTATTGCATGTTTTTCATTTTAAATATAAGCAATTTTGAAGAGTTTGGACTTTTGGACTCTTATCCCTTCCACCATCATGACAGTATTCACCAACCAAAGCCACTTTCAGGGTCCTACATGTCCCCTGGTGGCCATCTTCACTGCTGTTCCATCTTGGGTCTTGTTTGTCCAAAAGAACACTGCAGAGGCCCAGAATGAGGACTTGACCTTGATGTTGGAACTCTCTGACATTGAGTGACATTGAGCCTTGCTCACTTGTGCTTTGGGCGCCTGAAACTGGGCATCTGGATGGGACACCATGGTGTGCAACGGGGTCTACTTGCTGTTATATCCCTTTTGACCTGCTGGGGTTCGTGCAGTGGTATATAAGGATAGGCCTGAGGTCGTATTGACTGAGTTTTATTTTCTCACTAGGATGTGGTTGAACTATGGGAATTGGGGAGGGTAAAGGAGGGTTGCACCATGTAAATGTGTTAAAATTCTGCTGCTTAGTCCTCTTATCTTTGAGTCAGCTTGACTACACTGCTCACAGACGTCCTGTCAGATGAGCCATGCCAGCGTGGTTTCTGTCACTGCCTGCCAGTGACTGGATAAAGTGAGCAGTCTGTCAAAGATGGTATTGTATTACTGAATGGAAACTGATAATAGAAATGAAACCTTTTGGGAGATCTGGGAGATTTCTCTCTCTCTCTCTCTCTCTCTCTCTCTCTTTCTCTCTCAACTGTTGGAGCTTACATTAATTAGGCTACTAAGGATGATTTTTAGACAGCCATTAATTACCATAAGAAAGGAGACTGTTAGGATCGCTGTAATGGTGGGACCTGAATTATTGCCTTTACCTTTTGTAATGAGAAGGTAATGCCTTTTGGTGTGAACACCATGCTGCACACATAATCGGCATTGAAAGGGTGTTTTATAAGGTTTGGATAATCACAGTAAGATTAACCACTGTTTTGTTATTAGAAGGCTTTTTTCTCCTTATAATAAATTGCTTTCTTAAAGGCCTCTGACATCTATACATGCATAGGTAAATAGAAGATATATGGATGCATTTGAATTATCCAGATAAACTCAGGTGATGGATGCATGTGAATTATCCAAGTAAACTCTGGTTCAAAAAACATCCACAACCTACACAAGGCCAGAGCCTATCCTGGTGATGTTTCACACAAGGCCTTTCAATAGTCACAGACATGCTACTTTAGGTAAACCATAAATAACATGCAGAAACACACTTAATCCAATTCATCATTCTGGGGAACTGGAGTGTATCACAGTAGCACCTGGTGCAAGGCAGGAAATGGCTCTAGACGGGGTGCTAGTCCTTCAGTAGGCCTAGGCCTGGGCTAAACTAGAATTTTCAGTTTTCAGCCATCTTTTAAAATGTGCTTAGATGAAAATGGGTGCATATGTGAGGAGAAAGTGCTGCCTCGTGTACTTGATAATCAGGCGTAGATATAATCGTAGGAAACCTGAGGCATCAGAGCTAACCACTGTACTACCATGCTTCCTAATTTATTTATAAAGCTTTGATAAAAATGTAATAGCATAATAGAATTTAACCAACATTAATAAGGTAAACACACTTGCACTTTGAGTGTTTACCACTACAAATGACTCATTTAACTGGTGAGGCCCAACAGGTTTGCCAGTTCAGACCTAAAGCATATTTAACCGAGTCATTTTTGAGTCATTGTAGAATGCAGTGCACTTTAATTTCTTTTATAACATGAACAAGCTTTTATCCGTAAATTGGATAATTGAGAAGAATCAGTAAATGTGCAATGACCAAATATCACTCTCATAGTGAGTATCTTCACTATGTACTTACAGTATGACTCATTTGCAAAGTATAAAAATTTTTACATGTGGTCGTCAACATAAGCTGATTCACAATGGACGAAATCAGACCCCTACTTCCAGGAGTGTTTGTCGTGAATGGCAAGCACAGCTGTTCAGACCAGTGTGACACTGCAATCTTCTTACAGATGCTCTTTGTTTTTAGTTGGTGGCAGAAGTGTGACTGGTGGTACAGGTGATCTGATAGTCATAATGTTCAGTCTCTCGTGAGCTCTTGGATCAGGAACGTTTAGATATTTCACTCCTTTGTCCTGCAAGTTGGTGGTCTTTATGTGTGTCATTTATGTGTAATTTTAATTATTACTAAGGTGCTTCGCTGTCTAACCCCCGGGCCTGCGCTACGCGCTAGCCTCTTTGTGGTTCTGCCACTCGCGTATGGGGATACGGATGTACAATTTAAACAGATTCTTATTTTCATGGGAATTGTTACATATGCATAATAGAAGTAACTGTTTTACATTACAGCAAGTAATTAACTATATTAAAAAATGTAATAATTTGAAAGTAAATTATGTTTCATGTTGCGTTAGAGTTATTCATTGCGTTATACAATTTCGTTCTGTTTGAATTTGAAATTAATATGCAAATACTTTTTAAACTTACACTTTTTCTGTAAAACTTCAGTAAAAACAATTTTTTTAATAAAATTTTTGGCAATATCGCATTGAATTTTGATTCTGTGTTTGGACTTTCATCGTGACAATGCAATGTATAACTGCCTGTGATTTTGATTTGGTTTCTTTCTCTCTATTAAGCAAAACGACTTTTTTGAATGTTTGGCTCTGAGATTTGTTAATTGTCTTTGGAAAAGCTATTCTAACGGGAAACTGTTAACGTTTTAATATGAATGCCATATCAAGATCTCTTTTGCTGTCTAATGTTATCAGCGGAAAATTTACTACATTACCTTTCTTGGATACATACTTCTTTCTACAGTAATTCGTGCATTGTAAGACCAGACGGTGTTAATGGTTGAAGATATTCTTTGGATATTGTAAGTTGATGTTTTCATGTTCCGCATGATCAACACCAACTGTTTCCTCATAGTCTATTGATACGCATTTAACCAATTTGCCATGTAACTGAACGACATTTTTGGCGTGAATTCGTTTGACTTCATCGTTTCTCGGTGCTAGGATTGCCGTGTATTCATTTTTTCTGTTGATAACCCTCCATGATGAAATTCTTCTATAAGATTTGAACATAATACGCCTTCTGTAATTGGGAACTTAAAGTGAGGAAAATGTTAAAAGAGCATGAACTGTGTCTGACAAAACCATTCACACAAATGAGAGGTCAGAGTACCGTGTGCATGGTTGAATATGGCTGAGAGGAGGGCGTGACTTGAAAAAATCTCATGGCCAAAGTCTCGCAGGACTTGAAAAAATCTCTTCAAAAAAGTTTTGTCTCATCGCAGGATTTTTTTTTATATAATAGAGAGATTTTTCCCTTATTGTATGCCTATATCTGGTCTTACTTTTTGCTGTATGTGCTTTCATTTGAAGTATCCTCTGGCATATAATTCCCTTTTAGAGAGACTGTGTTATTATTACTTTAATTTCTTTGTTTTTTCATTATTATTAATAACTCTATGAAGATTCATTAAAGATGGTGTGATCAGCCAATGGATGTCCATTTATGATTCTTCCAAATGGATGGCAACCCACATCAGTGGGCCTGCTTGAAGAGTGTGACGTTGTCAATTTAGTTGTGTAGAAATCAGACTATGAAGGAAAACGTGTTAGTGAATTGCAGGGCATTATTAGATTCTATAGAGGTGATTTTTTTTTTGTATTTTCTACAAAACTATCCAACCCATTTGTGACCTTTTGAAAGGAGCCTGTGTTCAGTGAGCACCCGCTTTGTTTTGAGTGTTCTTGAGGACTCCAGGAAACTGACCTTTTCTCGGATGGGCTCATTTAAACAAATGGCCTAGTTTCCCATTAGAGCTCATTAGAACACTTTTTGTCTGAATAAGAGTCTTGTTTGAGGATGTTAGCTTTTTTTTTTTTTTTATTTTACTATGGTTGCGATGTCTGGCTGGCAGAGGATGTTGGTCTCTAAAAAGAAAGTTTAATGGCAGGAAATGAAGCTACTTTTGATCCCGGAAGTGTGAAGCATTTCAGAGTTAAGCTGACTCCACAGATGTGAAATGGGCCAGTGAGCTGAGAAGGCTGTAGTTCCCCAATGTTGCCTCAAAGCGTTAATCCATGGGTTGCATGATCTCATTTAAATACAGATAGGTCAAGAAGGTTTGCAGCATTTTTTTTTCTCACCCATTTGATTTGAACGGTATAGTGTTTAAGTCACAAGGAAGAGGACTCTATAGTTAAGTCAATCAAAGTGTCATTTTGCCATTCCTACATCTTGTGCTGCTACCAAAAGAAGAGAAATAACTAACTGTATATTAGGTAAATAGTGTGGACATGTATGTGAGTGGTCTGTATGGTGGGCTAGCACCCATCTGGATCGGGAGTTGGTTTCCGACTTGCTCGCAATACTATTCATAAGCTGTGTCCCCAAATGCAGAAAAGATTAATCTGATTTGTGAATGACATCTGTACGTTTGGCCTTAGGACCATGAAAGCATTAAACAAAGTGAGAAAAAGAGCCAATGGATTGTTGCAGACTACAGTTTAATTCACAATTGTTTAACAGTTTGTTCATTCTTTTTCATAATTACAAACTCTTAAAGGCCACAACGAGTCAAAGTCTCTCCTGATGGACTTAAAGCCCTGGACAGAATGTCACATTGTAGGCCAGGCAGCCACCAACCCTAGGGGACAATTTAACATCTCTAATTAACTTGGGATGTTTGACTTATGACCAGGAGGAAATCAGGATAGATTACTAAACTCTACTACTATCCTCTGTGGTTAAAAAAGTGACCCTGAGATGGGCAGTTTGAGGAACAGAAGCCCAGAAATATTTCTTCACAGTGTATTCTGTGCCATTACGTTATGAAATGAAGTGTGTTCTGTACTAAACAGGAAAGTCCCCAGCTACCACCGTCTTTTTCACAGGTTAGTGATGATGAAACAAAGTTTTTTCTTTTGGGCAGGAAAATGTGGCTTGTGATTGTTAAAGCTGCACTCCGATTTAAACAGGATAGCCAACCAAAGCTGCACAATATACGTCAGGTCGCCTTAAAGTTGATGCAGTGACCTGCAGCTCCTTCCTGTGTTTCTAGCGTTGCTTACATCCGCAGTTTCATCCTTTTTTTTTTATCTTCATGCTTCCTCAAGATACAAATAAAACGCTCTAGTGCTGTGACTTGTCACTGAGAAACAGACTAAAGGTCAGCATTACTTATGGTGAATGAACTGTCTGCACAAATATGTGTAAAGTGCAGACTTCTACAACTCATACAGCTCAGCATGCCCGTTTTAACAAGCCGTTTGTAGGTGATGATTTACATTACTGGTTTAGCAATTTCTGAAGTGTGGATCAGCCTTAACGTATGCATATATACCATATTAATAACTCCTATTCCCGGTCTTTTGCCTGAGAACCTTTATTTGCTATAGTCTTCTTCAAATGTCACTGCATATTTCACACCCTAAGATGGTAACTCATCCCTGAATGCCTTTAACTGATAACTGATGAATTTAATATTAATTGTTTGGTTATGGATGGTAATGAGTTTGGTGGGCCTAGTAAAGTGTACTTTCTTGCTTTCAGCCCCCTCATTGTGTAATTACAATACAATACAACTTGTTTTTGTTTTCCACTCTTCACTGAATACAGGAGCAAAGTGCTGTGAACAAAGTTTCAAGTATAGGTTATACTAATTGCTAAATAAAGAATTAGTATATATAAAAATACAGAGGCATATACAGAGACCTAGACACAAAACTACATATTTATAGTAAACATGACTTGTGATGGATCACTTGTTTTTGTATTTGGATCTCGATCTCTTTCATATACTGTATTTGCGGCAGTACAGTAGTCACACTGGGCTTGGTTCCACTGTCAACAGGACTCTTGCTTGCTTATACATCTTGGTGATGTTTAGGTGGCTTGGCCATTTGTGTGTGGACTGGCATCCATCCAGGGTTAGAAACAGCTGGCCCAGTTCCTGTCACTGAATAAACATGTCCATAAAATGGTAATCCACCTAATTCCATACTACCTGGAAAGTAAATCAGTGTTGTTGAATAAATTTGTATTTTAATTATTTATACAAGATAAAAAGTGCTACAGCCCAGCATGGACACGGCGGAATCCCATTTTTAGAATCTGCCAAGTTGGAAAAAGATCCTCGTACCTCCGCCAAATAGGTTTTGTGCCTTAGCCATTTGTTCGTGCATCTGCACGCACCACAGCCAAAATCCCTGGCTCATATGATTAGTTGATTAGCCTCACTTTGGGTAACTAATCAAAAGCCTTTAATAAGTAAAGATGATCCCATATTGCTATTAAATGTTTGTTTTCTTTCTGTTCCTGTTTGAAGGACCCTTACTTAATTCTCATTTACGTATATAGCCATCCCTCCACATTTTCATTCTTTTTGTGTTTTTCAAGAATGTGTGTTCATTTATTGTAGTCACTTCCTTCTTTTAGGATGCTTTTAACTCCTTGCATTAACATGTCTTTTTGGTGATCTATAATCAGATAACAGTTGACCGTACTACAAAATAGGATTGTGATTGGATCATTTGGACCAGAAATGAATTGCGACCACATTTTACACAAGTCTAAATGAAATGCAGACCCTAAAGATGCTGTTTAATGCCAGGTATAAATTTAATCCAGCTAAGTGTATAAAGTTCAGTTACAGAAAGTGTGGTAATAGCCAGTGTTAAAGGGGCTTTCTAGTTATCATTTGTATCGTGTTTACACACACTTCATTAATTTGGTTTAGTTCTCTTGTCATTAAAACAATCAATATAGAAATAGCCGTTTCAGTGCATCCATTTTTCCTCCTGCTTAGTATTTTCATTGTGATTATACTGTATTTTATGTTGTCTGCTTTGTTTACTCTACTACATTATGTGAATTATAAAGCCTTTTGTCTCCCCTACAAATATCCCACCGGGTCCATAAAACGCTAATTCACCTTATCACATGCCATGTAGAAATGCGACCAACTTTGTTTAATAAAAGTGTATCTAAATCATATAAATAAGCAAGAAAAGAACTGTGGCCCAGCATGTACACAGCAGAATTCCTAATATGCACTCCTTCTGCCTTTTTCTAGCCTACTTAATCTAGCGAAGGGTCATGGAGGCCGAAACCTTCCTAGTATGTCAATGCACACTTAATCTATCCTGGCAGTGGAGGTCCCCATCTGTTCCAAAAGACCCTACATACCTGTGGTTCTCTATTCTACACTAAGATCTAAGCCATGTGTTAGGCCGATTCCCACCATTTTCTGTTTACGATTCCAATCCATATATTTTAACAATAATGTGGCTCCTCTTCAGTTTCAACCTAATGATAACAGGACAGAGTTCCGGATAGGTCCTGGCCCTCCTGCTCTTCACTTTTGGCCGTTCACACAGATTCCATCTGTAGATCACAAGATCATCACCCTTGTAAAGTTCTACATAAAAATTCACACCTTTCTAACAGAGTAGACTGTAATCTGTTTATCAAGCAAGTAATTCAGTTGCTAATCTCACAAAATAAAAACAAGCACCTATTAATAAGCTCATCTGACCCATAATTTAAAAATATCCACAAATAATGCTGAATAAATGTATGACCTTTAATTGCACAACTTTGTAGGTCAGCTTAGACCATTAAAATGTAACAGGTGGTATAAAGAGGATATCTAAATAAACCTTAGTCAAGGCTATATATTTGCTATACTTGGTAGATGGCAGTGGAAATATGGTCTTTGTAACATGAGGAGTGAGATTTTTGGCTTTCTGCTGAGTGTTGGAGAACCATAGTATAGAAAGGTTAATCCTGTACTGTAGTGCCACATCAGGTCAAAGCCTTGCAACAAGCCTTAGGCAGATCTTCATGGGATGCTTTAGTTGTTTGATGGATGCGAAAACCAAAGCAAAGCAGCCATAAATCTAACCCTGGCATCTTTTGGATATAATGGGTGCAGTGGAGAAGGCTTGTCCAACATTCATTCAACTAAGCAGTTTTCTCTGTAGCACAGCCCAGGAGATCTTGTCATGGTTAGCCCAGAAGTGCTCTTCTGTAGTGAATAATATTCCAATAAAGGTTTGCAACCACAAAGCTATAGTGTAACCAATTTTTATGCAAAATATTTAAATTATCCCAAAATCAAACAAACTTCCCATAGTGAATACAGCCTCAAGATGCAGTTCCAGCTTTAGAACCTCTCAGCCCATCTGTGATGGGTAGCTGGTGCCTATACATATTGCTTTGGGTAAGAGCAGCCCAACTAAGAGCAGACTTATACACACATTCACTTACTCGTAACATCTTTGGGATGTCGGTGGAAGTTAGAGTGTCCAGCGTAAAAGCCATCCATTTGATGTAAGAACACGAAAACACACAGTGCAAACTGCATAGTGACCAGACCCAAGTACAACACATCCAAACTTCCATCCAACTGTTTTCTATTTCAGTCGATCCAGTTTTAGGCACTGAGCACAAGGCAGTAACCCATCCTTGATAGTGTTACAATGTGGCACACATTACTAATTTTTTTGTGCATGTAATGAATTTTGATTTGTGAGGCTTATTTTACCACAGGGAATTCAAAGTCATTATTGTTTTCTTTGTCTGTTGGGTTTGCGGCCTTGTTTCTTTGTTATCATTATGATTTATATTTTTACGGGTCACCATTTTGATTTCTGTGGATGTTGTGATTACAAGACAGAGAAAAGTTTTTTCTGGGAAATCCATGCATGTCTTTAGGGGGGTTTGAGTGTCAGAGAACATTCTGGCTCTGTGTATTACTTGCTTACTACTTTCAGAGTGAAGTACAGGGTGAATCAAAATTATGTTAACATTTGAATGGCAAACAATTTATTTACAAAACATGCTTGATATGTTCAAGATGATTTACAAAAATGTCTCAACCTGTTCGCCATCATGCTTAACACATGTACCATATGTGGCATATAAATTGTCCACAAAAATGGTATATAAGTATACACATAGCAGTATTATTAGTGTTAACATAATTTTGACTGACCCTGTATGTTGTTTCATCTTTGTTATTTATCTTTTCTGCAGTGCCATTATTGCTTTCTATGTAGGTGCTGCCTTTACCTGATTTCTGGTTGCCACAGTTTTGGAGGAGGTGTAGTGGCTCTCTCTTTATCTGATATTGCAGGGGGACATACTATAAAAACCATTTGTGCAATTCTGTTTAGCTTCTTCTGATCTTAAATTCTGTTGCTAATCACTTTTCACTTTGTTTCCGTTTAGCTTTTCAGCTTTGGCGACAGTAGTATTGACTTTCTGGCATTTTTAATTTGATTTATCTCCAGGTTCAACTGTATAACTTCATTACTAGGTTTAGGTTTATTTGTCATATATAGGTTAACACAGGGTCAACATACAATGAAATGTGTATGACGAGAAAAACAAGTCACTCAGCCTAGGCAGTACAGTTGCCATTTTGTGGTTCTGTTGCCGTGATGCGACAACCCATTGTGGGGTAACACTGCTGGAAGTCGTGAAGCATAGCATCACTAATGGGACATTAAGTTGGTGCTGATTGCTTTGAGACATCCAAGATCATGGATTTGTTCTCTGAAAAATTTTAGAGTGTGCTTTTCTGAAAGATTTATTGGTATTACAACTTTTTTTGAGACTTCAGATTTTGTCTGATGCTTTGGTTTTGATGAACAATCTTCAGTTTTGATTGACCTTTGGTTGTTATATTTTGGTATCTGTTTCTGTTAAACTTTATCTCCTAGCCCATCTCTTCTGCTCTTGTGTCTTTACATTCTTTCCGTCTCCCGGCAGAACAGAAGAGAGTGAATCTTTCTCACAAAAACAAATAAACATACTTTCTAATTAGTCTGACATAAACCTTTGACTGAGAAACCTACTCAAACTTGGGGTGGATGTTCAAGCGCCACAGTGCCAGTGAACAGGTCTGGATTTGAACACATAGGCTGGAGCTGTCTGGACACAGCCCTCGCTATTGTGCCACTGTTTTATCACGTTGATAGTATAACAGGGTCACACAGGATATCTAGGAGGTTGTGTTCAAGCTGACATTTCAACAACTGGAAGAACTGTGACCCTGAATGCATCAGAACCTTTATGGTTGCTCACTTACATGATGTAACGTATGAGGAGGGTGCCCTAGGCTTCAAGACACTTGGGGTTCAGTACAGAAACCAAACTAATGAGAAGAGGCAGCCATACCTTTCTATTCTTGTCTCTCTAATGCTGCATTATTCTGCTGCTTAAGGCTTGGTGCATTAAATAATGTGAGAGAAGCCAGAATTACTCCAAGTGCAAGGCTTTCATTATATCTTTGTGCATACCAGAAACATTGTTCACAGTTTTTATTGGTGTTCTATTGTTGGTCTTGCGTGGATGAAGCCAATGTGTTGTATGACTATGTAAAGTCACATCATTAAGTTTCTACTCACTGAAACTCAACATCTTTGCTGCGTAATTATGGGGTCAGCAATAAGAACATTGGAACATTAGAATAATTTGATAAGAACAGGCCATTCAGTCATATCCACCTAATTTTGAAGGTCAATAAAGTCCTATCATCTACTATACTACATGCTAATTTATTCCAGGTGTCCAAGGCTGTCTGTGAGAAGATAAACTTTCTGATGTTTGTGTGAAATTTGTCCTTAACTTTTAAGCTGTGTCCCTGTGTTCTTGTAAAATTCAAGGTGCAATACTTGTTATGATTCATAGAAAAGTATTGCAACATGGCCGAGCTAACAGCATTATGTTCTGATTAAAAAGCGCATAACTGTAAAATTCATGTGCATTATTATTTGCAGAAGAATCTGTTCCACGTGGAGTTTCCGACTTTGTGAAAGCATCTGTCAAGGAGAATGAAAAAGCGACTGGCAACTGGAACAAGCAGGTTGAGCTTGATTGCAGAGGCAATGGGTTAATGTCTTTGGCACATCTGCAGCCGGTGCGTGTAATAACTCAACAGGCTTGAATGCCTGTTAAATATGCCATGGATTTACGCTTGACTGACAGACTGTGTGTGAGTAAAAGAGCAAACCAGACTGTGATTTCCAAATGGGATGAAGAGAGGAAAAGAGAGAGGTGGGGGTAGGAAGAAAGCTCAATGAATCGCAAGGTAACATTTAAATGGCTTTGATGACATATAACAAGCGTTACTTTTGGGAATGCATTCAGCCTAATTGTACACCTTGTACCACATCATTAATCTTGAAGGACTAGCCAAATTATTAAATCGGCCAACCCTCCAATCCTGATTTAAAGAATCGCACTGTGCCCAGTGTTATGGGGTCACAACACATGCATTCGTGCAGCAAGATGCCAATTAACAGTGCTAACTTTCCAGAGATAAGGGAAGCAGAAAGAGGAAAAACATCTTTTTCTGGAAAGAAAGATAGAAATATTGTGACATCCCTAAAGTCAGAAGTTGGAGTCGATCCCTGTGTGCACTCAGTGCTAATTTTTCAAGTCTTGCATGACAGCTTGGCCCAATTTTCTAGGGAAGAGGCTGTCAGTCAACATTTTTTAAAGGTATAAAAAATATAGCAGGGTTGGGTGGGCTGAGATGTCCTTTTCACCCACCTTCACGGTTTAATGCATCTTAAACTGCATTCTGTTCCATAAAATCATCATTACATCCTCAGAAATACTTGAAAGACTTAAAAGGTTCCTGTTGCTAAAATGTAATAAAATGCTCCACGTCTGAATTCTTAAACCTTTCACTGTCATTTTTTGTCAAAGATTTTTATTTTTTAGTTTGATTTGCTGGGGGAGGATTTTTGATGAGGTATATATCAACCCTCCCATCATTACCTGCAACACTAAAGTGGTACTGGGAGCAAGTGTGAATGATATGCTGGCTTGTAAAGAAAAGAATCTGATGCTAACCTGAGACATTTAAGGAAGAACCATAGACCACCAATGGTGCCCTTTTTTGATCTTGTCCTTTCTAAAAATGTTGCTGCCAATAAAATAAATCAGTGAAACATATACATATATTTTCGATATAATTACAGATAAACCTGCAAAAAAAGGTTCTACACAATATGAGCCCCACAGGTGAATGAGCGTTCACAGATTTACACGCTAAGGCTACGCACAGCTACCTGCTGTGGCTACAGGTGTTTTCTTCCTACCAGTTTCACAATCACTGAGTCATATTACCTCTATAATTGATCTCATTGCTTAATTAGAGGGTCTTCTTTTATTTTCACCTCTTGTGTATTCTGAAAAGCTTAGTAGTGGAAGGTTTATATTTAAAAGAAATTTAGAAATGCAGGCATCCTGTGAAGTATGATTAATCACGTTGTGAAAATTTGTGTTTGTGAAATCTTACAGATTTCCATGCAGTTGAATTTACTAAAACAAGACTCTAGGATGGTTTTCAAGTGTGGTGCAATCATCGTTGCATTCATTCCAAGTAAATTTCACTGCGGCCTGTAGCATAGAGCAGGGCTTGATGTTTTTGTCATGAAATCATTCTCAGAGACTCTCACAGCTAATGCCACACATCCACATTCTATGGTTCAGTCCATCAGTCACGTTTGTTACTCGGGTATCTTGTAGAATTATCTTGAAGATTCCAGCTCCAAAAAAGATTGTGTAACACTGTAGCTGGAAAAGCCATATCTTGGAATGTAAAACTTGAAATGGTAAAGCACAGCTAAACAGCCTTATTAAATTGTATTTAAAGAAGGGTAATGACTTACAGGGTTTGTTTGGATGACTAAAGTTATTATTGATCTAATTTTGTTCAGTTCCATGTCTTTTTGTGTTATTTGAGCGAAAATGAGGATCGTTTTTTGGAGCTGGGGAATGCTTGCATTTTTTTCCCATTTCAATTAATGGTAATTATGTGTTCACATTATGAAAATTCATCTTATGAAGGGATTGTGTAGGTTTATAGGGTCATTATTGTCACATGAACATGGGTTATCGTAACAAAGCAGGGGAAAACTATGTATTTTTGTAGTTTTTCGTGCAAGTCACTCTTTTTTTCTATGCTATTTGCTCAATTAATTGTATCCTAACAATTAAATGATGAGTGGAGTGAACACAAACAACACTGGAAGGATCTTTCTCTTGCATGATTTGGCTCAAAAACTAATCGGCACATTGTCATCTCATAACTGGCTTAAGTTTCAAGTTTGGTATTTTTCTGTCCAGCCATTTAAGCTCTACACCGTCCTCAAGAAAATGACTCACTCACACAAAAACAGACAGATATACGGCCATCATTGGGAAATCGATGTTTTCAGTATCGGGCACCCTAAAATGTCGAGATCCATCAAAAACTGGAGATCGAAATTGACGAATCTAAAGCTTTTGCTCCTACTCCATAGATGATAGGTTATGTGTGTGGGGGGGGTGTGGGGGGGGGTGGGGGCGGGTGTGCGCAAAACAAAAACAGTCAGGAGCTCAGTTTGTCTTGTGATTATACGCAGAAAAACTTCAGGCGTTTTAGTAGCACCCTCGCTGAAAAGTAGAAGATGCTCATGGAATGACGAACATCATTATTATGAGTTGATATGAACCTCATATATCATCTGTCTTTACCACTTTAGATTATAGAAACCTTTCTCCAGATAACAATGCATGTTATTTCAAGGTATAAATTAAAGAAGTCTATTTTTGGGTGCATTGTAACCCTTAAGCACCTAAGCTATGACATTAGTTAGACTGCATTAATGTGCACGCTAGGGTAATTGGCAAAGTCAAATTGGCGCTGTGTAATAGTGAGTGCAGGCAAAGTGAACACTGCTATAGACTGCTATGCTGTCCAGAGTTTGTTCCTGAGTTCAATGGCTGCTGCCATGATAGGACCCTGCCACCCAAAACCCTAGACTGTACCAAGCAGGTTTGAGACTGTTATGGCTTGTGGTGAAATCAATTTGTGGGGTAAATATAGTTTTTGAAGATAGTTGGTCAGATTTCTGCTTATCAACCACAAGTATGTTTACAATAAACTTAAATATATATGATGCAATCAAAGCATAGCAGTTGAAAATCTGTAACGTTTTTCACCCTGAACTGTTTTAAGTGATTTTTAGCCATTTCGGTGTAAGGTGGACTTGATTGGCTACATTATAGGGTGATGGGGTAAAGCCAGTGGGCTGTTCTGCATTAAGTTTAATCAGTTATTGTCTTTTTAGCTAATAGCTTTATCTTAGATGACTTACAAGGTCAAGACAGCTGAAGGTTATGTATGTTACCAATGTGTACAGGTATTATTTACAGTTGGAGCACAGGCAAATTATGTGACTTACTCAAGGACACCAAGTAAGGCTGGTATTGAAATGCAGCCTTATGGGTTAAGCTCCAGTGCTTTGTCCTCTATACCATACAGTCTAAATATATATATTATAAGGCATTGCTGGAGCAAACATATGACCTACAAATACCAAAACGAGGTCTACCAGACAGACAGACAGACAGAAAGAGATAGAGAGGCAAGCCTTCAGTGGCAGTCAAAGTGTACCTTAGCACAGCACTACGAAGAGACACAGATGACTAGGAGGCTGTATGCTCTGTCACTTTGAGTCGCGCCGACAGAAGAAAAGACTCTTCTGCCCCATTTAACTGATCTGTGTTGCCTCTAACTTGGCTCTAATACAAGAATTTATGTTACAAAGGTTTTGTTCTAATTGATTTCTTAACCTTGATATACAGCCTATTATTAAAGTAGCATTTTGGCTTAACGAGGAAATCACAAAAAGGAGCACAACAAATGAAGATGTATTGACCTTTCAGCAGGGTTGTGGACTTGGTACACAAAATCTCCGACTATTCAATTTTTGGTGCCACCAACTCCAACTTGGACTCCCCTATTTGTAATTAGACTAATATCTTTACTATGTTGATTGAAAGCACACAACATGCAAGATACAAGGCATTTCATCACTGCCAGTGTGAATCCTCAGGATACTTTTTAGCACTCTAACCTGCTAAAGTTCAGGTTTAATAATGTTGTTATGTTGTTACGGCTAATAAACACTGAGTAATATTAAGCATAACACTAAACTTGCAAAATAAAAAGGAAACCTACACAGTAGACAGTAAAACTTTGGGGACTTTCAAAACTCGACTTGATGTTTTTTGGAAGAAATAAGTGGATAAGACTGGCAAGCTTTGTTAGGCTGAATGGCCTGTTCTTGTCTAGATTGTTCTAATGTTCTAACCTATTTTTATCAAAAGTGTAGAAGAAACAACAGTTTCCAATCAGTATGTTAAATTGGAAATTTTAACACAATGTATTACAATTTATATTTAGTTAGAGTCAGTCTGTACATTTTTACCAACTCTGACTCCAATGTCAGTAACCCAATACTTACTTACAATTCCATGACCCTGCCTGTCAGACAACAAACAAATTCTTCTCACCCAAGTATTACAATTTCATGTGTCATGTCACCTTGTGCTGTTAGCATCACTTGTTGCTAGGCATTCTACAGTGGACATTCATGGAATAAGCTTCACTCTTAAGACTTAGCACTTTTTACTTGAGGTCTGTCACATTAGATGACCATTCCAGCGATTTTCTGTCACAGCTTTCATTTACATAATCTTAAAGACTTAGTGGCAGTTGTGGACTGTTACTGTCACGTTAGGTGTGTGTAATGTGACATACCCAGTGACTCGCTCCATCTAGTCTACAATTCATTCTGACAAAGTCAAACTGATTTGATTTGATCCGAATTTGTAGGGGCAGACTTGTATGTGTGTGAGACCTGACAACCAGTGAATGCTCACCTATAATGCATATAATGCAGCAATGAGGAATAAGGAATTATGGGTGTTTTGAACCTCAGACAGAAGACAGTCTCATCTTTCTGATATCTCGTGTTTTACATACCACAACAGAATGGACAAAAGAAAAATTAAGGTGCAGAGATTGCTACTGAACTCATAGCTGTTAACCCTTCGTACGACACTGGCTCACTCAGAGAGCACATTCTGTTTTTGTCAGAAAGGTGGATGAGCACACAGTTCTTTGGAAATGTGAAACCATGCCTCAAAGTCATCATGCAGTCACATCATTTGATGTGCCCAGCAATTTTTATTCATGTAAATCTGATATGCGCCAGCAATGACATCTGCTATTCCCAAATGTGACATTGGCTTGATTGTGAGTCTTTTGCTTCTAGTGCATCTTTAGCTTTTTCTCATGCCTTGAAGGGTTTTACCCTATTGTCATGCTCTGTCTTGACCTTTTGTAATTGTTTTTAGCTATTCTATGTACTGACCCTGACCTGAATTATAACATGCTGTATCATTTCCCTCCAGCAGCTTGTTACTATAGTTTGGGTGTATCACTGAATTTGCTCAACGTTTTGATTTTTACTGGCTATTTTCTTTACATAAAATCCCAAGTAAGCCCCCCAACATTAGTGGCATGGTAGAGGGAGGTGGGCAAAATAACACTTTGTTGTTTGGGACTTTCAAATGCTAAACTTTCATATTTTATAAAATAATGTACTGTAATCGGATGACACAATGGTCATTTCAGTCCCAAAAATTTGAGCCAGCCACTTTTGGGTGGAGTTTGCATGTTCAAATCATAAGATGGTAGGGGTCTCTAAAATGGCCAAGTGTGAGTGAATATGGGAGTATGTATGAGAGGCGTCTGTGATGGACTTGTGTCTCATCAAAGGTTCTTGCCTTGAACTGGATTCTTCCAGTGTAGTCTCATACTTATTGTGACCATAAAATAGAGGAAGCAAGCTAAGAAAATTGTATGATGGACTTCTTTTTAAATGGTTTTACGTCATATGGTAGAACTAAAGGTATGCCTATTAAAACGAATTCAAGTATTTAAGAATATTCCACGGTGACCACCCTTCAGATTTCAAAGATAATAAAATTACAGCTGACAGCCTGTAAGGCAGCACACACATTTGCCAACATGAAGCCTTCAAGGCCAGCAAACTTCCTGTTTTTGGATGAACGTTATTGTGCTTGCCATAATAATTCTAGTCAGGATTCGCTGAATAAGTGACTCCCTTTTTCTGTTTTGCTCTGTCTGTCTTTATTTCTGTTTAAGCAGGGACACAGCAGGAAGGCATGCATTCATTACTGGAGGCTTATTATCTGTAGATTGCTTTTGGCGCTTCATACAAATGCCACACACACTGTGACTTGCTATCTGGCAGCATCTTTCAGCATTTGGATTTGCTCATTATCTGTCTTTGATAATTTCAAACTATGATAGACACACACACACACTCAAACAGAAGTAGTCGCATTCTGTCTACATGTGTACATCCATGCCGGCAGCCTGCCCATGGTGGTCCCAATGGTACAGACACAGGAGGTTTCCAAATGTGGAATTTGTGCTAGCTGTGGCTATCAGTTAATGAAAACATGATTGAGGCATTAGGATTCAACCTTCTGTTATCTTAGACTTAAGGATTCAACCTTCTGTTATCTTAGACTTAGACTAGAAATTCAGTTTTGGACTTCAGGTGGTGGATATTACTCTGTCTCCAAATCACATAAATATTCAATGAAGCAAAGCAGATCAGCACTCATATTTTTTTATGCACTACGTAGTAATTGCTGTTGGGTTTCAGTGCACCGTGGTGTAGATTCCACAAGTGGAGCAATGCATACCTTCCTCCCATGAGAAATTCCTAATTCGACGTCTAGATGATGGTCGAGTAAAACTTGGTCATGGACACCACTCCAGAATCTTTCATCAGAGCAGTGTGCGCAGAGGAAGTGTCTTCACATGAGAGCAAGTTTTTAAATTGTGGGTATAAGATTCAAAAGCTCAATGCCATGTGAACGTGTTTCCTCTGCATGAAGTGCTCTGATTTTTGAGGAATATTTTAACAAAAAATGTATACATCTTGCCCATTGTGAGCTTATAACTGGATGACTTAACATGTAGATTACGTGGCGCAAGGAACATGAGATTTTTTGTTCATGGACATTTTTATGTTGTTTGCCATGTTTCAACATTAGTGTCCATTGGTTCCCATTCTATCAGAAAGTAAATCTCTGTTCTCCATGAAAACATGAGAATTAAATTTGTCTTGGTCATCACTGCAAACCACATGGGGGAAGTAAACTGTGATTTTTTTTGTTTTTTTATATGTGTTTTTGTGGATTATTCCTTCAAGTCCTGTATAATAAAGTGTGTCGGGAGCCCTCTAAATGCTAATTGTAACTACGTTGTAAAAGTAGTAAATAAT
This sequence comes from Erpetoichthys calabaricus, assembly GCF_900747795.2. Lineage (NCBI taxonomy): Eukaryota > Metazoa > Chordata > Cladistia > Polypteriformes > Polypteridae > Erpetoichthys > Erpetoichthys calabaricus. The sequence goes on from NC_041394.2 coordinate 76,866,582, forward strand.
TTTTCTTCTTGTTTGCTTTATCGTCCATCAAGTACAAATTAAAAATTTGTATTTTTATCATGTACTGTGAATGAGGAAGAAACCATTACATAAATGATGGTCCTAAATATGATGTGTGTTACAAGTCTGTCTGCAGGTCCATGGTGCACACACTGGTTCAGATGCTCATCTATGGGGACTCTGTTTAAACATAATCAAAATGTTAGTGGCAGATTGGTGGTTACTGATATACTCACGTGCTGACTGAATCCAAAATGTGCACAGTTCCTATACCTTGAGCTGGGCTTTGTCCATGTTGCTGATGAATAACTATCATCTAAAGCTTGAACGACACAATACTGGGCAACACAGTCTTGGCTTTAGCTAGTGGCAGTGACAACAAAAGGGTTCCAAATAAATCAAAACACTTCACTGTGGATTTTGAAGTTGTGAAACTTTATCAAGAAATCTTGATGAGACTGACAAGCAGTACCTCTATTGTAGAAAGTGTTGTCTTATTTATAGCTTAACATCCGGACCTGTACATGTGCCTTCTTGAGCAGGTGGACCTTGCGGGCACTACAAGATGTCAATCTATTACAGCATAGTGTGTTACCAATGGTGTTCTTAGTGACTGCGGTCCCAGCTGCCTTCAGATCATTAACAAGATCCTCTTGTGTAGTTTTGGGCTGATCCCTCACCTTTCATATGATCATCCTCACCCCATGAGGCAAGATCTTACATGGAGCTCTAGACCGAGGACAATTGATGGTCATTTTATGTCACCTTCTCACCAAGCTTCTTTCTGATGGTCTTGTAGCCCATTCCAGCCTTGTGCAGGTCTACAATCTTGTCCCAGATGTCCCTTGACAGCTCTTTGGTCTTGCCCATGGTGGTGGTGAGGTTGGAATTGGAGAAATTGATTCTGTGGACAGGTGTGCTTTATACACATAACTAATTGAGATCAGGGGTATCTGTAATTAATTGATTGGCTGTGTGTCCACGATTACAATCAATCAATCTGTGGGAGACAGAATTCTGGCTGGGTTGTAGGAGATCAAATACTTATTTCTCTCAATGACATGCAAATCAATTTATAACTTTTATGTAATGTTTTTGTCTGGATTTTTGGTTGATATTGTGTCTCTCTCCATTAAAATAAAACTACCATAAAAATTAGAGACTGTTCATTTCTTTGTAAGTGAACAAACTTACAAATTCAGCAGGGAATCAAATACTTATTTCCCCCACTTTATGTTTGTGAGTGTAAGAAATGCAGTCACTTACTTGGTAGCTTTCTGACACTTGTGCCATACCCTTTCTGTTGTATTCATGGCTGTCTAACTCATCAGTGGGGTAGAGTGCTGGATTCTGCATAGTATGTGTGCACTATTCGAAAAAGAGCTTAGACTATGTTGTCTGAATTCTAATATTGTATTGGTTATTTTAATATAGAACATTATTTGGTAGGCCAGTCAACATTGGTTCTCAGACCAGACTTTAAGGGACAGTGGTTTACCTCATTGTCATATTCTTCAGACCCTTTTTTGACTACTCATGCCCTGTGTTTTATGGTTTTTATCATTCTGGAAATTGCTACTGCCCCTCAGAATCGATATACTGTACTTCACCATTGGATGATTTGGATTACTCTGAATTGCTTTGAATCAGTTGACATATTGGTAGTTTGGTGTGTCGCTGTCTAAGGAAATCCGTGGAACTAACCAAACCAGACAAATGCAACACACATCATACAAGACTTCTTTTAGTGTGTGCCCACATGTCAGAACATTGAGACCATGGTGAAGGACAACTCACACCTTAACTCTGACTTCATGATATTTTCCACTGCTCTGCAAACCATGGCTTGTGCTCTTTGAAACCACTCTACCAAGAAATGTCCTTTTAGGTGTGATAAGCTGCTACTGCATCTTAAACTAGTATGGCATTCTATGGATTTCTTGACAAACTCTTTGTATTGAATCATCTGGCTTTTACCTTAAATTGACAGTGAAATGATCAAAACTTGGCTTGGTTGTTTGTTCCTTGCATTTCATAACAATTCCATATTCAAGGTCTTTCCCATCGACTACCATACCACATTTTCCTTATTTTGTCAGTTGGCTTATTGTTATGGGCACAGTCTTCACTATGGATGAGACTTCCCCAAATCAAAGTGACATTTGTTTTTATTTTTTATTTTAAGCCCTGCTTCATTTTTTTGCTTATTCTGCCAGGTTAAAAAAGGGAAAGAAAGTGACATGAACTGAAAATCCACACTTCTCTCTGTTCCCCATGCAGGTGAAAGAAAAATAGGAAGTTCATTTCAGTATTAGGCGCTCCTTTTCTCATGTAGAAACTGCTGCAGACATTTAAGTTTCTGGGTGAACTGAAGCATCACCATCCTCGTTATTTCATTTTTGAAATCGGTCTTCTATAAAAGTTCAACAAAATGACCAACTTAATAGCAGAAAGTTTAAATGTGATAGAAATCATATTGTGTTTCTGAAAGCACTAAAGTAATTGAGGAAATTGATCACAGTCAGAGCTGTGAGCAGTTTGGGGAAGCAAAGAAAAATCAGTCAGTCATCTTCCCACTTTCCTTCAGTGTGTTGTGGAGAGGCACAGACCATCCGGAGACCTTAGGAGAAGGTCAGGAAGTAAACTATCCTCCTGTATATATACACACACACACACGCACACGCACACACACACATTCACTCACACCCGACTGAGTTAGAATTGCATGTCACTTGGAGGTGGAACATCCCCAGAGTCCTGAGTGAAAAGCCACATGAACACACACACATGCCAAACAGAAAAGGCTCCGAACTCCAAGGCAGCAGCATTAACCACTGTGTAGCCCCAAAAAATACATACAAGGAATATTAAAATGATATGAGAAAGTCTATACAGACAAGTCAGGTAAAAAGCTGAAATGCATACTGATTTATCCAGAGGCGACAGTGTGTTCCAGTGGGAAGTGTTGCAACCTCACAGCTCTAGAGTCATGGGTTCAAATCCAGGGCCTAGCAACTGCCTGTTTTCAGTTTTTAAATTCTCCATGTGCCACTAGACTGCATCATTACAAGGCACAAAATCAAAACTCAGCATCAACGGTACAATACAATATTGTTATAATAATTAGTAGACAATATATAATAAAAGGTGTAAATCATAATCAATAATTTAATACAATAGAAGATATCATCCATTTCTTACTGCTACACGAGCTTACTCATTTGGCGATCAGGACCACTCAGCATTCTTGTCAGAATGAAAGAGCAAAGCAGTCTAATTGAAGCCCAGTACTGAATCTGTAATTGTTCCTCAAAAGTAGATTTATTTTTGGGTTTGGTGCTGGGGGGTGTTGTGTCTTGGTAGTGTAATATTTTACCCTACTTTCCCTTTTTCTATTAAATATGTAGCCTTAATCAGAATGCCTCAAATCTCCCAGACTTACCACTGCTCCTAAGGTATTGTACCATATCAGCATCAAGTGACTCCGTGAAAAACCCGAACTACAAAGAGGACTATTTCATTTATGTTAGGTAGAATGCCCAAAGGGGACTGGGCGGTCTCGTGGCCTGGAACCCCTACAGATTTTATTTTTTTTCTCCAGCCTTCTGGAGTTTTTTTTTGTTTTTTCTGTCCACCCTGACCATCGGACCTTACTCCTTTCTTTGTTAATTAATGTTGTCTTATTTTAATTTCTTATTTTGTCTTTTATTTTTCTTCTCTTCATTATGTAAAGCACTTTGAGCTACTTTTTGTATGAAAATGTGCTATATAAATAAATGTTGTTGTTGTTGATATAACTTCTACATCTATAACCTCAGACAATTAGGTGTAGTAAAAGTCAAGCAGGTGTTAAGTTACAACTTAAACAATGTATTATTGATAACATTCATAAATAATAACATTATGCAAAGTGCATTTGAATATTGGTAACCATACAACCTGATAAATGGTGATGTGTAGTTTTAGGCGGCACACAGACTTGTTAGTTACTTAAAATGTCTCTAGTTAAGGCATCATTTGTGGTCAGCTTTCTTCAGAGCAGGCCGCTTGCCTGTCTCAATATGGCTGCTGAGCTGTGCTCTTCATTATGTTGTCCTTTTCAGTTCATGGTGTGTGATGATCATTCATCAGTTTGGTAAGAGAGAGAGGGTGAGGTGAAGCCAGCAAATTTATAGGTTTTCTGTCCAACCCCTAGAGCCAATAGGGCATTGTGGTACTTTTAGGCTTTTGATAGAAACCAGTTCCAAACAGCCATACGTCAGAGCAATGGGGGGATAGAACACCTTCACACCTGCCCTCCAAACCATAGGTTAAGGTAAAGCTTGGCAGTTAGGTAGCCTGACTTTCCTATGGGGGTTGAGAGACTTCAGAGAAATACTTACCAAACTTGTTTGAGGCACTTCCCCCAACCCTGTCATAAAATTCACCTTCCTGGCTTAGTCCCTGGTGGGAGGGGGATATGAATGCTTCTCACTAATGTAACACCAATATTACATTGCGTTGCCTAAGTTACAAATAAAGACATACAAAATATTTATCAACTTGTATGCAAAATTTCACATCACAACAGGGGGGTGACCAGCCAACTCTTCCCCCATATTATCCAATCTGTCATCATCTAGGAAAGCCGGACAATCCATTTGTACCTTTTTAATGACAACTGCACCCAGCTGGCGCCTCCATGGTGCTGCCCTACCAGCATCCTCCTCATTGAATCATGTGCCATATCTCCACATTCATCGTGGCTCTTCCTTTTTCACAAGCTTAGTCTGTCACCTTAGGGATCCTGCTCAAAGCACAAGTGTCTCAACGGTCTATGTAGGTGGATGACTTGCTCATGCTGTAAACATATGAGGTCATGTAAGGAGTGAAATGATTGTTCGGGGCCAAAGCAGTTTCATTCCTGGGTTTCCAGGCATCAGATTTAAAAAAAAAAAAAAAAAACAAGGAGTTTAGTGTTGTGATTGTAGAAGAGTGGAGGAAGGAGCAGTCAGCGAGGTCACCCCCTCAGAAATTCATACAAGAGTCCTGACTGGATTTGACTGTATTTCATTTCTTTATGTATCATATTTATATTCAAATGAAAATAGGGCTGAAAACGAGAATTACTTTGGGATTTCTGTATTGTTCTTTTTTTTTTCCCCAGAGCTACCTCTATTGAGGCAAATTTTAAAACAAATAAAAGAGTGCTTATTAAAAAAAAAAAAAGAAAGAAAATGGAATTATATCATAACTGCCTGAAGAACAATATTAATACATGAGCAATATTTACAGCAAAATAAATTGTATTCTCCTCCTTCTGGAAAGAAATTAGATCAGCCTCATAATCAAACCAGTTGGAGGTGACAACTGCTCGCAGAAAGCCATATTTAGAAGACAGTCACAATATTTAATTCCCAAGTGACACAGAGACTGTGGTAGTTTCTTGTGTTCCCCTTTGATTGGCTCTGCAGATGCTGTAGGAGACTGGAGTCACGTGGTCACTGGCACATTTGCTTTCTTTGTCTTTACCACTTTATTTAGTGATGTTAGTTAATGTTGTGTATTGTTTCTGTTGTCATTTTGTGCTCTATTTTTGGCTCTTTCATCATGAAGGTGACCCTGAATTTGTATATGATGACAGCACTTTAATTGAGCATTTAATGTACTTCTAGGTTAGAGAATGTCAGTATAATACACACATTGGATAAGATATTTGCAGAGAGGTTAGAAGAATTAAAAAAATTCAAAACCAGACAAGAGTGTACAGAGTTGTATTTTACTGGATATGCGTTCATCCTCCCAAGACAAAGGAACAAGGCAGAGAAACACAGTGTGCATCTGACACAATGCAGGTAAAAAAAATAAATAAAAATAAACTGTTGCAGTCTGTGACTGACCATTGATTACTGTCTTATCTGACAGAGTCTACTACTGCATGAGCATTTATGAATGGAAGCAGATCCGTGTGGATGTGGTAACAGAAAGTGGATGTGCACCTTCTTCTGTTTATAGTATAATTGTGTGTGTGTGTGTGTGTGTGTGTGTGTGTGTGTAGTGCTGCACTGATGCAGAATCATTTCATGCATGAGCGCTGACCCTCTCTTCAAACAGGTTCATGCTTTATTATCTAGAGAATGTGCAGTCAACTCCTGATGAAATTTGTCATAAAGACCCCCGAGGCTATCGAACATGCAGAGTATAAATGGGCCTTTATACTTTTTTTTTAAAAAAAAAGCATTTAAACACCAGTTGGGAGACAGGACTTAAAAATGTTTTTCCCCACTGCATCAGTTCTTCTCTCTTTTGAAATTACAGATAACAGAAATAAACTCCATCCATCCATCCATGATCAAATCCACTTTATCTAGCTCAGTGATGTGGGGCAGAAGCAAAGTCTGTTTTCTTAAAAGTGAATATTACCATTTAGCATTCTCTTCAACCTTTGCCTGAGCAGGGCAAAATGCTTTGAACCTTAAAGACCCATTTGCCATTTGCAGATATAAAACTCCGTAGATCTCCAGAAGCAAAGCTGAGAGTATTTAATGTATATTAAGCAAATTAAATCCTGTATAGAAATTAACACTACATGTGCTCATTTACATTATATATATATATATATATAATATATATATTTTTTATATATATATATATATATATATATTGTAGCAGATATAGCGTTTGTCCACCTCTCGAACCCTCAGGTACCACTCTTGACACAAGGTAAAAGTACAACTAAAATTATTTTTATTATTATACAGTGCACCAAGCACTACCCACACCACACTACTCATATACAATAAACTCTCTCAAATAACCAATCCTCCACTCCCAGACACTTCGCCCTCCTACCTCCCAGCTCAGCTCAGTGTCTGGGCTTACCCATAGTCCTTTTATAGCTCCTGACCCGGAAGTGGTTCTAAGCACAACCCACAAGTCCATTTCCTTCCGGGTCAGGGCAAACAGTCCTCTTCTTCATCCCGGGAGCACGTCGCTTCCTCCAGTCACGTGACTGACACGCACTCCCGGGTTATAGGGCATGCAAGAGCCCACTAGCCCCCCTACAGCGACTCCTGGCGGCCCCCAAGGTATCCAGCAGGGCTGTGTCACAACACTACAAAGTCCATGAGGCCCTGCTGGAACTCGGGGCACGAATATGCTGTCCGGAGGGCTCCTCCTAGCGGCCGGGGGTGACGACCAGAGTCCATAGCCGGTCGTCCGTCACAATATATATATATATAATATATATAAATATATATAAATATAATATAATATACACATTGCATTCGTAGTCCCGACCTGAATTGTGTGGGTGGTTACCTACCAGGTAGCGCTTGTGGTTGGCCTGCCATTTGGCAACATCCGCCACGGTGCCCTCTTCAGTTACAAGAAGCAGATCATAGAATGTTACATAGTTTACTGTCAAATAATGCAAAGAGTATGCGACACGTGTTTCGCCCTCATTTGGGCTCATCAGGTGTAAACACTCTACTGCTCCCCTCTCAGGGATCGAACCTCAGACATCATATATATATATATATATATATATATATATATATATATATATATATATATATATATATATATATATATATACATATATATACATATATATATATATATATATATACATATATAATATGTGTGTGTGTATATGTGTGTGTATATATATATATATATATATATATATATAATATATATATATATATATAATATATAATATGTGTATATATATGTGTGTGTATATATACATATATATATATATATATATATATATATATTATAAAAAAAAATCTTGGAAGGGAGACTAGGGAGACGAGACATGATCTTCTCTGAAGACAATTTGACGTCCCACGAGAGACACTTTAATGTCACATGAAACAAGGCAGTGAGACAACATTTAAAACAAGGTCACGGACATCTAACCTAGCAGTTGGAATGCTTTTGGCAGACACACTTCATGTGCTCCCAGCTCTTAAAACAACGACAAGCAACAAGCAGAACACGCAGCTTGCCAGCAGCAGCAAGCCAGCAGATGATCCAACTGCTACTCCTTAGCATGCGTTCAGCCAAACCCCCCCCCCCCCAACCCTTCACAATGTGAGCAGCAGAGACGCGAAGTAGCAAAAGGACAGCTGCTGTACAGGCTTTTAAATGATCGACACGCAGTGCAACAAGCAGAATACGCAGCTCGCCAGCAGCAGCAACAAACCAGCAGATGATCTAACCGCTTTTCCTTAGCGAGGGTGGGCGAGCGACGCGAGCAGGGGGCAGAGCCCCCAGGTATATATTTATATATGAAAAAATCCAAGATCTGTCTGTCTGTCTGTCCGCTTTTCACGAGAGAACTACTTAACGGATTTAGGTCGGGTTTTTTTCAAGAGTTTGCTTTAACATTCCAATTGATTTTGCGACCTCTCTTATCATGCTAAGAATCATATTTTGCTTGCAGGAGCGATATATTTGCGCTAATCCAAGACAGAGGCTGCGAGCCGAGGGGAGGGGGAAGTGTGACGTCAGGAGTGGGGAGCTGGCCAGGGCCCTCCTCACTGTCCTGTTTCACTACTACGTGGGCAGGGGTAGGGCTAGTATGGTTGATAATGCAACGGAGTTTTTGTTTGTTTGACCCTCTCGTCCAGTAATATATCAATACATAGAACTTTTCATGGTGGAAAATAGGAGTGGCAGGCAGCAAGTTCCTTTCAAAACACATTAAGTGCCTGATGCTGATAAGAACAGTAACACATTTCAGAAAAAAAACTACATGAAGTTGAAACTTTGAATTGTATGCATAGCATCCAGAAGGGACATCAGCAGTAGAGTATCCTTTAACTGTCAACATGAACCCATTCCTACTTTAAAAAATCTTGGCTCCCATGCAGAATTGAGGCAAATCAGCCCTTTCAGCAGTAGCAGAGTATCCTTTAACTGTTAAATTGAGCCTATTCCTAATTCATAAAGTCTTGGCATGCATGAAAATGGCAAATCAGCCCTTTCCTGGTTGCTCCTGGGGAAAATCTAGCAAAAGCTGATGTAACCCCGTGTCTGGTCAATCCTTCTTTCGCTTGGCAAGTTCTTCTCCTTTCTGTTATATGACATGTTTCTCATTTTCCATGTCCATAGGAAAGAAGACTTTCCATCTTCTGTGTTAATAGATAAGTAACTTAGTGCCTAAATTAAACATTGTCCAAAGTGGCAGTATCTACAGTGATAAAGTGGCAGCTTCTTGTGAGGCAGTTCCATTTATGCTGGGTGTGATGTCATTAAATGGGTGGAGATGACGACATCCACAGAATGGCTTCATCCTTTTGTTTCACCTGGATAAGCTACTGGCACCTATTTCTGTGTTACAGTCTCCAAGATTAATCCATACATACAGTAACTAAGGTAATCATCAACAGTTGACATCCAAGGTTGGTACCATATGATGCATGGATTAAATCATCCATTTTTAAATCATTTTCTAACCTGCTTATTCCTGAACAGGGTCGTGGGGGGTGCCAGGGCCAGTCTAAGCTAGCACAAAGCAGGAACAAACCCTGGACAGGGAGCCAATCCTTTGCAGTGTGCACACACACACACACAACCTCATGGTGGGGACAATTTAATATCACCCACTCCACCTAACCTGCATGTCTTTGAACTGGGAGGAAACCCACGCAGACACTGGGAGTACATGCAAACTCCACAGAGGGAGGACCCTGGTCTCTGTACTGCAAAGCAGCAGTGCTACAACTGCACCACCATGCTGCCCCCTCCATTTATCCATTTTGTAATTCACTCACCCAGTTTATGAGCACATGAACCTATTATTTATCATAGCAGCACAGGACAGAAGGTATGAACCAACTCTAGTCAGAGCTCCTATACAGTAAATTAAAAGTACAATAAAAGAAAATAAATAAGTACTGACAGCTTAATTTGCAAATTAACTTTTCGTAGGATTAGCAGGAAACTTTTGGCTAGCAGACAGTTAAGTCTTAAGAGATGTAGCTCCAGCGTAAAGTTTGTTTTATAAAAAGACTGTGGTGATGTAATAGGCTGCAGAAGAATGTATTTAAAAATATAAAAGAATGAATGAAAATGTGGAAACAACTGAGCTAACTAAGCCTGAACTATAATTATACTGTATAGTAACCTCTCCAAGGCCACCATATTCTTCAGCGTTCTGTCACAGCAAGTGGAAGCATCTCATACGTGTTGTCATGGCGGATGAAGAAGACGTTTCTATGAGAGAAAGCTGAAGCATACAACAGTGCAGGCTTGCACATGAAATATGCTGTTGTAGCTGCCCAGGGCCGCTCAGATTCACACAGTCATAGAGACGATGATTTTTTTATTTTTTTGTTGGGTATCCCAGGAACATATCCAGCCTGCCTTGGCCTAACTTGCACCACTCACACACAGAGACACAAACAAAGCAACACCAAATACGTACAACAAATCAAATAAATAACTGCGGTATATTCAATGTAAACAACAAATCGGCAGAAACTCCGGCATGAACAAATACATCACACAACAATAAACACCTAACAATAAATTCTTATGACAATATCCATAAACCAGTCCCATGTTTGGATGCAGTTGAAGCCTGAAGAATGGCAGATCCTGTGAACTGTTTGTAGAGGTGAATATAAAGTTTGTCCGGCCATTTCTGAAGCAGTTCGGGATAAGATGCATGGGAGTGCTCCCTCTGACAAAGCACAATGCCGGCTAGCGTGAGATGGAACTTATATCCAATCAAGACAGTAATCTAGGACAACCACATATAATCCAAGCCGGTCAAACAGCGATGGCTCTGACAGACAACCAATGGTGATTCTACTCCTCACTGTTTAGCTGGTTCTCTTTTAAAGTTCCCACTAGCCCTTCTTGTCCACAGCAGTCCTTGTGCCCTTTTGCAGAAGTCCAATCAGAGTAATACCCTCAGGGCAGCTGAGAAATGGAGTCCATTAATACGTAGTGGTGCTACACCATTCGCATGTCTACCTCCCTGAAAGAGAAACCGGGACAGTCTCGTTACTTTTCAGCAAGCCCTTATACTTCAGTAAGTTTCACACTTTGCTCCTCACTGCTAAACACAGTGATCATTTTTGACCAGAACATGCTACTCTGAAATCTGGAGGTGCCTGTGACTAGAGGGGTGTCCATGTCAGCTCTGTAACAGACTTGTATTGAGCCTACAAATTATAATTTCATGCCCTGATGGCTTCAGGTGTAAGTCTGGAGCCAAACTTGGGCAGAGTACCAGGCCATCAAGAGTACTGTTTTGGTCACAGAGCCACAAACCCAGACACAACTGCACTGACACAGACATGGGTTCAAGAAAACCTTTTATTTTAAGAAACAGTCAACAATTCAATTCAAATGTCTTTTCTTTCTCCTCCTCTCCTTCCCAGTAGGTTTTTCCCTTCCTCTGCACTCAACTCTGACTCCAAGATTGAGGTGAGGAGGCTTCCTTTACGTTGGACTAGGAAGTACTTTTGGGGCCACAGCATTGCACAGCTGAAACACTTCTGGGTCAGGCTGAAGCACCTCCAATTAAGGAACCTAATCTCAGCAGCTCCGTCTTGCAGCACCCATGACTCCCATCAGGGCTACCCAACAGGGTAACAGTTCCCAGGTTGCTCCACAGGTGTGCTTATGGGTGATCCAGTAAAAAGATGTTGCCACCTGCCATTGGGAGAGTATGTAACCATCATAGCCAGTTTCTCCCTGTCCTCCTTCTTTGCTGTCTTGCCCAGGAATGGGAGCACCAACCATCCCGGAATATTCACTCTAAGTGGAATATCCATCCACTTAGATCCTCCATCCACAATGCAGGCCTGCCATCCAGGCAAGGATCCAGCCATCCCATTTGGCAAGCCAGTCTATCCTTAATGTCCATTACACTGTTTATATACAGAAGTTTCTCCAAAGGTTATTGAAAAGGGTTGAACAAAAACAAGCTCAGAGAATCATAAAGCAGACAGACAGAAATTGCACATGTGCTTAGACAACGTCCTGTCATCATCATCATCATCATCCCCTCCTAGCACTGGTGTTGCACTCAACAGGACTGGTTTGCTTATCCCTGGAAATGAATTTGTATGATTCACTGAAGAGTCATTCAAAAAAAAAAAAATTCATTCATAAATTGCTCGTCTGTAAAGACCATTGTTTCTAATAAAAAGTATTTATACTCTTGGAGTGGCTGCCACTGTATAAACACTGCTGTTTAACTAAATATCGTTGAGTTGTTGCGGCATCCATTGACTCACTGCGCTGTTGCTGTGGTATTGTTTAAAGGACGGACTAGTACAAGGTTGGGATTTGAGTTTTCTTCCATGTAATGATCTCCTTCCACAATGGAGAACAAAAAAAGAAGCAGGCTTTAAATAAAACCTACACAAAATGCTAGACCTGCCCTTAATTTTGATCTGAGCCTGCAGGCAAGGCCTCACTCACAGGCTGCCAAATCCATTCCAGAGAATCCAAAGGCAGCCTTTGAGGACTGTGCAGTGCTCTAAATGAGGCTAAGGATTTTAAAGTTCAAAAATATTCATCGATATCAAAAAGGGGCAAACCGGATAACTCTCTGGCCAACAAAACAAAGTTCCTTGAATATTTTTAAATACTTATTACAAAGAATAAAAAATGAACGCAAAAAACATCAGGAAAAAAACCAAAAAATGGGTTTGCCTTAAAGCAAATGAATCCAAAATGTGGTAAACCAGTACCTTTTTACAATCAAGAATCCATCCATCCATCCATTTTCCAACCCGCTGAATCCGAACACAGGGTCACGGGGGTCTGCTGGAGCCAATCCCAGCCAACACAGGGCACAAGGCAGGAACCAATCTCGGGCAGGGTGCCAACCCACTGCAGAAAAATATTTACCAATATCATATTAATAAAAGTTAGAATATTATATACAGTAAATACAAATGCAAACCAAAAACAAAATGGAAATTAAACATGATGTGAATTTATATTTAAATAACAAAATAGCTAAACAGACGAGCCACGGCAGCAACCTTGACTGTACTAGAGCACCTCCCACAATCCAGGACATGATAGGTAACTCTGGATTGGCCCACTGGGAGCTGCTGCATGTGTGTGTGTGAGAGTACTCTTCAAGGATAGCTTCCACAATGCACCTAGTGCATGCTGGGATAGGGTCCAACTCCCCAGTGACTCTTTATTTCATGAAGCCAATTCACAAAATCAATACATGATTGGATGAACTGCTGGGAGTGTCTGCAAGGTCAGATCTTTGCCCAGCTCCTTCTGGTGTCTGCCAATACTTAATTTTTCCTTCTCCTTTTACCCTTGTTTTAATTGTATTCTAGCTATGAGTGGTACCAAGTTCTATTTGGATGGGATTAGTTTTATACCATGTGGTGGGGTAAAGCAATTATTTCTGTAGGATCAGTAATTTTAGTCCCATTTGAATTGCTCGAATAACAGAATATCACTAACATGTAGATTTGCACAGGACTTAGTTTTTACTCTGGGATTATTTTTTTCTGACTTTTTATAGAAGGTAGAAGCCTTGATATTCATTACTGAGATATGAATGCACAGTTTGTAAAAAGTTACTTTTGGAACTATAACTTCTGAAGTCCTCTAGTCAGAGTTACTTTACCCCACCTTCTAGAGTAACTAATCCTGTCCGAAAAGAGTTTAAGAACAATAAGTCTGTGTATGGTGAACTATTATAATGGAGATTCTAATGGTATGCAACATTAAGTTTGATGGATTGAAGCTCCTTTTTAATTCCTGATCCGTAACTACCCATATTTACGATTCCCATACTGACATTGGTTTCCTGGCTGGCTTTCTGATTAGCCTTATTTTCTTTATAACTATCCAAATGTGCAACATACCGTATGTACTCGCAGATAAGTCGGGACTTGATTTTACTGTATAATTTCTGGCATTTTATAATGTCAGTCGTATAAGTTGAATGCGGAAAATTCAAGCTATTGGTCCAAGAGATTATGATATGCTAACGCCCACCTGAGAGATTAACCATGGAGCACACTGACTTTTTTTTTCTATGTATTGTGCCTACGTGACCACGCGGTAATACCCAAACTATTCTGAAGCAACGTTTGCACTGGTTTGAGTTTTTTGTATGTCACACCCTCATACACCTTTATCGTAAGAGCATCCCTTATCTACGGTGGAGGGTTCGATCAGAAGAAAATATGAAGCTGGTTTTAAATTAAATGTTGTAGAAGTAGCGAAAGAATTTGATAACTGCAATGCTGCAACAAAATTTGATGCGTCTGAGAAACTGTTCTGAGATTGGAGGAGGCAAGAAGATGTAAAAAATATGTGTCGCATTTTTGAACAGGCGTATAAGTCAAGGTCTGATTTTATGATCGGTTTTTCAGGTTTCAAGACCCGACTTATACGTGAGCATATACGGTAGTTTTATATTTCGAAGTCTCCAACATGGCGCCGTGCTGTTTCTCCCACACTGCTCCTCACAAATGTCCATCTCTTACTCATATTGGACAACACCCCAGTAATTGCTGTTGCCTAGTTTTTCCAAGTGTAAATTTTGCTCCTTCAACTCTTTATCATCTCACATTGTGAACAAGGCGTGAAATAAAGGCTGGGTCTCGGCAGTCTTTGCAGTCAGGCAGGATTCCAGTCCTTAGAATTGCGAAAGGAGTGTGTCATTCTAATCCACATCGGGTGAGTCATTGGGTTGTCTGAGCTGGGCTGGGTCTGTGATCGGTTTGTTATTCTTTTTTTTTTTTTTTTTTTTGTTTTATGGGTCATTTGAGGTTCTTGACACTGAAGAGGGAAGTCATTATCTTCCTTATTACTTGGCTTCAGAGGAGGAGACATGTACATCTTGAGGTGGCTACACACCACTCACTTGCAGCAAGCAAGCCGCTCTTGTTTATTGATGAGGACAACGACCCCAGAAATGGAAGTTCTAATGCTAATGCCAGCGGCCTCACACTCAACTGCAGATTGCACCCTTAGGGAAATGAGCATTAAAGTCTGTAAATTTATTTTGAGGTTATTTGTCCTCGGCCACAAAAGAGGATTTTTCTGGCCATGTGAGAAAGTTTGTTTTACATGCATAATTGCATTTTTAGTTGTGCTGGTCACAGCTCAGTGATCATCATCTTTGTACTGTTCCAGTTAAAGCATCGTCTTTGTTCATCATGTTCAGTTTTGCCAAATGTGTCCCATCACTTTTGTTAGTCATGAATACGATTAGCGTTACTAGACCACAATGGGAGCACAACGTTGTCCGCTTTCAGTTCTGCAGTTAAGTCCCCCCATCTAATAGACAGTCTTCTGGCCTGAAAGGCTTGTGCACTGTTGCTGTAGGGAGCAGTGATTCCACTGCTCTGAAATGCTTCAGATAGCACCCACTTGTCCATCTGAGCCCCTAGGATCCACCTGTCTCCTGGCCAGCTGTTGAACCTCTGTTCTATACTGTTGTTGGAAAGACATGAAATCTGCCGTGCTGTTTCTTAATTGATATGCACAGGATTGTTTTCACACATCTCGTTTTGGATGGTTGGTTGTTGTGGGGTGGTGAGAGGGGAGTGTAAGAATCACTCCAGGCAATCAGCTGCTCACTGGGAAATGAAAGTCATGAATATCCAGGAAGCCAAATGAGACGCCACTTCATTTCTGGTGAGAGGAGCCCAGGTAACACGTTCTGACTCAGCTGAAACGCCTTTTTATGTTCGACTGTCAGCCCTGCGGGGGTCTTGGATGTGTTCTGTATGCATTATATCTTTTTTTTTTTTTTTGTGGGTTTGTGCGTGTTATGCAACCTTTCCAGCCATTGTTTTTAATATGATTTTCTAGCTCATGTACAGTTGTTGGTAAGTCTGCAGGATATTGCTTAATAGTGTTTGGTGGGCACCTCAAGCCAAATATTTACAACACCTCCTTTTACACCAGGATATAACCCACAGTGAGGAGATACCCTAACCAGAGGCCAGATTGGTTAGGGTGGCATTTTGGCAATGACATTCATCTGTCTGTGTTGTCCTTCTCATTCTTTTATAGTTTGCATAAAATAAGACTGTAAATAGCACATATCACACCTATAAATGTATGCTGTGCTTAATAGCTTCATTTATTACACTGAAAGGAGGCTTCATACAAACCAGATCTGAAATTAAAATCTTGCCACAGGGAATAACAGATGGTGTGGTGGCTTATGTTGCCACCTCACCTGGTATACCAGGTTAGTGAGCCGGCTTGCTGTGGAGCACAAATTCTAAGGCCGGCTTACCGGTGGCTTTATGCACATCCATCAGGTTCAGAATAGTCATCTATGAACAGGTTGGGTGGGGGGGGGGAGCGCTGCAGCAGTTCATTCACAAAATGCCCGCACAAAATGATTCTAAATGAATGCTAGTTTCTCTTCATACGCCGACACATTTGACAACCCAGATTTTTTGTACCCTCCAATTCCCAATATCAAGAATGAATCCTGTAGTAGTCCTGTTTCCTTTTTTTTTTTACTGCATGAGCAGAGCAGAATTTGAACACTTTGCAAGATTGAAATGACAGGGATTGTGCTGAAGAATCTGAAAAGCGAATTAAGTCTTTAGAGGCATCTGTTCTGATAATGAGAAATCAAAAATAAACTGTGAGAAAATAGGCTCTGTGAGTAGAAAAAGTGCAAAATTGTGGTAGTCGGGACTTTGCACTAGAAAACTTGGTGTAGATGTGGACTAGCTGTCTGGCTTTAGCACCATACCCTAGTAAATATGTAGTAGGCTGCTTCTTGCGAATAAACCGACATTAAGATCTCAGCAGATGAGCACTCAGCTGTTTTTTTCCCATTAATTCATTCATTTTCAACTTATTCCCTAATAATTGTAGCACTTTTTTTTCTTTTTTTGGAAAGCTTGGTGCTGAGGGGTGGTCGTGCTTCATTAATATGCTTTCAAGACTGAGGCCCAGCATGTGTTTCTTTAATTTATGTGCAGTTAAACATTTGAGAAGCACAGCAACTAATCAGCAATTTCTTTAAAAGCTACACCAAAAAGTGACAAAAGCAGTGAAGGGTGAAATGAGCCTCAATTATTCATTCTTTCATCACTGATATGTACATAGTGGCAGTTTGTGCAGAGTGTAGAATATTTGATTTATTTGTTCGTTTTTTATGTGTTTACGTCAGCATTCTGCAGTCTGTCCATATTGTAAGGGTTGCAGTGTGTAAAAGTGGCATAGGACTTGGTCATGGCCAGAAAGGGAGAGGCAATTCCATGCTAATATTTGGAGAATACCAGTTTAAGTAGGCAGGGACCATCAGTGAGCAGTATGTCGTATCGCTGCACATGGTGCCCTGGAGGAAGTAGATGGAGAGGACCAAACATGACTGGCAGAAGGACAGCAAAACCTTTCTAGACCCACAGGTACATTCCAAATACATTGCAAAATAGCAACATCCGTGATGCCCAATACAGAGAGCAGACACGCCACTAATCAAGTTGGTGTCATGTTATGTGACTTCTAGTCTTTGGGTATGTCAGAGTTGCCGAATGCAGTTGCTTATCTCATTGCTGGACCATGCCAGTTCAAATAACTGAAAATCTCTAGCCATTTCACCTTTAACAAAAGCATGCCGACCTTCTGGTTCAGTCGTGCTCTCCCCTTTATATGACAGCAAATGGCGTGCTACCTGACTGAGTCGATGCTGTAGGAAGGGCTAACAGGTATGACAAATTCAGCCAAAATCTCAAGACTTTTTTGTTTATTTATTTTTTTCCATTCTGTCATGGTACAAAAACACAAGACATCAGACAAACGGGCTGACAGACGGATGTTCCTTATTCCTTGCTGTTCCTTATTCTATGCTCTGTACATCCAGATGAGCATTCTCTGATTGTCAGTTCTCACGCACACAAAGCCCATCACTACGATTAAAGACAAAGTCAAACCTGCTTGATTTTGTCAGGGTATGTTGTGCACTAGTTGGAATGAGTCTCTGGTTATGTTAGACAACATAACTGGCTTTTGCAGGAGCATGCCACCAACTTACTGTGACTTGCTAACATTATGTAAAGGAAGGGTTTGACTGAAAATCACTGGAAAAGTTGTCTGATGCGTTATTGTCTTAACTAATATAAGCTTTCCTTGTGTGAGTAAGATAACTAGGAGTCTTTCACTAGACACTACTTTGAAGTTGGCCAGTAGGTAAACCTGGATGGGATTTAAATGAAGGAGAGGTGAAAGGACGAAAAGATGTACAAGCTCCTCATCTTGGGTTAGCTGCACCCCACTCACCTGCAGCAACCAAGCCGCTCTTGTTTATGGGTGAGGACAAGAACTTCCTCAGAAATTGCCCTTAGGGAAATGAGCATTAAAGTCTGTAAATTTATTTTGAGGTTATTTATCCTCGGCCACGAAAGAGGATTTTTCTCGCCATGTGAGAAAGTTTGGAGAGGATTTTTCTCGCCATGTGAGAAAGTTTGGTTTACATGTATAATTGCATTTTTAGTTGTGCTGGTCACAGCTCAGTGATACTACTGTGACTCTCTGTGAAGTTCTCAACAGACTATTCAGATTGATCTTCCTGCTCTTGCCTGATGTTAATATTTGCAGTCAAATAATCTGGATGTTTTCCTTGAGACTTTCCCTCTTTATTCAGTTTATGGGAAAGAGTTTATGCTTTTGTGCACAGTTGACCCTTTGGACTTCACACCAGCATCATCTTTGTACTGTTCCAGTTAAAACATCATCTGTGTTCATCAGTTTAGTTTTGCCAAATGTGGCCACAACAATTGGCCAGTGAGATTTCTCATTTGAGCCATGGTAGGTAATATAAGGTAGAGAGCATTTAATGCATGACCTTCAGCATGATGGGATGGATGTTATTTGCTTAATTACCTGAAAGGTCATGTCTGGACAGATGCACCTGCTTTCAAGAGAAGTTGCATCTGTCAGTTGCTACCTTCATTTTGTCAGTTATCTCTGTACAGGTGTTTATATTCAGACATTTTGGAAGTCAACAAGTTCAGTTCCCAGGATGCACTAGCAGTTGTATCTGTACTTATAAAGTACCTTGGGATAGTGCTGACAGTAGAAATGTGCTGTATAATTTATACTTGTTTGTATGATTTATGATATAAAGTTTGTGTGTGTATATCTGTATGGATTTATGCAAGAAAACCATAAAAAGGTTAGCAAAACTCTGTTTAATTGCCATGCTAGTAAGGCATCAGGTAATACTTGTAATTGCTCTTATTATGATGGCCATGTTGCTATTTGTTGGCTTAAGCATTGGTATAAGTAACAAAAGGAAGTTGATCGAGTGATACAGAGTGGTGAAGACACTCAATAGTTCTTAAGCTCAGAAAGTTGCACAGTGCCCGAAATAAAAAAAAAAAAAAAAAAGTGTTCAGATATCACTTGTACTCCACGCATCGTGCTATAGAACTTAAAATCTCATACAGTAGAGTACAATAGATAGTAACAAGTCCACTATGACTCCCAGGTCCTTCTCATAAGGTGTACTTCCAGGTTTCAGATTCAAATTCAGTGTCATCATATTCAGAAACCAACAGTGCAAGAAGTTGTATTTTATGTAATTTTTTGGCTGTGTGTGTGTGAGTGTAGTTAAAGCATTATTATCGCGTTAACGCATTAATTAATGGTGACTTTTATTTTTCGCGCATTAACATAGTTTTTGTTCTTATTATTGTGAAAGCCTCAGTCTCTCTAGCGATCAATAGAGATCAGTGATCTTCTTGTTACAGCACTTTTCGATATGGTTTTGCTAGAAGGAAAGTTAGCTTTGTAGATTTGACCTCGATTCACTGCACATGCATGAGTAGAGAAGAGCAAACAGCTTCTAAAATGGCATGTGGAGAGATACCAAAGTGAATGCTCAAAGCAAAATAATCTGTGGATGATGTTTTTCGTATTATCGCTGAATCGGACTCTAATTTGTCAGACTCCGATTTTAATGCAAGTGATCTGGAGATGTCGATCAAAAATGAAAGTGAGGTACTGGCATCAGCTGATCGGTCCCCAGCTGATCATGGTGCTGAACACATTCGTGTAGCTGATGCACATATGGCAACGTTCACCTGGGAGGACAGACACTTATGATGACAGGAGATAGAAACCATATTGCATCTCACTGCAACTGCCACCTCCGCAAATCTGTCTCACAAAGACAGCCAGGCAGCCAGCCCACTGTGCATTCTTGCTGGCCGTCAAGCCGTCCCTCGCACAGCCGTGGCTGCCGCAAACTGCAAACAGGCGCCGACAGCAGGCACAACAGGCAGCAACAGACTTTTATGTTGATTTATGTGTGAAACCATTTTGGAAAAAATATTAGTCCTCAAAGAGTTGCTACTGAACATAGACTGTTTATGCTGCTCCCTGATAAAAGAAAATGTTTCTGCTGGTATCTGTTCAGATAAAAAAGAAAATAAATTTAAAATTTTAACTTGTTATTACTTGGATGGTGCCTGTTATAATGGATCGTGGCTCTGGACTCTGAGGGTAACTTGTTTTTCTATAACAAACTAGATAAAACATTAATGCCCTGGCAGTGGCAAATAGCGTTGGTTTTATATTTGTGCATTAATATTTAAGTTGAGATTTACAAGAAATATTTTAACTGCTACTATGGAATACTGTTGATTAAAAGCACCTTATTTGTTTAAAGTGTTTGAAAACCAAATACACGCAATACACTACTTTTGAGTTCTTTGTTGAATTTTTTGCATAACAATGTGATTATTGTGATTGTCAGACAATCATGTAATTAATCGCAATTAAAAATTTAAATTGTTGTGTTTGTTATACAGTATTATTTTAATAGCTGTGCCTTGTAAAGTTTCCACCAGGTTTTACAGAATGAGTACATGTTTTCACTGGAGCAGACACCTTTAATTTGAGTACCGTGATTCCAGAGATACACAAATCCATATATATAATTCACTAAGTCCATGACAAGCAAGACGCATGCAAGACAGCCACGCCCGCCAACTCACAGAGCCCCGCCCACCAACAATTCACTAAACAGCCCACCATGGCGCGAGAGCGAAAGCATTTGCCAAGAATGTGTTCATTAATTAAGAACTAAAGTTGGAGGTTCAAAGAAGATCACATACCGTCGTAGTTCCGACCATACACGATGCCGACTGGCGATCCGGTGGCGTTACTCCCATGACCCGCCGGGCAGCCAACCGGGTAACCAAAGTCTTTGGGTTCCAGGGGGAGTATGGTTGCAAAGCTGAAACTGAAAGGAATTGACGGAAGGGCACCACCAGGTGTGGAGCCTTTGGCTTAATTGGACTCAACACGGGAAACCTCACCTGACCCGAACGTGGCTCACAGGTGCATGCGACGGAGGCGGTGTGTGGAAAATGAACAGTCAACGTGACTCACAAGTGTATGTGGACTGTACACAGACGAAAGCAATTCAGGCGAGGAGTTGGGGGCGGACACATGAGCAGGCAGTGCGTACTGAACGATGACTAAGAGATTACTTAAGAAATCGGCACACTAGAATGGTGGGGGCGGAATGGGTGTCAGACGATCGAACTTGCCTATCTAGAGGATGTAAATGTCCTAACACGGGTTCCGAAGGGTGAACTTGCGGAAGGATCGTTACCGGTTGTGACGACCCGTCGTTGGAGAGAGGGCGGGGAAGCGGGCCCAAGAGGTTTCAGGTCCTAACCGTCCAGAGTTCCATCTTTGAATTCACTTACAGTCGTATCCTCAAACCCACCCCATTTGGATAACTGTGTCTTTCAGGAAGTGTTCACCCATCAATACATAATTGTGCGGCGTATGCTACTCCACGGGTTGGCTAGTAGTAAATAAATGTGAATTGCAATAAGTGAAAGCCAGGAAGCGGGCCTTGAGGGGATGCCTTCCATTGAAACAGACACAGTATATGTGCTTCAGTTTTTGTGTTTGTTTGACAGATGTTCCCATAGGCATCCTGTATTGACTATGTGAGATTCTTTAAGATTGAATATTAAAGATCAGTAGATTACAAGCCCCATGAAAGGTCTCAGTCTCCCACATAAGATACAAAAAGGTGGAAACTGCCTTCTGTCTGGACAGCAGCCCACCCTTCCCCAAAGCCTGCTTAAGGATGACGACTGACAGGAAGGCTGCTGTATTGTATTAGAAGGAGCTCCTGCTGAGAAGACAGGAAATTGCATATTTGTGTAAAGAAAAAAAAATAAGTCATTTAAATTTGGGGCTTACAATATCAAAAAGTGAAGTGTGGCAATTACAGCCAGTAGAAAAGGATGCTGCAGGTGTTAAAGAGAAAGTAAGGGCGCGTTGGAAAACAGAAGAGTGGATTGGGGTCAAAACAATGAGTGAGCAAGCGGCATTTACAAGACACAAGCTTAAGGGCAAGCATGTGATAAACATCTAAACTTCTGACTAGGAGCAGCAGAGAGGAAGGGAGGCATCCAGTCGCATAACTGAGTCGCTTGCAGTGTTTACAAGAGGGACAAGGGAAACACGCGCAGCCTAAGGATGGTTTTAAATTGTCACTGAGGTGTTACTTTTTGGTAGCATTCAGAATTTCTTCTCTAATTAAATTGGAGCAACCCAAAATCCTGCCCATCCATCCAGATAAGAAAGCAAAAGGAGTAATTTGCTGTGAGCCCCGGTCACATTCAGTGTGTCTGTAAATCCCTGCACCATCGTTAAGGTGTCCCAGTTAAGTCACAACTCATAAAAACGTTGTGCCGCCATAATAACAACAAAACCAAAAAGGCTTGTTTGCAAAGCTGGGAGTACACATTACTCCAGGTTGTGTTTCTAAATCTCAGTAACATCAGTAACTTTTAAATATTTTTACATTTGAATTAATCAAACTTGAATGAATAAAGCAGATTTCATCATTTACATTACTGCAGGGTGGGTGCTTCTTAAATTCATTTGCATTAATTCACAGCAGTGTGCCACTAGGAACTAATAGCAGGTATTGACAATGAAGTCAACAAGAAAGAAGGTAGGAAGGGGAGAAAATGTGTCAGACTCTTTAAACACAGCAAGGAGATCGGATCTGAAGCTTCTCCAAGGATTTTCTGACCTTCTCCATTGCAGAGTCCTCCTTTGGGCCCCTCTTTTCACATCTCAGGTCCTTCTTTAGATGACATGTTGTTCCCTTTAAACTAAGGAAAGCCGGATAATGATGTCTCCGGTTTTATTTACAAAGACAGCGGAAGGGTCAGAACCTATTGTTTGGTACGAACCATACTTGTTTAAGAAAGTCCCAGGAGTGTTTCGAAAATAGCACACAAAGGGCAGGTGAAAAAAATGTCAGGGTATTTTTAAACTCGGAGCTCTGCACATGTAATCTGTCTGGCTCAGGCTTCTTCTGCATTACACCAGGGCTTGGAACCCTTTGAAGAAATTCCACTTTGAAAATGGCCTGATTGTAGTAAAGGAAGTGGAAATAGTGGTTTGTGAAAGCAATTAAATGGACACATTTGCAGCAGTATTTTAATCGTCTGTCCAAAGATGTGATGTGAGAATTTCAGGATTAGCAAACATGAAATGAGAAGAAACACATCTACAGGTAAAAGACCTATAAATACCTGGGAGTGCAGCTGGATGATAAATTGGACTGGACTGCCAATACTGATTCTCTGTGCAAAAGAGGACAGAGCCGACTATACTTCCTTAGAAGACTGGTGTCCTTCAACATCTGCAATAAGATGCTGCAGATGTTCTATCAGACGGTTGTGGCGAGCGCCCTCTTCTACGCGGTGGTGTGCTGGGGAGGCAGCATTAAGAAGGACGCCTCACGCCTGGACAAACTGGTGAGGAAGGCAGGCTGTATTGTAGGCATGGAGCTGGACAGTTTGACATCTGTGGTGGAGCGACGGGCACTGAGTAGGCTCCTGTCAATCATGGAGAATCCACTGCATCCACTAAACAGTATTATCTCCAGACAGAGGAGCAGCTTCAGCGACAGACTGCTGTCACTGTCCTGCTTCACTGACAGACTGAGGAGATCGTTCCTCCACCAAACTATGCGACTCTTCAATTCCACCCGGGGGGGTAAACGTTAACATTATACAAAGTTATTGTCTGTTTTTACCTGCATTTTTAATACTCTTTAATATTTTTTTTTTTTTGTATCAGTATGCTGCTGCTGGAGTATGTGAATTTCCCCTTGGGATTAATAAAGTGTCTGTCTGTCTGTCTGTCTGTCTGTCTGTCTGTCTGTCTGTCTGTCTGTCTGTCTGTCTGTCTGTCTATCTAAAAGAGGAGTGTGTGGCGACTACTGTATTGATAAGCTGTGCAGGGTAACAAAGGCCATTAAAATTCTTGGTATGACTTTAGTCCGGTTCTGATCCGGCAGGTAAGTCCATGAACAGACTTGTACGGAAAGTGGTCTGCAGACATAAAATTTCCTTTTAATTCCTAATTTTTATTGGTACTGAGAGACCAAACATGAAGAGGAATTCTCTCATCTACTGGTTACACATGGCATATTAAAGTTGTCTCCTCCCTTATTTCCATATACAGGACATTTGGTTGACTGGTGATCCTATGTTGGTATTAGTGTGTGTGTGTATGTGTGTGAGTGAGTGTTATGGAGTGGTGTACTGTCCAGGGTGATTTCCTGCCTTCCACCTGATGCTGTCAAAATCGGCTCCTAGACTGCAGCCCTCTGCACTCTTGAATTGATTGGAGAATGTTAATATTAGGGTGTTGATTGATTTTTATTTTCTATATGGTTTTTTTCGGTGAATGAAATCAAACTTCATTTTAGAGGTTTTTGTGGCTCCTGATTATGATTATGGCATTTATTTATTTATTTTAAGTCACATTTTTTGGACTGTTTCGTCCTCCATTTTATATTTTGAATTATTGCTGCTCTGTTTTCTTTACTGTCCTCAGAGGTCATGAACTTCAGTTAACGACGTCCAGATGAATTGAGTAATCAGGCTAGATGGGCCTTATTCAGGGAGGTCACCAAGAATCCAGTGGTCATTCTAATAGAGCTTTGGATGTCTTCTGCTGAGATGGGAGAACCTGTTGTAAGGATAACCATCTCGGCAGCACTCCTTCAATCAGGAGTTTATGCAGAAGCCACTCTTGAGTAGTGGTATGCCAGACAGCATGTAAAGGAAAGTATGAGGGAAAAAAAAAGATTCTTTAGTCTTATGGAACTCTTTGGGCAGCACTTGTCTGGTGAAGATCAGGCTGTGCTCATCACCTGCCTAATACCATCTCTGTGGTGGCAGCATCATGCTATAGGGATGCTTCTCAGCAGCAGGGTAAGGGGGACTGGTCAGAATTTAGGGGAGGATGAATGCAGCCAAATACAGAGAGGTCCTTAAAGAAAACCTGCTCCAGAGCGCATGTGACCTCGAATAAGGTGACGATTCATTTTTTACCATGACAGTGACCCAAATCATACCACCAAGACAATGCTGGAGTGACTCCAAGACAAGTCTCTTACAGGCCCAGCCAAAGCCCAGACTTAAACCCCATAGTTACATCTGTGGAGAGACCTGAAGAGGGCAGTTTACAGACGCTTCCCATCAAATCTAACAGAGCTTGAGAGGATCTGCCAGGAAGAATGGGATAAACTGCTCAAATCCAGGTGTACAAGGCTGAAGATCAGACTTTACCAAGAAGATGCAAAGCTGTAATTACAGCTAAATGAGCTTATACTTATATGAATGAGAGACATCAGTTTTTGATGTTTAATACTGGGGGGCTTTGCCACTTGTTTGCTTCGCTTGCTAACCCCCGGGCCTGCGCTACGTGCTAGCCTCTTTGCGGTTCTGCCTCTCACGTATGGGGATACAATTTAAGCAGATTTTTATTTTCATGGGACTTGTTACATATGCATCAATGTAACATATAACTGCCTGTGATTGAATTTTGTTTCTTTCTCTCTATTAAATAAAATGACTTTTTTGAATGTTTGGCTCTGAGATTTGTTAATTGTCTTTGCAAAAGCTATTTTAATGGGAAACTGTTAACATTTTAATACGAATGGCATATCAAGATCTCCTTTGTTGTCTAATGTTATCCGCCGAAGATATACTACATTACCGTTCTTGGATACATCCTTCTTTCTACAGTAATTCGTGTGGTGGAAGACCAGACGGTGTTAACGGTTGTAGATATTCTTCAGGATATTGTAAGTTGTTGTTTTCATCTTCCACACGATCACCACCAACTGTTTCAGCATAGTCTATTGATAGACTATTGATTGTCTATTGATTGATTTAACCAATTTGCCGTGTAACCGATTGACATTTTTGGCATTAATTCGTTTGACTTCCTCGTTTCTTGGTGCCTGTGTACTCATTTCTTCTGTTGGTAACCCTTCGTGATGAAATTCTTCAATAAGATTTGGACATAATATGTCGTCTTTAATTGGGAACTTAAAGTGAGGAAAATGTTAAAATGTATAAGAGCTGAGAGTGCAGGAAGTGTGTCTGACAAAAGCACTCACATGAATGAGAGGTGAGAGGACCGTGGTGTTGTTTGAAAATTTTTTGAGAGGAGGGCATGACTTGAAAAAATGTCAAGGCAAAAGTCTTATCTTGCGGGACTTGAAAAAATCTCTCTTCCAAAAAGTCTCGCCTCTTCGAAGGTTTTTTTTTTTTTATATAATAGACAGACATTTGCAAATCTTTCTGAAACCTTGTTCACTTTGTAGTTATGGCTTTTACAGTGTAAATTGATGGGCATCAGTTTACAATTAAATCTATAATATAATTAAGTGTCCTGAAAATGAAGGGGTCTGAATACTTTCTAAGTCCATTGAGTCATTTGCTCAGTAATCTATGTGGAAGTAACTTCTACTGCTAAACACCATGACCCATCTACCTGCCATAACATTTCTCAACCTTTTTGAACAGTTTTGAACATGAATATTTGGCATATCATTCTGGTGGTCTGGAGACTGTTTAGATAGATTGATGTGATTTTAATTGTTTCCGGGGGAAATTTGGCTTTTTACAGGAGCTCTTTAAACAAATAAATCCATAAATACATACATGCTATAGTCTGAATACCTTATTTGCTTTGATTGGACTGTTACATCAGCACTCTCATTTAGGACAGCGTTAAGCATCTCTCTGAATTTCATACCATCATTAACATTACTTTTAGTTTAGGAGACTGCAGGCAGACAGTTGGGACAAATTTCCTGAAATTAAAATAACACCAAAGATTGATCTCAATTTAAGAAACTGGTTGAGTGCAATTTTTATGTCCATACTTTGGATACATTTGGAAAGAAAGCAGAGCTAACCAGAGGCAGACCTATTTACACACCTTAGTGACAGAAGAAAAAAGAACCCAATTTTGTGGACGTCTACATTTAGTTCTACTTTTGTGCCATCAACTTCTTACAGCATTTGATCCATTGTTGAAGCTCCTGCCGTATTGTTCACAGTGGACATGTTTCTCAAGCTTTAGCTTACCCTGAGTGCATTGATAGCAGCCACCTCTCCCCTCTCTGCTATCCCCTAAAAGCATAGTGTCTGTTTTCTCATCTCCTTGATATGTAACAGCAGTGTCACCAAAGCCCAGTCGGTCGTAATCCTCTCCTGCAGTATATTATTAACTCCCAGAGATTAGCGGATCATGGCAGCACACAGATGTGCTTACCAGCATGTGACCGCCACAGTGCTCTAGCAGGCCTCCAGAATGTGCTTGCGAAGGCCAGCCATACACTGCCACAGGCCAGGAAGCCAAGTTCTGCAATGTCATTTAATGTGGGACACATGACTTCAAATTGTGCTGGCGTGTCTATGCACAATTTCAAAGAAGAAAAAAAAAAAAGGTCAATATAGTCATGGCTGAGAAATGACTGCAAGAGGAAACGCCCTTTAATTTGACTCCGCTTTCTATTGTGGGGATCACTGTGGTTTGCATAACGTATTATTTTAAAGCCTTAAGGGCTTGTTATACTTATTTCATTTGTATAAGATAAATGTTTTCAGGTTTTTTAGTTCAACTTCTCGTTTACCTGGCAGCTAAACTAGCTCACATTTACCATGCTGTGTTTCTTCTGGGGACGGCACGGTGGCGCAGTGGGTAGCGCTGCTGCCTCGCAGTTGGCAGACCTGGGGACCTGGGTTCGCTTCCCGGGTCCTCCCTGCGTGGAGCTTGCATGTTCTCCTCCGGGCGCTGCGGTTTCCTCCCACAGTCCAAAGACATGCAGGTTAGGTGGATTGGCGATTCTAAATTGGCCCTAGTGTGTGCTAGGTGTGTAGGTGTGTTTGTGTGTGTCCTGCGGTGGGTTGGCACCCTGCCTGGGATTGGTTCCTGCCTTGTGCCCTGTGTTGGCTGGGATTGGCTCCAGCAGACCCCCGTGAGCCTGTGTTCGGATTCAGTGGGTTGGAAAATGGATGGATGGATGTTTCTACTGGTCATTTTGCTAAACCGAAGAGATCTGGGCAGAATTTGTGAAATCCCACCATGCAGTCCGTCAACACTACATTTTGGTAATTGACATTTAGGAGGAGCTTTTTAAAGCATGACCATGTTATCACATCGTGTATTTTTTTTTCCTTTTCCAGCAGTACATAAAATGTTATTTTCTTAATGAATAACAATTAAGAGTTGTGTTGTGTCTCCCCTTCTTTACCATTCTTTATATTTTTAGATGTTAACATCATTGCCCTAAGCCTTCTCCTTCTGTATTCACTGTCTTCAGTGCAGGTGGACCCCTGTCTGCAGGTTGTCATATATAAAGCTGTGAAGCATCTGATTTCTGGCAGGATGTTTTACTTACAAACACTTGTATTTTTTATGCTAATAGCTGTAATTATTTAATCTCGGTTTGTGTTCACTGTTTAGCCTTTTAGCTGTTATTCACGCACCATCCGTTCTTTCCACTGGTCAGGGTTTAAAGCAGATGAAGCCTTGTCTGGCAGCAGGCAGCGGCAAGCAACCATGAATGAAGAACTGGTTTGTCAGGTTCATTTTTACTTATATTGGTTTTATGTGTGTCCGCTTAAAAAAGAAGTGTAAAACTGAAATATGATTCAATAAAAAAGGGCATTACGCAAATGCTGTATATAAAATATGAATGGCAACGATACAACTTAAAACACAAAATACAATGTTGAGTAAAATTTAGACCACCCACCAGTGCTTACTGATAGTTAGACATTTTGAGCCCAGACTACTGGACATCTGAAACTCAGGGAGCATAAATCAGCCAGTCATGTCCATTAAACATCCAGCGTGACTCTCAGGAATTTAAAGATGTCTGCTGATTAGGGCTCATCTCTTTCTCTATCTCTGTCTCTCTTCCCAAATTTGTACCTGTGGTGTTTCAAGGAAGGGCCGATGCAGGAAATCAGCGATGGCATTTCAAATGGCCTCTGTCAAATCACACAGCACCTCTGCCATTGCCTGTCTCAAACTCTCCTGTCAAATGCTCGTCAGAGATGGCCAGCAGCCTCCTATCGCCCCCAAAGACCACAGGTCGTGTTCTCCTTAAAAGGCAACGTCTTGCACTTTCTCCAGGACTGGCTGATGACACCTTCAATTTTTTTTTTTAATATTTTGTAGCTAACATAAAACACAAAACAAATAGTAATAACAGTGCATGAGATTCTCCCCTTGACGTCCCAAAGATGTGTGTGTTAGGTTGGTTGGTGATTCTAAATTGGCCTTGTGTGGATACATGCATGAGCCAGCTAACAGATCACACTCCACTCCTGCCTTACGCCAATGCTGCCAGGATAGGCAGTTGGCCAGCACAGTACGGAATTGTATTACATGGGTTTGAGAATATTATTTATGGTAGTGTTTTAGTTTAAACTGACAATTTCCTTAATGTGATTATAGCCATCTTCACTCTTTGTCGATATATATTGCTTTTTCTTTAGTCTCATAAAGTAGAACCAATCCAAGTAATGAAAAACAATGTTTTAAAATACCACAGAGAGCAATAACTCTTCCGGTGTTGGCTTCTGATCTGCATGATGACACAGACTGTTAGCCAATCATTGACCTCCACAACAGATTACATATACAGAGCGGGAGTCAACAGTGCCAGGACATTTCAGAACTTAGTCCATCCGATACCAGAAGGCAAGGCAGGAATTGACCCCTTAATGTTCTAGGAACTCTGGGTTTGGTAATACTACCAAAACAGCCTGGTTACTGGTTGCTAATGAAAAAGTGATGCATAAAAGCCAATGACGTATATTTAGGCTATTAAAAAAAAAATGAACATGAGATGAGGGAGCCTGGATATTCTCAGGTCCAGAGCCTCATCCCATTCAATGGAATGCATTAGGCCATTTTAGGTCCATTTCTAGGAGTTTCCATTCCTCCAGCACATTCTCAGGTCCCAGGTTGGTTTGTACACATTATCTTCCGCTTCGGAATACTAAAATACTTGTGTGTTAATTGGTTTTGTTTTTCTCTTTCTTAAAATATTATGTATCATGTATTGCTAAGACATTTTAGCATTTGGCTTCACAGTGCAAAATTGGCATCCACTTTATTGGCAGCTTCAGAAACTTTGAGGAACGACAGCCTTTAGTATTACAGTGGCCAGTAACGTGACAAATATAAATTGCTTGATCCACCGGTTTTATGTTATATATTGTACTATCCATGTCAAAAATATTGCAAATATGTGATGCCTTTCATAGTAATCACTATGACAAGTTTGTGTGATAAAGAAACATCTCAAAAATATGAATACCTGATATTATAGAAATGTATACATTTAAGGGTGTGCCTTCACCCAGCTTCCCTGTAATATTTGTGTATTGTATTTATAAATATAAATATTAATACATTTGTCATATATAATATTTGCAAAATAAATCAGACAGGTCACTAAACAAAGAGTTGGGGTATTAGCCGGTATCCCCATTTAGTAACGTTGATGGAAAGACTATGAAAAAATGGACATGAGGGTGCTAAGTATGGCTTGATGGGGGTGAAAAAAAAGATGCAGCTCCGTCCTCCTCAGTTGGTCCTCAAAGAATGACTATCTTTGGGTGTTTCAGTGGGTTCTGGATCTTTATAGTGCTGTCCCAGGAGGGACGGGACTTAATGGGGGAAATGGACATTAACTCACTCATCCTCAGAACTGCAGATGAAACAGATGATGGTGCTAGTGACAGTGTGTGGACTGTGCTCAGGGTGGTATTGCCTACATTTTCAAGAGCCCTGTGGATATTCCCTAAGCACACATGCTAGACACACACACCCACACAAGCAGTATACAGTGTATATATATATATATATATATATATATATATGCGCAAAAGAACACAACAGATATTGACGTGTGTGTATATATATATATATATATATATATATATATATATATATATATATATATATATATATATATATATATCCATCCATTTTCCAACCCGCTGAATCCGAACACAGGGTCATGGGGGTCTGCTGGAGCCAATCCCAGCCAACACAGGGCACAAGGCAGGAACCAATCCCGGGCAGGGTGCCAACCCACCGCAGGACACACACAAACACAACCACACACCAAGCACACACTAGGGCCAATTTAGAATCGCCAATCCACCTAACCTGCATGTCTTTGGACTGTGGGAGGAAACCCACGCAGACACGGGGAGAACATGCAAACGCCACGCAGTGAGGACCCGGGAAGCGAACCCAGGTCCCCAGGTCTCCCAACTGCGAGGCAGCAGCGCTACCCACTGCACCACCGTGCCGCACATATATATATATATATATATATATATATATATATATATATATATATATATATATATATATATATATATATATATATATATGTTGCATAGTTTGCTGTCAAATATTGCAAAGAGTACGCGACATGTGTTTCGCCCTTATTTGGGCTCATCAGGCGTACACACTCCACTCCAACCCCTCACGGGGATTGAACCTCGGACATGTGGTTCATTTATTTGACAGCCTGGAGATCGGAGTAATTACATTCATAGCATTCGTAGTCTGAATCACAGTCTGATTGTATGGGTGGTTACCTACCAGGTAACGCATGTGGTTGGTCTGCCATTTGGCAAACATCTGCCATGGGGCCCTCTTCAGTTGCGAGAAGCAGATCATGGAATGTTGCATAGTTTACTGTCAAATAATGCAAAGAGTACAATCAGGTCGGGACTCAGACTACGAATGCAATGAATGTAACTACTCCGATCTACAGGCTGTCAAATAAAATGAACTATATGCTGTGGTGCAGCATAAAGGGACTTTGTCTCTGACACTGATGTTCAAGGTTCGATCCCCGCAAGGGGAGCAGTAGAGTGTATACGCCTGATGAGCCCAAATAAGGGCGAAACATGTGTTGCGTACTCTTTGCATTATTTGGATCCAACTCTGGGCAGGAGTCAGTTCAGTAGAGGCCACTCTCATGTACACACCTGCACAACACCTTACACAAAGAAGGTCATTTTAAAATTGCCAATGGACATAACTCTAGATGTTAAGTTCATTTAAAAAATGACTGGTAAACCGTCAAGATGTTCCAAGCCTATGCATTGCCTGTTACTGCTCTGTTAGCTTTATTCCACACTGTAATGTTAAATTCCAATAAACATTTTAATACTACAGCAGTAGTAAACAACCAATCTGTTGTACATTTGTGTCCAGTCTTCAGTGAGATCCTTCAGATGGCGGTTTATTGCTTTTATTGTATAGAATATAAGAACAGATTCCAACATATCCCAAATGATCAGAAAGTAAGGCTTATAATGGACGCTGTTCATTCCAGGTTGGGTAAGAAGAGAAGCTATATTGTGTCTAAATTGAGATTTTGTTTTGTTTAAATGAATTGAATGTGAATGGCATTTACTGTACTTGTAAAAGGAAAAGAATAAGCACTCCAATTAATTTTTACCAGTTGCAAACCAGCCCCGGCAGCTTTATGTGTGTTAATGTATTTTTTCGGCTAGTCGCCTGCTTTCTCACCTTCAGGTGTGATGTTGGCCCCGTTTTGGGGCCGAGTGCCAGGCACAACTGTGTTCCCATAGAAACCCTGTTTGTGTTCGTCTAGGATTCCCCACTGAGGGTTTGCTGTCTGCTCAATGGGTGAGGTGAAGACTCTGCTGTTACCCTAACAAAATAATACAGAATCCCCCAAGTTAAAAATGATGGGGACTGAATTAGAAGAAAAGATTAAGCCTGATATGCAAGATGCCTCACAGAGGTATTCTCCCTGTTTCAAACTCAAAACTTTAAAGGCTGAGGCTTTGCTTTTAAGGCAAGCAGACAGATTTGCTGCTTGCCTGAAACAAGTGAAACAAAATATCATAAATGAAGACACATCCTTAAAGAGCTTAATCAATCAACTACCTCTAGTATCTCATAAGCAAACTTTAAAGATCTTTCTGCTTTCTTTTCATGCAGGCATACCGACATTTAAGGAGACATGCTATAAGTTTTACTCTGAAAACATTGGCCTGTTTTTTTCAATTCCCCTCTTTTCTATTTGTTTTCCTGTCTATTTTATAATTATGTGGGACATTTCAGTTAAACACTACTGTAGTTCTGTGGTTTGTTGAACAGCTGTGCATGCTCTTACGTTCCCTGCTGATTTATCCATCCATCCATCCATTTCCTAACTTGTTTGTCCAGTCCACGATAGCAGTCAGTTTCTATTCTGGCTACTAAGGAACTAAACCTGGAGGGGGTAGCCAGTCCATTGCAGGGCACCACTGAAGAACCTCCCACCCTTACTCATACTGGAAGAATTCTGAGTTGCCAACTAACCTACCGCACACGTTTAGGATGCAGGAAGAAACTGGAGTTCCTAGGAATCTCCTATAAAGACATGGACAGAATGTGCAAATTTCACACAAACAATATAAGTCAAGGTTGAGTTGCATACTCCCCTAACGTGCACATCTATGAGACATGATGGTGAAGTGCAGTCCATGGAGAGATGATGGCGAGAGCATGCAGCTTTCTACTGTATAAGGAAACAACAGTAGTAAAAAATCAAAGAGATCATATGATATTATTTATCTTGGTTTTTAGAAGGCTTTTGCTAAGGCCCCACATTTGAGGTGTAGGTGTGTTTGTCCCATATTACCAAAATTCTGCAGCCTTTAGTTTCCTTCATAGCACAGTTCTGGCACCGTTGTGACACGTTTTCAAATAATTCCACAGACAAGGTATCTTCATTTTAAAAGTTACAGTAAAGAATCAAAGAAAAACAATTCACACAAACGTATAGAAAAAATTGAAAAGTTCTGTTTAAGGCTTACTTATCTCATTGCATGTTTGGTCATACAGTTGTAGTTTCAAAAGTTCATACTAAAACAGTCAGACAACTGTATGCCAATCTGCTATTTGCAAACTTATCTAACAGTACATGCTAGCAATAAGACTACATACAGTATTTCCTAACTATCTTAATTAACAGTCAGTTTTACAGATATAGTAAGGAAAGTTCTATTTTATGTTAACTTACAGGGGATAAAAGACTATACCATATTCTAAGTATGAGAAACTGATATTCTATTGAAATTAGATGTGAATTTACCATTAACATTATTTTCTTAGATTGGCTCTTACAAGAGGTTAGAAATCAAACTAAAAGAAGTGGAATTTCAGGGCACAGGCCATAGGTGGGCACAAAATTAGCTCAGACACTGAAAGCAAAGGCTTATGGTAAAAGGACAATTTTCAGAATTCAGTGATACTAAAAGTGGTATCCCTCAAGGATCAGTGCAGTTTACAGATGAAACCAAACCAGGTGGAAGGGCAGATCATGTAGAATCGGCTAAATTGTTGGGACTTGGACAGCATACAGTCTTGGGCAGATGAAATGTAATATAAGTAATTGTAAAGTATAACATGCAGGAAGTAAAAATGTGAGATATGAATAGATAATTAGGGGTCTGAAACTTGAAAGTACTTCTTATGAGGAGAAGTTATCATGCACTCAACACTGACAGTGAACAGAAGTGATCAAGTGGGCTAATAGGATGTTGGGTTATAGATTACAATGTGAGGAGTACAAGTCAAGGAAGGTTATACTTAGGTTCTGTAACACATTAGTGAAAAAAAGACATAGAAGTGCTAGAAAGTTCAGAGTAGAGCAACTAGGCTCATTCTAGGACTAAGAAATATAGATTATGAGGAGAGATTGAAGGAGTTGAACCTTTCAGTTTAAGCAAATGGAGATGAAGATGGGCTATGACTGAAGTGTTTAAAATTATGGAAGGAATTAGTACAATGAATCCCAGTGTTTACTTTAAAGTAATTTCTGCAGCAGTGACACAGAGACGCTGTTTAGTACATAAGGGCAGATTTTGCACAAATGTTAGAATG
Source organism: Erpetoichthys calabaricus (assembly GCF_900747795.2). NCBI lineage: Eukaryota > Metazoa > Chordata > Cladistia > Polypteriformes > Polypteridae > Erpetoichthys > Erpetoichthys calabaricus. The sequence continues at coordinate 76,901,841 of NC_041394.2, forward strand.
TTTTTCATCACACAAAGAACCGTAGACACATGGAATAAATTACTTAATAGTGTGGTCTTAGAAGAGGAGGATTTTAGTGACCTTCAAAAATCTACTTGATGTTATTTTGAAGAAGATGAATAGGATGGACTAGCTTGTTGGGCTAAATGGCCTGTTCTCGTTTTCGCAATTTTTCAAATGTTCTAATGATCAGACAAATTGAGCCATGAATTCCAATAGTGAGGAGCTGAGGAGTCACCAATGCATGTAAAGGGACCCCCACAGAGCAGTTGCACTACTGATTAAACATGACAACAAACCAAAGATGCAAATCATATTGTAAATATTAACAAAAGAACATTCAGGGGTTTAAAGAGGTAGTTGTAAATTCTAGACGTGAGGATGATTAGGGCCATTCTGGAATCTTGGTCAGCATTGTCTGCATGCAGGGTTGCACCATAACTTTGAATGTAAAGCAAGGGGTCCAGGAAGACCATGGCATGACTGCTGATTTATAGCTTAAAGTCAGTAGCTACTTTTTTCCTGTAAAGGAAAATTACAAATCATGATAAAAGATTAAAAGATAACTTCACTGGGAGAAACTGTAAAATATCAGTAGAAGCAGCGATTTATTTTTCTGCACCTCCCTTCATAGAAGACCACACAGGAGAAGATTTACAGTACAAGGCAGCATGTTGCTACTTGAAACAGCCAAAGGAAATGAAAGTATTAGATAAAATAGGAATATAGTGACATTTATCAAGAAAACTTCAATCCCAGGATCGCAAAATAAAATCCTACAAATGTATCATATAAAAAGTAAGAAGAATCAGATCAACATAAACAATACACAGGCAGTAATTCATCACCATAATTCTAAAAAATGTCACTTGCCAGCCCATGACTTTGTCTACATAATGCAGTCATTTTAGCAGCAGAATATTGCACCCCAGTATTGTATTACATGGAAAGGAGTAAAATAAATATATAGTTTGCAACTCCTTCCACAAGTGTGATCCTGTTAGAGCTGTAGAATAATATTTATGGAAGTGATCTGCCACAATATCAAAAGGCTTCCACCATTTTGCAATGCTGAGAATACTAATTTTCATTTTGATTAAGTGATTTAATTTTGACGCATCATGTCCCTTACACAGAGAGCATCACTCCGAAAGAGTCCAATTGCACTTTGGCATGCAGAAAATGTACAAAGTTAAACTTTTAGATGTTGCATATGGTTTTATTTTGCTCACAATCAAAAGGTTTTTAGCATTTTACAATGGTTATGATTGTGCCAGGTTTTATTCCGGTTGGTTGGTTCGTTTCTTGAGTCACTGGGCCCCCAGGCTCACATAATGGCAGGAACAGACGTCCGTTGGAAAGTGGTCAAATTGCAACCAATGATGCCTGAAATGTGTAAATCTGTCACAACGTATTTTGTATCTATCTGTAAATCACCATCTCAATTTGTTGGTTTGTTTTTTTTATTTTAATGTACAACAGGTTTTTGAAGTAGGACTGTTGGCCTTGTCCCATCCAGGGATGGAAGAGGCTGCTTGATGCCTCAACAAATGTCAAGAAGTACTTCAACATGACCCACAGAAACAATGTGGCATGCAAGTTATGATGGTGGTGGGATGGTTAGCATGCTTGTCTTTTAAACAAAAAGCCAAGATTCAGTTCCCACCTATTACAGTTAACCAATATTTGTGTTATGCACCAAGCCAAGCCACCCTGATTGGGGCCTTATAATCGCAAGGAATTAGTTTTTGCAATTTGGGGTTCTTTCCACTAGATCGAAAAAGAAACTAGAATATTGAATACAAATAAGCTTTCCCATACTGACAACAGTTATAAACTGAAAGTAACACATTTCAGAGTAATGAAGTTAGTTAATATACAAACTCAGAATTACTTTTTCCTTTTCAATTCTCCAGTTTCTGACTTGAGCAGCACCTGCTAACCCAGCTATATGCCTATGGTATATGCAGGGAAAGTAACAATAAAGACTGAGTGTAAATGTATATACAGTTGGTCAACCAGTTTCTCAGCCCACAACATATGAAAGAAACCTTTTTAAAACTGTTTTTCCTGAAAGTTGTAGATATGCAGATATCTCAACAAATTCATTTGGCTTTTGGAATTGTTTTATGCTGGTCAGATGGACACACATTACGGTAAGTTTTCCATTCCATACTCTGGAGATTTAGGGATGACAAGAGTTGTATGCTAAATCACAAATGTCACTCAAGTGAATGTTGAACAAATTAAATATTTATATTTTTATTTTCAAAAATCATTAAGTGTGGACAGCTTAGTGGTGCAGTGGTTAGCACTTCTGACTCTCGGCTTCATGCGCATACTTGGTTGATGTCTGCCCTTTCCCCTAGTGTTCTTCTTTCAGTACCCCGGTTTCTTCACTCAAACCAAATTGCCAGGGTGGGTTAATTAATGTCACTAAATTGTGTGTAAGAGTATTCTTGTCTTGTACTACACATAGTGTTGTCAAGATAGACTCTGCCAGCCCACCATTCTTCATTGCGGAAATCTGGGCTTGGGTTATGGATGATTAAAAACATGCCAGGATGTTCCTCTCTGGGCTGGTCTTGTTAGGGTCTTTCACTGAGCATCTTCTCCCCAAAAGCACATATGGTTTTATATTTTGTGGCTGGAGCACAACATTTTATTAGGAAGTATTCTGCTATCTCACCTCAAGCAATACAATATACCACTAATTCCACAGTAACCTCTTTCTCTGTTCATTGCCCTTAAGTTGGACTGGTTATTGTTGACTTTTTCTCTTAACTTGGGTGACTCCATATATTTTCACAATCATTCAAAGACCCAATTTTCCTTCTCCTCCTCTTTTTCATACCTTTTATCTAACAGAAGAAAATGTCCATTTCCGTTGACTAGAATGAAATAAAGCAGACTACAGTTCCAAGCAGAGCATATGGCTCTTGTGTCAATGAAGAACAGCAGTTATTCATCCTCACCCCACTCTCCACTATTGCCTAAGTTATTTTCTGCAATCAATCTGCTTAGAATGAGAACTGCTGCTTCATAAATAATAATAATAATCAGCGGGTTGGAAAATGGATGGATGGATAATACATTTTATTTATATAGCCAATGAGAGTCCTGTTTCACTGCTGCTGGTTGGTTATATTGCAAATAGGACAATATACAACCCTGTAATTGAGCAGATAAACAAGAATAATAAATTTTAAAAAGCAAGGTAAGAAGGACTTCAAGACACAGAGGTTGCATTTCTAGTTCATTAGATATTTACTGTACGAAATGACAAATTTAGGTATGAATAATTGGACATTGTTAAAGCACACATATAACAAGGATGTATAGCTTTTGCACAGATCAGCACATTTTTCAGTGCTATGCATAATAGAAAACTGGGGCATTAAAAAAAAAAAGAAGACAAAATCTGTCTGTCTGATGAAATATTACCAAAGCATAGGGATGTAATGACAGTTTAATATTTATCAGTAATTTTCTCAACTCAGTGGAGGTTAATGGTGGCCAGAGCCTACCCCAGCAGTATCAAGAGCAAGATAGGAACTAACCCTGAATGGGGCAACAGACAATCACATCACAGGACATCATCACTGAGATTACTAAAATGGATGGAAAAGGAAAGCAATGTTTACCTTTGTTGTAACACTTTTTGTCAGAAACATCACTGCAACATTTTATTTTAAAGTCATGTAAAGGTAAAGTTTTTAAGATAGTGGTAAGAGCAGCAGTGATGTATGGAGCTGAGACATGGGCAGTAAAGGGAGTGCAGGAGAAGAAGTTAAATGTGGTGGAAATGGAATGTTTAGATGGAATTGTAGAGTTACAAAAAAGGACAGAATAAGAAATGAGACAATCAGAGATTGAGACAATTAGGGATATCTAAGAAAGTACAGGAAAGTAGGTTTAAGTAGTATGGACATGTAATGAGGAGAGACCATGAAAATGTGGACAAGAGAGAAGGTAAGGAAAACACAGGTGAAAAGAAAGCAAGGGAGGCCAAAGCATAGCTGGATACATAAAGTAATATAAGATTTGAAGGAATGGTGTTTGACTGGTGGACCAAGCTAGACATGGTTGATCAAGCACATCAAACCCATGTAGAAGTGGGAAAAGATGAAGAGGAAGAAGTATTCATACACTGTAGGTTATCTGATGACCAAATATGACTGGCACACTGAAGATCTTCACTGTTGCACCTACATCTGTAGATCTAGAGGAAGGTCTGGTTTAACTATTGCTAATGCCAACCTACAGAACTCTGTAATGAGGTTCTTGATCAATTTACAAAAGCATTTAAACAATCACTAGTGTAAAATCCTTCATTTCCCTGAGAGTGTAGGCAACAGCGGTACATCAGTTTTCAAAGATCCATGCAGGAAGTAAATGGGAGCTGTCTAGAGCCACACCCCTTTATAAATATCATGGAGCCACACCCCTTTATAAATATCATGGAGCCACACCCCTTTATAAATGTCATGAAGCCACACCCCTTTATAAATATCATAGAGGCTCGCCCCTTCCAAAATCCAAAATGGAACCCCTGTGCCTCCAGAGGTAACACATTCATTGACCAACCACCTGAAATTTCCTTTAAAGGTAAGAATGGCCCTTACTTAATACAGTTTGATGACTTTTGACCTCATGCTTGTTTAAAAAATGAGGTCAAGTATCAAGTGAGTACAATGCTTATTTAAAATTGTCCAGTAATGAGAAAGAGCTTAGGGGCTTGTAAACACTCAGTGTTTTCCCTCTGTTTAGAACAAATTTAGCAAGAATATAGGACACGCAGGACTAAACAAGTAGAAAGCGTAATGCGGCATTGGGGCTTGTTTGAGTTCGGTAGGTTCAGTTTAGAAATGGTGCCAGCTGAAGGTTTTGTGTGAAGGCCAGGTTAGCTGAAGATTTCCTAAAATCTTCCAGTTGCTCAAGTAGCTCCATGTGCCACTTCATTAAAAAGGAATGGCACAGTGCCTAGCCGATACAATGAGATTCTTGACTCATTTCCAGAATCAAAGCAATGCTACAGTCTGACTGAACCATCTGGCCATCCATTTTCTATATGGGCATTGCGGCCCTGATCCAGAGTGTATGTTTTGTATGGTGTCTGTCTGCTTTTTTTATTATGGCAGCCAGCAGAGATCTGACTTGTGATGTTTATTTTATTTAAAAATGTGAATGATTTTTACTCCATAATAATATTTTACAATTTAAGCCTAAATCTGCATACTATACTTGAAAATCATGGCACTCGCCACCATCTCAAAATGCACATGAAAGTGGTGGAAGCAGTCAACAAATAGTGACATGGAAATAAGTTATTTGAATCTCAAATGAAATATCTAAGATTATGGAGTATGCTGCTATGACATATCTCTCTGTTTCACCAAGCAGCATTGTAAGCAACCAGGCCTTCCATCCTGCACAAACTGGGGCTGGATGCTAATAACAGGTGCCGACTTTATAGGCCTCATACCAACACTATCAGGATAGCAGATATTTTTTTTATGTTTCTGTAATCCTAGAGCCTTGTTCATTTCTAAATCTGACCACGGCAGCCGAGAGGGGAGAAATAACTTAAGATTAAGACGACTTCTGCACTCCCTCATGGGCCAAATTTACAGGACCTGAAGCAAGCATTCACACTCAAGTACATATTAGTGTTTCTGAAGTAAAACAGAGCAGTAAGTAGGAGTAGAATAAAATTCCTGTTCCTGAATTATTATAAGCGCAAAAGGGTGTGAAATCCAGGGAAACATACAACTCCACAAACCCAGGCACAGACAGGCACAGAGACACACAAGTGCAAAATACCACACTGTTTATTTCCTCGTGGGGCAGCTCTATTCTTCACTCCCCACTTCAGAGCACAGTACACAATTATCAAGCACAAGACTACTACGCAGTCCTTTTTTTTCTCTCTTTCTTCTTTCTTTCTCTTCTGCTGCTTCTACTCCTCTCCCAGCAAGCTTTGTCCTCCACCTCCCGACTCTGGCTCCTGGAACAGAGTGAGGCGGCCTCGTTTATAGTGCACCCGGCAGTGCTCCATGTGCACCCGGATCCTCTTCTGGCAGCACGTCCGGGTGTGGCAGAAGTGCTGCAGTCCTGGGCTCTGGGACTGTTTAGTTGCCCCCTAGCGGTAATGCAATCCAGAGGGGTTGCCCTTTTGTGTTCTGGGGGAGATATTGCCATGAACCTGTCCTGTCCCCGGGTCCTTCCATTACTGGGGCGTCCTGGCTGGGCAAGGGCCCAAGCCATCCACCACAGGAGAAAAGAGACAATGTGAAATATCCACTATCAAGGAAAGTTTGAAACTGTAAATAAATCAGTAATTAATGTAGCATAGACTGTTTCTTCATTTTAAAACTGATTTTAACAATTTGCCAGTGCTTTTCAAATGGGAGTTTTTCATATTTAAAAAATGTGTGCGGTGCACTCTATTTGAGTTTTTCCAACAAAAGTTTTCCCAATGAATTTTCCATGAAGAATAACTTCACCAAACTTTAATAAAATTGTTCTACTGGAGCTGCGAACAGACGAGGTGATGGCAGGAGCTGCTTTTTAAATTTTATGCAAACACACCTAACAAAAGGTAGCTTTGATGGTAAAGTGATCTTAAAGCCAATTGAATACAATTGAAGACAGTAAAGTATTCAACATAAGATAAGCAGATCGGATGAATGATTGTATTTTTTAAAGCTCCATACTGTGCTCTAAATTTCTGGTACTTTGGCCCTGTTGGGACCTCGATTATGACAAACGTTTGAAACATCTGGGTTGTAAAATGCCAATACTATATGAGCCATTGAAAAAGGGGTCCATCATTTAGTGTTGAGTCATTTAATGATACTGTATATTAAATTGGCAAACCAATGTAGAACGTGCTCAAACACTCCAAAGTTTTTATCCTCTCCTTTACTGAGCAGGAACAGTTCAGCAAAATACTCTCCTTTGATGAAGATCAAAGTTGCACATAAACAATATCGGACTCCACTGAACCACATTTTTTCCTGCAAGAGACTAAAAGAGGATGGGCAGCTCTGCTCTAAGATATCACACGCACAAAGGATGGAGTGAAAGCCATACAGAAGGATATAATGCAGTATGTGCTTGATTAGCAGTAAATACTGAAAAAATGAAAACTTGTATGGCTGTATTCTTAGTACTTTTGCTGTATGTTTTAAAATTTAATAATGTACAGTAAATAAGCAGAACATTCCAACATACCAATATTAGTACCGATAGTACCACTCTGTCAGTTGCCAAATTAGAGGGGACATTTGCTGTTTAAGAAAGAGCTGGCTGGAAGAGTCTTTCTTGACATATTCTGTAGTAATGAAGAGAGCAGTCGAAACAAACCATTTTTTGATCCAATAGGAACCAGTGACCATATGACAGTGGTTTCCAATCCCAGTCCTGTAGGATCCCTATGCCTGCAGATTTTTGTTCCAACTAGATTCAAAATCAGTTGTTCATTTTACCTCAGGTTGATTAACTGGTCTTTCGTAATTTTCTTATTTTGCATTTAGTAAAGAGCTGTAGTGTGAGATGCACATTTCTAAGTAATTTAGAAATATGTATACATTTGCCACAGTTTTAAGGTCTTGACTGTCTTTTGTCATTTTCCAGTTCATTCACCTTGTTTGTTGCGCTTACTCCCTTAATGGTATTCTAATGATGAATGGAGTGGACACCAGAGTAAACAGTACAGAATGATGAAAGGCTGCAGTGGCAGACCGGCTAGATAGCTCACCTGGAAATTATGGCCTAAAATACCTAGAACACCTGCTAAAGAGCAATGAAAACAATAAAGATGATATTGCAAATCTTAAAAACAAAGACCAAAGAAACGCAAATTATCTCCATGTCACACTGCTTGCTACAATTTAGCAAGCCTTGTCTTGAAATTTGTGGCGTCAAGCCTTTGATCATTCTGTGTCGTGTCGCACTGCGTGACTGTCAAGGGCGTTTGCTGCAGCTGCTCAAGACTTGCTAAGACTGTGTAGATGGCCACGATTGAAAATAGCTGGAAAAGTCATGGAAGTGCATTGTGGGCATCTGAAAATTAGCTTGGTGTAAAGAAGGGCATTTGAATGCATGATTGTGCCCTGGGTGTACTGGCATATTTCCCAAGGAGTGGTTCGTGCAGTGTACTTCTGTGATTGACAGTGGTGGTTCAGTAAATGGATGAGTGCTTTGATGGAGTACATTTCTTTCATTTAAGTAAACCAGTGCATCATGAAGTAGACTGGGATGAGCGTCTTAGTGTAGGGAAAATCTGGATCAGTGAAGTAACTAAAAGTTCGTCATCAGGCACTTCCATTCAGTTTCTGTGAACAGAGAGGCTCTGTCTTCTTTTTCCACATTGTAGACCCGTTCCAGAGAGCAGGTGAATCAGTCTGCAGACGCTGTTTTGAATTTTCCTTTAAACTGTTTCTTTTTTTTTTGGCCTGTAAAGCCTAGCATTAATAAAGGCCTCCTGTCCATTTGTCGAATGTGGTGGTCGGGTCTTCTGACTGGCAGCTCATCCTTAGCAGAGGCTCATCAAGGGGAGCAGTGTGTACGGAGAGAGTCTGGGAGGCCACAGCAGCTGTCATCTTGGGCAGATGGATTTTTAAACAGGTGTCCAAACAACTGTGCGTTTGTGCGCTTGCTGCTGCGCAATGCCCATTTGGAGGGGCTTCCTGGCTGCATGAGCCTGACGCTGTAAAAGGAGCCCATGGCAGCTGACTTTGCCCCCATACATTTTTCTAAGAAGACTGGACAAACTGTTATGTGAGAAGGCAGCTGTGATGTTCTTGGGGTCAGCAGAGGTGGAACAACAGTTTGTGGGTTTAAGAGACGCATAGCCACACCTTAACGGGACCTCCAAATGCAAGGGAAAGTATTGCAGTCTTGTGCAGATTACGTTTACAGAAGTGAGAGGAGGTCATTCAGCCTCGACCTGTAGAAGTGCAAGTAGCACAAGAATTCATCTGTCAGTCAGACTTTATTGTAGACTGATTTTAATGGTTGGGATATCACTGGGATGAATTGAAGGAGGAGTAAGGGAAGCGGTTAACAAATTATATTTGGATGGAATTTAAGAAGAATGCATGGCACTTTTGCACTTACACTGTGCAAATTTAGAGCAGCCAATACAAATAAAACACACACACAGCATTGGGAACACAGACAAGCCCCAATACCTAGAGAAGACCCAAATGGATGCAGACTGGATTTGAAACCAAGGCTTTGGAGCTATGTGATTGACTCCTATAATAAATTGTTGTTTCTTACAACATATGAACATAAGAAATGTGACAAACGAGAGAAGACCATTCAGTCCATCAAGCCTGTTTGTTTAGCTAATAATTAAATCGACCCAATATCTCATCCAGATACCTGTTAAGGGTCCTTAAAACTTAATTATGCCTTTAGCATGGCTGCAACAACAAACTTGGATTAAGCAGAAATGGAAGGACAGCTATACACAGGGCTTCAGAGTGCAGTTTCAATGGCTACAAGTCTGATTTTGTCTGCTGATATCTTAATTTGTGCAGCATTGGGTTATAGAGGTTTGCACCATTACCTCACAGCTCCAGAGTCTTGGGTTCAAAGTCCGGCACAGGGAACTAACTGTGGAGTTTGCATACTCTTCCTCTGTTTTTTTTCCTCTGACATCATAAATACACATTATTAGATGAACTGGCATCTCTAAACTGACTATGGCAGGACTGGCTTCTACCTTGCATCTTGTGGTCATCATCATGGGTAACACAAGTTTCTAGATGAATTAAATGGACTGTTAGACCAGAGGCTTGGTTGCTGTCACAGGTATGTAGTGAGTAACCCATGTGTCTGTTGTTTGAATCTGCCATTGTTTCTACCATTTGGATTGCATAAAAACTACATGTGAAACACTTTTTATTTAAGCCAAAAGGTTTTTTCATTTTTTATATCAAAACCAGAGTTTTATTGAGAACAGTTGGCTTGGTGAAGGATGATGTATTTCCTCAAAATTATAATTTAAATTTTTTATGTAGCTGGTCTTTGAATTGTGGGTAGGAGAGTGAATTTTTTCACTCACATTCTATAAGAAGTAGTTGGGTGGATGGATGGATGGACAAGTACTATATGATAGAGAGTTATACAGAATGGTAAAACAAACTTTATTTGTCCCCAGGGAAAGTGTAGCTTTTACAGAAGCTCAGGGAATATTATAATTAACAACAACCACTACCCACAAACAAAAAAAAACTTTATGACTTGGCTAGTAGGAGGGCATGGGCATTGCCATAGCTATGATGGAGCCCCAGCAGCAGTTATTGACACTTCTGCTAAATAATTTGCTGTCTGAAAGTCCTTAGTGTTAGTGTGTCAAAGAGAGGATGTGCAGCATTGCTCATAGAGGCACTCAGTTTTGTCTTCATTCAGTGCTCTACTGCTACCTCCAGCTGATCGAGAATGCATCCCCTAATTGAACTTGCCTTTTGAATCAACTTTTTGATTCTGTGGGCCTCATTTAAAGAGATGTTACCAGCCCAGCACAACACAGAAAAACACACTGGCTATCACAGAGTTGTAGAAAATATAAAAGATGGCACATTAAAGAAGCACAGATTCCTAAGAAAAAATAGTCTGCTCAGCCCTTTCTTATTCCTGGTAGATCCTCTGTGTTGTGACACCAGTCCAGCTTGCTATTGATATGGACCCCCAAGTACTTGTATCAACGTACCACCTCCGCATCCACTCCTTGATTAGTAAATGGACACAGAGGCTGTTTGGTGTGGTCTACGTTAATACCCACTTCCTTGACTTTGCTGATGTTGAGTTGCAGACAGTTCTTTCTGCACCAAGAAACAAAGTTCTCCAACTCACTCTTATACTCTACCCCTTTGTTAATATAACCCATAAGTGCAGAATCGTCAGAGACTTTCTGCTAGTGACATGACTTGGCATTATATTTATAATCTGAGGTGTACAGGGTGACAGGACTGTTCTTTGTGGTACTCCATCAGAGATATAGTCCTTGAGTCACACAAACTGCAGACTGTCCAACAGGTAGATTGATGCAACACAATTGAATAAAACAGATGAGAAAATGTGGAGCAAAACACAACATGAATAAAATTCCTTTGAGACAAGCTGCAGCTTACCATTTATTTTTGGCTGAGAATGGCTTAAAATGTAATACCGGCAATCAGCTTGTTATTTGTGTAGATGTGCTCAATGCATGATTTCTTCTCACATTTGGCTGATGGTCCTAAATATCTCATTCCTGACCATGCTATAATGTCCCAGCACAATAATTATGTACCTTCCAACAGCCTAATGCTGATTTGTGTCGTGCAGATTCGTGATTCACAATAATAGTAAATGAGAAAGGGTTGCATACGTCTTGAGATGGGTCACTGTGGGCTTTTAAAGTAAATGCCATTGCTTTGTTAGGATGTGTGTCAACGATTCTGTAAGGGGAAGGGATGATGGTCAGTGGCGATTCTCCCCCCCCCCCCCCCCCACCCCCACCATTCCCCAGTATGCACTATTGTTAACCTGTTGTACAGTTCTATTGATTGTTATGGCAGCAGATTCTGATCTGTGCTTTAAATATGCTAGAGCTCCGAACAGCATTTTAAGCAGGTTTACTGGGAGAAAGTAAAGCTTCCTGGGTATCTGTGGCACTGTTCCCCAGTTCTTTAAGTCCTACCACTAGCTTAGTGCCAGTCACACAAGGAGCTTTTTAAGGCTCTGACTTTTCCTGCATCTGTGTACATAGTTTTACTTGGCCATACTATTCACAGCTTTGAGCTGGGTTATGCAGCATGATACTCAGTTAAAAGTAGATGTTGAACAGAGATCTCCTTTCTTATAACTTGTCTTGAAGAAATTAAATTCTGGATGAAGCACAACTCTTTAAAACTGAACTGTAGCAAAACAGAACTCATGCTAATTGGCACTTGGACCCTGCTTAAAAAACAAACTTGCATTGCCAACTCTCTTGGTGATCACACAGTTTGTGGGGAGGAACCTTGGCGTCACTTTTTATTTTTGCCTTTCTTATTCAAGTTGCACATACTGTGTTGCATAAAGAATGTTTCTTCCAACTCTGTAATATCTCTTTAAACCATTTATTTCTTTAGATGACTTTTGACATATACAGTATGCCCCTTATCATCATTTTTTCTCATCTTCAGGTACTGTAGTCCACTGTTTACTGCCTCCCTTGGTCTTTTAGGACTGAATACAAAATCCTTTTACTAAGCTCTAAAGCTTTATGTGGAATTACATTGCAGCCCAGCACTATATGAATGTAAAGGATTATTAATTATTATGGTTATTATGAGTGATACAGCCTTCCATTCTGTGGCATCCAAGGGTTGGAATGACCTCCCTAAAGTTGTTAAATCACTCCATTCCTTATGATGTAACTCTGTATCTTGAAGTGTCTTCTGTTTGCCCACCGTCTTCTACCGTCTTCTTTTTTGCCTGTTTGTTTTCTTGTACTTATTAGTTCCTATCCAGTACTGTTTGTTGGACTTTGTTTTTCCATATTCTGCATATCTGCTTCTGTTCTTTCACTCGAATATTTGTGAAGCACTCTTGCATGTAGAAGGTCACTCCATAATTAAATATAACAAAACTATTGTTAAATTGGCCCTTCAGTGGACTTGGAGCTCTTTTTTGCAGGGCTGCTTCCTGACTCGCACCCAGTGCTGCCAGTATAGGCCCAGGTCCACAAAACCCTGAACTGAATTTAAGCATTTTTAAAGCCTGTTTATAGTGTGCGCATCCACATACTATAGCTGTTATTTTTTGTGTGATGTAAATTTCATCAGCAGTTGTGTTGGGGCAGACATACGTATACGCCTCTAGATTTTTGTGTCAGCTTGGTCCTGTGCATGAACCAGACAACACAACTTGAACATATTCAAAAAGAAGCTGTGAGCACTACTGCACACACACGAATGCTTAACAGAGCAGGGTGTACATCCTCTGTCCACGTCTGCAGCTGTTTGTGTCCATTCAGTTTTTGAGCATACATTTTCATTAAGTTATGACTGATTTTTCGTGCCTGCTTGATTGTGTTTCCCTGTGAAACAGTGAGAAAAAGCACAAGATTGTGCATTCTCCCCTCTGTGTCCAGAAACAGCTCTCCATATGAGATAAGATCTTTGTGAAACCAATTGATGAGTTTTCCATGTTTTGCCAAATTAAAAGCCTACTCCACCCTATAGACGTTGTGGTAAAGCTGGTGTCTCAGTAATACTATACTGAAGCAGATCACACTCATGCAGTTGTTACCATGTGACAGAAGCATAGATTGGCATGAGGGCTCAAGCATTTCTGTTCAAATTCACTAAGCCATGGTTTGCTTTAGTTAGTGGTGGTTTTGTCTCCGTTCCATTTTTACCACCAGTGCCATGCTGTCTTGTCTCTGAGGTTTGTGTCAGGCGAGCTCAGACCTCAGCACCCCGCCTCTAAACTTGATGGGATCCAGAAATGACTGAAGATACAGATCAGACCATCCAGTTGCTCAAAGGCTCCGGTTTCAGCTTCAGCTTTCAGATGAGAGCAAATTGCGCCTGTCTAACTGGCGGGGTGCTTTCATCACCAGTATGGACACTCCATCATGAAATAAGCGGTTAGATTTGTCTGATGAGGGACTACAATAGTACAGACCATCTTATGAAATAGGATCCCCTTGTGAAAACACAACTAAAACGGTCCCTCCCAGGCAATTTTGAAGCAATCATACTAATCAGTTTATTTTTATTTTCTCTTGGCTTCATATGTCAGTTTCTGGTTGGACGGATGGCCTGACTTTTGATGTCTTCCTTGCTCTTTTATGCCGTGGCTGAAGTTGTGAAGTGGCACCATCTGCTGGAAATTCTATGCCACAGGGGCCATTCGATCTGGATCAGACAGTAAGCCAGAGGGGATGCACGAAGATGGAATTTTAAACTGCCTTTTCCCTTCTCACAGTGCTGTTTTAGTACAAGTTGTAGCTCAACGTTTAATGAGTAGCGTGACGAAGGGAAACAATTAGAAACAAGAAGTAAGTAATCCTGACAGTGCGTTCAGTTGATGCCTGTCACATTGCCTCAAGCTTTAATTTTGGCTGAATCCCATGAGGACTCAATGACCCTCATTATTCTAAGTAATTTCGATTTACTTAATAACTAACTACCATGACCTGTTTGAACGGCAGGCCAGTTGGGTAAATGAGGATGATAAACTTTGATGCTCTATAAATTCTCCATTCATTTTTGTTCCATCATCCATCTCTCCATGTTCTAAACCTGCTTTATCCTGAGCAGGTTACATAGAAACAGCAGAAAGAGATGGAGATTGCAGATACATTGATACTGATGGCATTCCTATTGCTTTATATTCTATATAGGATGCTTTGGCACTAGTCAGTCACAGGATGGCACTTCAGCAATTTGTTTCACATCAAATACTATATATGCTCACGTATAAGTCAGGTCTTGAAACCCGAAAAATCGATCATAAAATCAGACCCTGACTTATACGCCCGTTCAAAAATGCGACACTTTATTTTTTTTCTTTATATCTTCTTGCCTCCTCCAATCTCACATCAGTTTCTCAGACGCATTGAATTTTGTTGCAGCAGCGCAGTTACCAATTTCTTTCGCTACTTCAGCAACGTTTAATTTAAAACCAGCTTCATATTTTCTTCTGATCGAACGCTCCATTGTAGATAAGGGATGCTCTTACGATAAAGGTGTATGAGGGTGTGAGATACAAAAAATACAAATTAGTGTAAATGTTGCTTCGGAATAGTTCTGGTATTACCGTGTGGTTACGTAGGCACAATAGAGTGAGAGGTTAGGAGGATGCGCTGATATGGCGCATTGCAGCACCCTTATAGAAAAAAAAAGGCAGTGTGCTCCGTGGTTACTCTGTCAGGTGGGCATTAGCATATCATAATCTCTTGGACCAATAGTGTGAGTTTTCCACATTTGACTTATACGAGCGACATTATAAAATACCAGAAATTATACTATAAAATCAAGTCCTGACTTATCCATGGGAGAACTTATCCGTGAGGATATACGGTAATTACTTTAATCTACATGATCAAATTGTACGTCCCATGTGCATATGGATGAAAAAAATGATAGTGCTGCATTTATTCGTAATACTCATAGCATTCTAACTGATAGCATTATCCATGGCTAATTTATTGTGTACTAGCAAAATACCCGCGCTTCGCAGCGGAGAAGTAGTGTGTTAAAGAGGTTATGAAAAAGTAAAGGAAACATTTTAAAAATAACGTAACATGATTGTCAATGTAATTGTGTTGTCATTGTTATGAGTGTTGCTGTCATATATATATACATATACACACACATATACAGATATATTATATATACATATACACATATATTTTTTATATATATATTTTTTATATATATATATATATATATATATATATATATATATATATACACATACATACATACATATACACACATAGATGCAGTTACAATAACATAGAAATCAATATAAACAACATTAACATCATTATCATATGAGAATATGAAGTAATATATAAGAAGCACATTTCATATAAATATAAATTATTAAACAGTAAAATCTTCTTCAATAATTTGCTACCGTGGCTTTTCGTTGGTCTGTCCAGGATTTTAAATCACATGTAGCTTGCAAACCGTTTCACGTATTGACTTGAAATGTGGTACACATATAATACGTCACGTCTGCTATCCGCTTTATGGGTGATGAATGTATTACTCTTTTTATGTTTATTTTATTTTAGAATCAACTCCTATCTGCGCACACCAGGGCGGCCGTGGGCAGATGCGTATGGTGTATTCACTCCATGTTATCGTGCATTGCGCTGTCACTGGTATTTTCATAAAAGAATTTGAACAATATATAAGAAGCGTATAAATTATTAAACAGTAAAACATTAATATTTAAGAAGTAAAGTTACATTGAGTACTACTGCAGTGCCTTCGGGTATACCTCATTTTTTCTTTGCCCATTACATGCTTAAATGTATACATTTTTTGGTGCACCTACCCGAGAACACACGACATATAACCGACCATGGGAGAAGCATGGATTTTAAACACGCGTTGAGTTCATCTGCTGGTCTCCCTCGTGGAATAACTGGTAATGTTTGAGTAAAATCTACAGCGAGTAAAACGACATTACCTCCTTTTTTTTTTTTTACGATCTCTGAGATCTTGCTTTTTTCGGTTCAAGGCTTCATAAGCTCTTTTATGTTCAATGTTGTACTTAATAAGTACTAATTATCCCAAACCATCATCTTTGAATGTTGCAAGACTTTCGCCTTGTATGTAGATCGGGGTAATTACATTCATTGCATTCCTAGTCTGAATCACAATCTGATTGTATGGGTGGTTACCTGGCACTGTAGGGTTGCCACCCGTCCTTTAAAATACGGAATCGTGCCGCATTTGAGAATGAAATTGCGCGTCCCGTTTTGAATCAATACTGGACGGGATTTATCCCGTATTTTTTTTATCATTTTTTTTTTAAAGCAGCGTCTCATGCAAATCATCCCACACGCATTTTATGAAGATGCCTCCTTTCCTACTTTTGATTGGGTAATACTTGATGTCATCGTTAGTTTGATTGGTGTTTTTAACTGTCCAGTGAGGAGGGTGTGTCTTTTAAGTACAGTCTGCAAAGTGTTGGCACTGAGATATGGCGTCAGCGCCATAGTTGAAGCCCCTAACGTTGCGGTCAGCAAGTCGGCTAACATCCGCCATGTGCCGTCTTTCAGTTGCGAGAAGCAGATCATAGAATGGTTGAAACTGTTGCCCCTAACGTTGCGCCACGGCGTGTGCTTCGTTTATACCTCGTGTCTTCTCATTAAACTTTTATCTCGTGAATATGTTATTGCAATCCGCAGCGGGAGCGTTTCTATTAACTTAATTTAAAGTTACGTTTTACACCGTGCTTTGTTTCCCTTATGAACATGCTTGTGTGCTTAACTCGCTCCATTCTCAATTGTTTAATTAATTTTTTGCTCTTCGCTGTTTGCGGCTGTTCCTTCATTTCCCCCTACTTCGTTCTTTTATCTCACGAATATGTTATTGCAATCCTTAACGGGAGCGTTTCAATAAACTGATTGAAAATAGTTTTGCATTTACCTTTTTAGTAAAAGGCGAGCTTTTAAGCCTGAGAAATCACCCCGTAAATGCACACGTTTAATTGGACATGTGTTAATATGTATGGTTACACAGTATTAAAAGACAGTGAACAACATGAGTTACCTTTCTTCCCGCGTTTGATAAAAGGTGAGCTTTTAAGCCTGAGAAATCACCCCGTAAATGCACACGTTTAATTGCACATGTGTTAATATGTATGCTTACACAGTATTAAAAGACAGTCAAAAATTAACGTAATTTACCTTCGTTCCCGCGTGTGACTCGTGCTGTAAATGTCTTCCTTGTGTTTAGTTCACGTGATTACGTAGGAGGCGTGATGACGCGATACGTGACTCCGCCTCCTCCATTACAGTGTATGGACAAAAAATATGTTCCAGTTATGACCATTACGCTTTGAATTTCGAAATGAAACCTGCCTAACTTTTGTAAGTAAGCTGTAAGGAATGAGCCTGCCAAATTTCAGCCTTCCACCTACACGGGAAGTTGGAGAATTAGTGATGAGTCAGTCAGTGAGTGAGTGAGTGAGTCAGTCAGTGAGGACTTTGCCTTTTATTATTATAGATTCCATAGTACCAGATTAAGATTTGTACTTCAGCCATCACTGGGACTCAAACAGGACCCCCAATTACAACAGGGCATTTTGCACACTGACTCGTGCCTAAATCTGACATTTAAAATCATCAGTAAAACTGAGCCCAACACTGTCAGATGCAATCTGTAACAGGAATAGCTTAACAAAGCTCAAATGGAGACCTGGGAGAATATGGAAACTCCACAGTGGCTGGGAATCAAAGGCAGTAATGCCAGCTATTACACCACAGTCGCCCATCTGTAGGTGTGATTTGTTTCGGTGTTTACTTACTTTATGTATACACAAAGAATATTAATGGTGACAAGCAACATCCATGAAGGTTGGGACCCTGTTGCTCATAGTGGCATGTCAGAAGTACAAGCTCATTTGGGCCCAGATGGCCCATAGTGGTCTGGTGTATATGGGGTCCTGGGAACCCAAAATGTGATAGCTACGTGCACCAGAGTGAAGAAGGCTTGGAATACATCAAAGTGGGAGAGAAACGTTTTGTCTGATCGATTTTTATTTTGACCAAGACTGGGTTGTATAGCCAAAATTCGACGTCATGGTAAAAATTCTGACAGTTTTAGTATTTACGGTTATAATGTATTTGTGTATTCTTTTCAGAACAAAACACGTTTTTAACAACAAATTTAGTACTGATTATTTTTTTTACATTGGCTTGTTAACACACTGCTACTCAAATAAATTCGATAGTGGATATCCACCTCTCCCAAACCATACTGGTTCTTTCATGCTTGTTTATGCTGCTTCTACCTCCGCCAGGCAAACATGGCTCCCTCCTGTCCTACCTTCCTGTTTGCATTGACTCACCAATCGAGTTGAACCACACAGCACTCTGGGTAATTTTCTTAAAGTGCAAGTCTCACTTATTACACACAGTTCATTTACTCTTGACAGTGATCATATAATTGGTATTTGGTAAACTGTATTAACACCAGAGGGGAAATTGTCTTTTCACGTGACCTT
The DNA here is from genome assembly GCF_900747795.2 of Erpetoichthys calabaricus. Classification (NCBI taxonomy): domain Eukaryota; kingdom Metazoa; phylum Chordata; class Cladistia; order Polypteriformes; family Polypteridae; genus Erpetoichthys; species Erpetoichthys calabaricus. Next base: position 76,920,579 of record NC_041394.2, read on the forward strand.
TGGGGGTCAGAGTGTAGGGTCAGCCATTGTACAGCACCCCTTGAGCAATTTTCGGGTTAAGGGCCTTGCTCAAGAGCCCAACGGGGTAGAATTCTTTCTGGCAGTAACAGAATTTGAACCAGCAACCTTATATAATTACAGGATCCTGGGTTCGAATCACTGTTGATGCATCTGCACATTCTTCTCATATCTATGAAGGTGTTCTGTCAATCCATGCGGGAAACAACTAGCAACTTTAAATGAAACAGTTTGAGGTATGCCATGAGACAGATTGGCATCCCATTAGGCAATAGTTTGTGCCATGCAGCTAATGCTTTTCAGATTGGTTTCAGGACTTTGTGAGACTGCTCTTAAATAAGTGGGTTCAATATATGCCATAGAGCCATGGATGTTTTTATGATTGTTAATGTTTAATATCTGCGGTGGGCTGGCGCCCTCCCTGGGGTTTGTTTCCTGCCTTGCGCCCTGTGTTGGCTGGGATTGGCTCCAGCAGACCCTGTAGTTAGGATACAGCGGGTTGGATACTGGATGGTTGGATGTTTAATATTGAATGACATCATGGCACAATGGGTAGCACTGGCACCTCCCAGATCTTGATCCCAGTTTCATTCTTGGTTGGAATGTTTCTGCTTGGAGTTTGCATGTTCTCCACATGTTTTCCTCTGAATGCCTCCCATACTTTAAAACACTGGTGTGATATAATTGAAAGTGTGGTTCTGTGGTTGTGACAATGGAAGGTTTTCAATACCAGTTTTTGTCCTGTAATAAATACGTGAGCTCAGAATGTGGATGAATCAGGCTGTATATATATATATATATATATATATATATATATATATATATTAAGAATTTTTAATCCGGGGGGGTTGGTGGTTATACAGTAAAGTATTGCAGCAGTCTTTATTACAATATATCAGTACAAGTAGAGCTGGGTGTTGGAGCTGATGTCCTGATTCGATTCGATTTCAGTTCACAATGTCCCGATTCGATTTGATTATCGGTTTTATCTTGACTGAATTAGCATAAGCTGATGTATTTGAAGTGCCGGCTTTTTTAGAGATTACTTAACCATGCATAGAGAACATGAATACGATGTGACAAATTTCAGTAACACTTTATTTGAAGAGTGTCTACATAGTGACTTCATAACATATGCATAAGCATGGAATGATATTTAAGAAGAAACACTTGATTAGTAATGAACATTTAATATCAGTATTTGGAAGATGTAGAACAAAATATGATTGTTTTTCCAAAAAAAAACTTTTTCACAGCACTGCACTCATTCAAAATTCACCATAATTTAACTATTATGGGGGGCTTCTTGTTTTAATACAATGTAATGGCATCTACTTTGTAAAACATCTGTGTCATCTTGCAAATATTATTATTATAAAATAATCCAGTATTGCTTCTTAAATAATAAGTATGTTATTCAATAACCTATTCGTGTGTCATGAATCTCCGTGTAGACACCGTTCAACTAATCTGTTAGACAAATGTATTCCTCTATTGGACATTTAAAATAATCTCGAATTTGTGGAAATTAAAGATACAGCGGGAAGACTTGTGTCTTTGTATAATTCTACAACTTGCAAGTCTCTTCAATTGTTCACGTGTAACAGTCACGTTAATCAGTTTTTGAAAGTTATGTTTTTACACTTTCCCCCCAGACAAAAAGGAAATGTTATAAAATGAGGATCTTGAGCTAATGCTTGTTGACAGTAGCATTGGATGAATGGAACACAAAAATAAAAGAACCGGCCATCATGATGGACATTGCCACTAATATGATCCGTACAGTTTAGCTTATGGACATACCCCACACCGGCTGCTTTGTGCATATGCTCACCTTGGTATCTCTGGCTGCTCTGAAAATTCCAACAATTGGCCGCTTGCTTGGCCAGGTGAGGTGCATTGAGAAGCATTGTTTTAATGGACCTTCCAATGCACAAACTTCTGACTGATGCAGTCATGAGATGAAACGTTCATTGGAAAGTTTTTTGGAACAGCAGCCAGTCTGAATAGCTCTGCATACTGTATAGGCAGAGAGGGTGCTCTCTGCAACACATCCTCCACAGATGTCCCATCGTTTGTAATGTAGTGACATTTGATTGTCACGTAGGAATCTGCTGCCCTGGATTTTCAGCTATCACAAGTTAGGGCTGTTCTGTCTGCTGATCTGAGAGACGTGGCAATGCTTTGCTTAAGATCTTCATAAAGCCAAGGTACAATAACTTTACTCGTTTTCTTTTTGGTCGGTATAGCATACTGTAGTTCAAAAACCTGAATCATTTGTGGAAAGCCCTCGTTTTAAACAATGGTGTATGGTCTCATATCTTTACAGATATAAACTGCTATAGTTTCTGTTGTTTTTTGGGTACAAGGTGAATCGAATGGGAGGTTGGAATTACCCGCCACCTCCAGTGTGGACTGTTTATGGTCTACTCGTTTACGTTTATGTTTATGGGTGATGTCAGGATAAATGATTTCTCAAATTTGTTGTATTGCAACAAATAATTAACTTCTGAGCTTCAGAGTTTACTTATGGCTTTGCTTTTATTTAGTTGTTCTTTACTGAGGCACCATTTGAATCCGCAGGAAGTCCACACATCTGATTTAACTGTCGAAGGCCCCAATTAGATACTAAAGTGCATTTTCCATAGAAAGCCTTAACAGGTGCATTAGTACCATCTAGTGGATCGGATGCCAAAAACAAAGATAAGAAAAATCTACATACAGTAACTGAGTAGGATAGAGATTCACAAGATCAATGTTGAGACATTGCGAATCAATATCAAATCGTTTAAGCGAAAAATAACGATTAATCAGAAAATCAATATTTTTACCCAGGCATATATACAGGTATCCATTTTGTTTTTTGTAACGTTCACCACATATATGTATAGGGAATAATAATAATAATAATGCAGTAATGCTAACATATGTGGCGTGCCATCTGTTAGAATGCATAACAGAATGCATTCCAATAACAACAGAAGTTGGAGCTTGTAGAGATATTTCTGTATCAAATACTGTGTTCACTAAGTCAGCGTTTCCTTGAAGGGCTAACTATTAAGTCAAAAACATAAATAAATAAACAACTTTGTTTATTTTTCTTATTTATTTTCCTTACCTAACCTTTACCTGTAGTCTTTTTCTTTCGACCATCTTAGATCTGTGATCCGGATGGAGCTCTCCATTTTATATGTCAGTGGACAGACCATCAGGTGCTACGCTGCTATCAGCAAAAGCCAACGTAGCAGCAACCATTAAAAGACAGTAGAAGAAATAAACAATAAAATACTGAATGAATGAAAAATGAATCACCTATATGTTGAGCAATGAATAGTGAACAAAAGGGTAACAGAAATAAGTTACATAGTGGAAAAAGACAGACTTAAAATAATAAAACAGAATTGTGACATTTATGTAACAATTGACTTTTGTTTTTTTAATCTTAACAGGAGGAGGCCATTCCTGAACTGGAAATTGATGTGGATGAACTACTTGACCTGCCAAGTGAAAATGACCGGGCAGCAAGAGTGAAGGTGAGTGGTGGAAATGGCAGAGAGTAAAACTTAATGGGCTTTTTACTCCTTAGGGAAAAGAGTGTGGGGTGATTGCTTTAATTTCTACAAGTTTTAAATAGTCTTAAGTTGATGGGTAGCCTAGTGGTAACCAAATCTACAAGTCCATTGAGTGTAATAAAATAGATTTCTGACAATTTCTGACTGATGATTGCCTATTTTAGCTTTGGTTTTCTTTATTGATGCTGTCTATGTGAAGGATTACAAGCAGTAATAAGATACACAGCATCAACATTTCCGATGCGACTTCTCTTTTGTAGTTGTGCTTTGCTCCATTTCTTTGTTTATTTTTAGTATTTTGTTTTAAATGTCAGCTTCACAGTAAAGACTACCATTACGATTGCACAGCATTCTTTTAACTTGAATAATTACATTCCTTATCTTAACTAACCGATCTACCAAAAGTAAAATATAATATAACCAGTTAACATTAAAGGTGGGCCATCTGCTGTAGTGGCACAGGCACGGGGCATAAGGCTTTTTAATTCATTGCCATAAAGTCACTTAATCTGTCATTGCTCCATCTGTTAAAAATATATCAAATCTATAGTCATATGTCTTGATTTTGTAGAGATACCTTGGGTAAATAATCCTCAAAGAAAAGTACTTAGCCACTATTCCAGTAGTTATCAATGCAGTCTTGTGCTTATAGGTTTTTATTCCACCCGTTTCTTAGGCTATTGATCCCTCCTTACTTCTCATTGATTTTATATTATTATGTTATTTTTTGTTCAAGCACAGTAATGGGATTTTTGTAAGAAATTAAAATATTTCTATTTTTTGGCCATAGCTTGAATTACTTTTGTTTGGTGTATGGACGTAATACTATGAGAAATGCCTTGTTTAGTATGTTGCCTGGCAATAAAGTTCAAATTCCAATATTTAACTCTTTTGCCAATTACTTTCTCACTCACCTTTTCCTGTGTAGTTTGCTCACTTTTATCCAAATACTGACAGTTAGCAACAAGGAGTGCAGAAACAGGTGCTTGATACTTCACAGACCGTTCTTGGTTTGAATCCCACACCCAGTAGTGTGGAGTTTGCATGTTCTGCCAGAATCTGCATAGGTTTTTTCTCCCACATCCCCAAAGATGTGCATGGTAGCTTAATTTGCCATTCCAAATTGTACCAGGGTCAGGTATATTGGTGTGTACACTACCGGTCATAATGTTTAGGACACCACCATTTTTTTCCATTTTTTCTTCAACTTTAATCAGCTGAAATGCAATGAATGACCTAAAATGGCAAAAAAGTAAGTAGTAACCTGCCAGAGGTTTAAATTTAAAGTTCACGTTAGCAAAAACGGAAACAATGGAAATTTCAGAATATTACAAATGGGTCTTTTTCAGGGAACAACTAATAGGTTACATCGTAAAGATGTTCTGCAGCAATTAAAGTAAATTAAGCCTTGCAAGCTGAAGCAAACAATTTGCACAGGTGTCCCAACTTCTGTTGATTACTTAAAAATCCTGTGTTTTAAAGAAGAGCAGGAACAGAAAGTGTTACTACACCATATGAAGTACTACTTGGACAATACTGCACTCTAGAAAGTTGTAAATTCCAGTGGTAATGGGAAGAAAACAATTAACAAATGAAATGAGACAGAGAATTATTATTACCCTTAGGTGTGTAGGCCTTTCAGTTAGACAAATTACAAAAAGAATCAGAGTGCCAGTGACTACTGTGCCCTACACAATCCACAAAGGTAACTGGTAGAAACTGTGATAGGAAGAGATCTGCGGATCACCAGCATGTGTGATAGGCGCCTCAAAGCACAACAGCTTCAAGCACAGCTTAACAGTGGACGAAAAAAGTCTCACTTTCTCACTACTGTAACAAGGAGAGTTTGTGCTGCAGGTTTGACAGGGTGAGTGGCAGTAAGAAAGCCATTCCTTAAAGGACAAAATAGGGCCTTGAAATACTGGCTATGGACTACTGCAGACTGAACGAAAGTTTTATGAACTGATGGATCAAAATTTGAAATCTTTAGTTCAGTATGTAGGGTGTTTTGTACACTGTCAAGTTTGTGTAAGCATGGTTCCTCAGTGTGTGACACCAACTGTCAAACATGGAGGAGGAAGTGTGATGGTCTGGGGTTCTTTTGCTGGAGGCAGAGTTGGTGACTTGCACAGAGTGAGTGGCCTTCTGAATCAGAAAGGTTACCACAGTTTGGCTGTTATATATCAATAAAAGGTGGCTACTTTGATGAATCAAAAATTTGAATAACATTTGGTACACTTAATAGATCCCTGACTAATTTTTTTATTTGTCATAGTTTATTTTTTCTATGCCATGATTTCATGAAATATTAAAACATTAAACTGCGTGCATTTCCTTAAAAACTGGAAAAAACTGGGGTGTTCTAAAACTTTTCACTGGTAGTGTATACGTGAGTGAAGTCTATGGTGGACTGGTGCCCTCTCCAGGGCTGGTCCCTGCCTTGCACCCAATGCTGCCTTGATAGAGTCTGGCTCACTGTGCCCCTCACTTGAACTAACTACTTCTGAGAAAGTTATGTTCAAAGCATTTATCTTAAGGTAATTTGTATTGTTGTCATTGGATGTACTGTACCACTGTGACAATATTAAAATTTACTGCAGTACTAGTGACCATTTTTCTTCCCAGGACCATAAATAACTATAAAAGTCAGACTTAATTACAGTAGTTTACTTTAGCTTGCATCAAGATGTTTACTGCCATACAGAAGTTAACCTTTGTTTTTCATCTGAACTGAAAAGCACCCATAAGGCATTGCTACTGCTCCATTACATTACAAGGACACACCTGATTTTAAACCAGTTTGAAAGGTGTGTTTTATTTTCTTTATTTTCTGTTTAACTTAAACAGGGGTAACAGTGTCAGTGATGCGTCACTTCTCTCCTCCTTTGTGTTCTTTTTTTGGAGTGTTTATGGCTATGTGGAGTGTGATACCATTGGGAATGTTGCTTGTCAGATTTTGTGCAGTTGAGAACTTCAAGTTCCGCTTTGCTGTTTCTCGGAAATGCAAATGTACAAGCACTCCATTGCATGGCTACACCTAAGGTCGTCCACAAGATGTTTTTTTTGGGGGTCAACAGTTCAAAACTTGCTTACATTGAGCTTGTGTTAGTTGTCTTGGGGGTTTGTTGATGGGGCCACATTTCAGTATTTCTATGGAAGCATAGCAAGCATATTAGGCCATAATAGAAGTGATCCACAGAGTGGAAGAAAATCAATTTAAACAAGCAGCTTAAAAGCTGAGTGGTTGTGACAAGCTTTAAATACAGTGGAGTGCATCTGGGCTCCTTTGACCCAGTAATTGAGAACAACGTGGTGTAGTGGTTAAGGCCTTGGACTTCAAACCCTGAGTGTTCAAATCCCACTACAGACACTCTGCGACTGGGAACAAGTCACTTCACCTGCTTCTGCTCCAGTTGTGGAAAAAAGAAAAGGAGATCTAATTAACTGTTTCTTTCAAATGTTTTAAGTTGACTTGAATAAGGTGTTGCAAAATAATAAATAATAATATTTGAGTATTAACAATAGATACTCTGAATGTTGCTTATTTTATTCTGTTAAGCATTAGTGTTAAAAATTATTTTAGACAAGGAAACAAGAACATATGGCTAGAGTTCCAGTCTAGTCAAAATATTTTCGCGTCTTTCAAGATGTCTGTCTCCCCAGTGATTTAATTTTGCAAAGTCCTGCCTCTTAGCATAGCTTGTTCATATGAGCCCTCTGGAAAGTTGAAAATTATTCATTATTCATTTTGTCTGCTTTCTAACACATGCAACACTTGTGACTTGGTACTTCAATATTATTATTTTTCTTTTCTCTTTTAGGATCTCCTGGTTGACTGTTATAAACCCACGGACGTAAGTTTTTTTTTACGATTATTTTATGATTATTTTTATTTTATCTGTTTTTTTTTTGGTAATGTTAATATTATAGCTGCGTGAACACAGGGCAGTCCTCACGTCTTGGAGTCCAAATCATTTCCACTCTCTGAATGCTTAGGCTGAGTGTCTCTAAGCACACCTTTGGCAGCCTAAAGTAAGGGAAGTCAGCTTTTTTGTTCTTCTCTTTGTAATCACAGATGTCACAAAAAAGGAAGCATAAGAACAACAGGCCTTCATCACAGTTTGTGATCCTAACTTACGTAACAGTCAGGCCAGGGTGATGCTGTCCAGTTGTCTCTGTTGCTTCAAACGAGATTCACTTCCTTCCATTCTCACCTCTCCGTTTTTTTTCCTTGTTGTTTTAAGCTGTTGTCCTCAGGGTCTCTCCAGATAAAGTATCTTTTCAGTCTAAACTCCTGGGCCACTGTTATTAGAGTGTCACCTACCTTTCAACTATAGTGTATGTGGCCACAACTGGGACTTATCTTATAAAGACCCCAACCAGTATCAAAGTTTCAGAACATTGCACCAGTGAACTCGGAAGCTAAACTTTTGGCTTAAATTTAGCTCACCAGCTTCAATTGGTCATCTGTCAACTGTTCCCAGATCACACTTAGTTTATCTCATACATAGATGTCTCTTTTTTCTTATTTTTTGCGGCCAGTTTTTTGTTATTAGAAGTATATTTGAAAAATATAAAGGAACTGGTAGTTTAGTTAAATAGGATGTATATATTAAAAAGACCTCCCAGTCCTCTCCGTATGAGTCAGAGCTTTAATGAAAGGATATGGCATAATGGCAATATTTGGGTTTCTGCAGTAGTTGGCAATAACCTGAAAGGAAATTTGAATAACAGTAAAATGGCCATGGTCACCAAATAACATGTTCTTCATGTCATTGATGCAGCCTCCTCATTTCTACTCCCTGCAGCACTGCTATCGCTGAGTGACATTGGTCTTTCATCTGTCTGGTTTTGTGCAGGGCAGACTTTGGTGCAGAGTTTGTGGGCATGATTGAAACATTATACTCCACTATTGTTGAAACATTAAGATGTCCCCCTTCCATTTTATTCATGAATCCAGGCAGGGATATCTTCCTTCCCCCTGTTCTCTGTGTCGGTAGACCACCTGGGAGCTCTACGTACAGCAATGCATCAAAGCTTCTCATATCCCTGTATCAACACATATTACAAATCCCAGAATCCCTTTCTAATCTGTTGGTGATATTCTATATCTAGGTGATGCTCCTAAAGATCCCTAGCATGTTTTATTTGTTTTGAAATCTTCAAAAGCATGTCAGGCTATAAAATGTAACTGGTTGAAATGTTCAGTACTTCTAAATCTTTCTGTCCAGCTTGCCACTTTCCCCAAGTACCATCTTTGTTGCTGACAGGTTGAAGTATCTAGGCATTGACTTCTCTATATAAGAGACCTCCACTACTGATTTCCATTGTGTAGGTGCAGATGTCAGAATGTTAATCCTATTGTGGTCGGCTATTCCTTTAATTTTTTTTTACTACAACTCGGACATTGTCAATATGAATTTTGTTACTAGACTCCATCAAGTTTTATGATTCCCCTATCCCCATACTGGACAGAGGTTCAGAGGGCAGGAGAATCATGTTGAAATATTCACTTCTAATCTGTGACAGGTGTCTTGCTTCCAGATTTAGAATTGTATAAGGGGGAGTCAAGCTAAAGTTAGAAAATGGGATTTATTAGAAAATGAAAAAAAACCTAAACAAAGCTGATAATGTCATTTCTCAATGTAGTCTCCATCCTTTTTAATGTGCTTGCACCACACCTGCCTGGAAGTGCCTGGATTCCAAGAGAATAAAAGGTTTTGTCTTGCCCTCGCAACCACTCTTCCACCAAGTTATTGTCAAACACTACATGCTGAGGAGTACTACAGTCACTAGTGAAAGTTACGGTGACTTGCTGGAGACCAATGTGAAGCCTGCTATTCGATCCAAGCAGCAGGAACTGCTGTCTCAAGCAGTCCTTTTGCTGCAAGACAATGCCCACCCACACACTGCTAAGATCACCATGGCTTGTCTGGAGAAACTGAAGTTTGAGGTATTGCCACATCCTCCTTATTCACCAGATTTGGCACTGTGTGATTTCCACCTTTTTGGACCACTAAAAAAACCATCTGGGTGGTCATCGATTCAAGACAGATGATGACGTGAAGGAAGCGGTGCACGAGTGGTTGCAAGGACAAGACAAAACCTTTTATTCTGCTGGAATCCAGGCACTTCCAGGAAGGTTGTGCAAGTGCATTGACAATGGTGGAGACTACATTGAGAAGAAGGTTCATTCCATTTTCTGATACATCCCATTTTCTAACTTTAGCTTGACTCCCCCTCGTATCTCTAGGCCAATGTGAGACTGAGTGACTCCTTCTGTCTCTCTAACTTGATTTCCTATCAAGTCTGCAGTTGCCCTCCCAAATTAATTAAATCCAACTCTATGTGCCAATATGAATTTTAAGGTCTGAAAGCTTCCCCTAGGGCCCACTATAGCATATGCTATTTAAATCTGGTCCAAAACATAAAGGCAGTTAGGCCCTACTCCGATGACACAAAATGCTGTCTGTAATTCAGGTGCTGTGTATATTCCTGGGTTCCATTATATTCTTGGCCATTTGGCATGTCTTCAGACTGAGTCAGGTCCCTCCTTTCATCTCAGGCACTCAGTAACAGTTTGATTCCACACAGTGAATGCAGCTTAACCAACCTCCCTCTCCCATACAAATCAGCATCCTTCTTCGCAAAACGATACAGCACTTTAATCTCAGGTACAAGCAGCAGAGTTCAAAATGCACAGATTTTTAAAATACCGTTGCTATATTCCAGAGTGCAGACTGTTATAGTCTCTGTACAGGCTGTTTTTCCTTTCTTCTTGCTTTCCAATGCGTATCTGCTTTTGAACTGTCCCACTAGTATGTATTTCCGGTCTAGTCTGTTTTGCTGAGCAGATGAATTTAAATAGGGAAACGGGTGGATGAAAACAAGTCTAGTTCATAGCTGAGAAATCAGTCAATTTTAAATTCAAGTCAAAGTTTCTTTTTACCAGGAAACCAGAAACAAAACACACTGGCTAAACTCTGTCTTTATACAATATCAGTGTGACCACTAGGGGGAGACCAGAACCCAAACACCAGGCACAACTCAGTCACACACAAGTTCAAGATCAAATAAAAATATTATTTATTTGGTAAAACCACCTTGTCACAGTACCAAACAACCAATAAAGCACCTGAGTCTCTCTTTGTGTCTCCTCCGTAAGCGTCCTCCAGCTGCCTCTCAACTCTAATTCCTCAAGTGAGGCAATATGCCTCCTTTTTTAGTGGACCCGAGTACACTTTTGGTTTCATGCCATTGCATGCCAGAAGCATTTCAGGGTCGTATAGAAGCTTACCAAGATAGTGAGGTCTGTTCTTCACAGCACCTGCACTTTAATTGTCCCAGGCAACCATACTAGTGTCCGGGGTGAACTGTTCAAAATATCCATTCTCCCTTCATCCATCCATTACCTGGGCATTCCAACTAGGACAGAAACAGAGGACCATCCCTGCCGGGTTATATCTCCATTCTTGTGTTCCATCCATTACAGGACATCATCCTCCACCCTAGTCAGGATGCCCATTGGGATGCCGGTCTGGCACTTACACAGATAAACCAGAAACATCCAAGCCTGATCTTTTAAGCTGTCTGTACAATACCATCATGCATCACACATTTCCATACAAACTCATGGTGACTACTGCACCACAAAATGGTGGCACTCGCAAAAATCCAGATGGCATTGGAAAAAAAATGTAGAAATAGATTTAGTGGCCTAAAAAACCATAGCAGTCATAAATTAATTGTCAGAAGCCAATTTCAGTAATGAGGAAAAAATTAAAAAACATAACATAATCACAATATAGTCATGCTCTTTTCCCATAATTCTTTCTCATAAATTATCACAGGAAAAATTCAAGTATTTGCAATAAAAAGCATTTAAAATCAAGTTGACTATATGGCTACATTGGATGGAAAGAGAATTAGAATGATCTCATGCAAAGAGCAGTTTAGATATTTTTGAGGAAGATATTTTCTTTTGAAAAACTACTGACCGTGGTTTATTGTTGATTCTCATCTTGATGCCTTTCACATTTGTTTCTTGTAATTTTTGCTTGTGTATACCTTATATATGGACCATGATATTCTCTTACACCTCCATATCACACCATGTGCTTGTAAGCATCATACACATTGAATCTGCCTTGGAATGGATATGTTGTCTTCAGTGATGGACCGGCTGTCAGGTCTCCATGCCATTTTACTGTAGTTGTCATAGTCTATTGGCACCATCTTATTATTGGTAACTGACTTAGGGTAGTCAGCATCAGGAAATAAAAACTTTTTGAGGCTTTAAGAAATTTTTTGGTAAAAAAAAAATTATATATATATATATGGGGGGATGCGGGCAGAAATTCCCAGACATAGTTTAAAAACGCTATTGTAAAACTTACAGCAATTCCCTTTTAGTCCCTTTTTACTTCTCTTCAGTTGCAATACACATATCGAATTGCTTCTTTCACTCCTGGAAAGATTTCCTGTACTCATCATTTGTTTCCATATCTAGAACCCCCTGTGTTCCAGGGAGTGCTATCTAGTGATTATGGGGCTGTGAAGCAATGACCACACTGTTACTGTGCAAGAACTTGACTGACAGCGCGGTGTGTGAAGATGTGTTGTCATGGTTGAATGTCCAGTTTTGTGTGTGCCACTGTTCTGAACATTTTTCCTGATGCTTTCCCATAGACACATCCGCAGTTCAGTGTAATGTTCCTGATTAACTGTCTGTCCGTGGGGAGCAAACTGTTTAAGATTAAGTCAGTAAATGTTAAAAAATGTGATCATCATTGTCTCTTAAAAATTTGCCATGGTGACACAGGAAAAAAAAAAGTCACGCACAATTGTGGACTAGATGGCAGAAATACACACTTGGTCAGTCGGTACCATGCCACTCAGCAGACTGATTAACCAGACAGTGGGTGATACCTAGCAGCATATTTGGTAACTACACCATAATCGCGTACTATTGTGTATGTGTGTATAGGGTAAAGGTTATTTCCATCCTGAAAAGGAAAGTAGGACTATATAGCTATATAGCTTTCATCGGGTGTGTGACTGAAAAGGAAACAGCAGGTAACATATATAAGAGGGGAAGACGGATGCAACACCAGGGCAGATGAAAGGATAAAAGGTGAGAGCAGGTGAGAAATCTACCATTAGGGAAAATGAAGAGATAGATTTAAAAGACCTGGAGAAATATATGGCTGAGAATGAGTTTAGCTTTGTCTGGTTTGTCACTGAAAAGTGTTTTGAAGACCTGTGAAAGAACACAAACAAGGAGCTCGGAGAGAGGTCAGTGTGGCTATGGTCAGATGATGTGAAGTGCTCTAAGATGGGCTTTGTAAGGTCTTTGATTGTAAGAGTTTGAACATGCTCCCTGAACTAGTCTGCTAGATTGCTGGATACTTCAAACAAAGAAAGAAATGCATATTACTTTGTAGGTATTACATAGCATGTTTTTTATGTTGTTTTAATATTATTTTTTGGTGTTTCCTTTATAGTTTATAGTGCACTGGATCTTATAAATGGGTGTGCACTTTGTAAGAAGAAATTAAATTGTGTTCACTTTGTGTTTTTTAATCTTCTTCTCCTCCACTTTTTGCCGAAAGGAGTTTATTTTCTCACCCTGCCTCAAGAACATAAAAATATCTTTATGGCGAAACTGAACAATTGGTTCAAAGCGTTTCAGCTATTCCTTATTAAATATTCAATAACTTTTATTCATTATTAAAGACCTATTAGAATTACTAAACTATATACTTAGTGATTCCAAAGGAGCATTGATTTAAATTGAGATGGGATTTTCATCTGTCAGTATTTAGGGATTGGCAGCAATGGGAGGCGTTGGTTCTGTTTCTAGGCCAGAACCGTGGAAAAGGTCTCTGGTGTACTGCCACCTTGCTCTGCATGGAGCAGCTTTGGTAATGGAGAAGGTGGATGGATTAGTATTCTGTCAGGAACCATTTAGAGTGTTGAGCATGAGAGGGCCTCTCCAAATTTTCATTTATTGTCCTCCGGTGTAAGGAACACTCATACTTCAATATGTTTTGTAAATTTAACCAAAGCATTTTTTAAGCAAACAATTTGAATAAATTAAAATGTTAATGAAAATGTATTTTCTTTTTGTTAAGTGAGGTTTTCTACACTGGCGTAAATGAGAAGCTGACTTTCCAGCGGATGCCAAATTAGCTGCTATTGACGCCATTTAATTTGTTCCAGACATTTGTATTTGAATAACAAAGTCGGTGTAGTGCTAATTGCAGCATTATGCATTCAACTTAAACGGTAAAGAGAGCGAGCAGCGTTTCTAAAGAGGTGGCCAGGTGCTTTTCAGCTTAACAAAAGGCACGGGGCCTTTGAGCTCCTTGTCGAAGTAAAGAGCCTTGTCTTCTCAATGATAACTGGTAATAGTTCCAAATATGCTGACTGTATTTTAATGCTTTGTGCTGCACAAAGATGTCCTCGACTTCCCTTCCAATCTGTACATACCACAATGATAGAAAAAGCTTTTTACTGCAGGGGTCTCCTCAGTGGTCTTGGCCACACAAAGGATCAGCAGATTATGTGCTCTTTACTGCTGCCAGAACCTAAGGAAATGACTGAATTATCTCTCTCTGAATAGAAACCTTTTAAAACCCCTGACTTACAAACCTATAAATTAACAACACTCAGGACCGTCTGCAGTCACTTAATAACACACTAAACATGCTAGACACCTGACATCTTCTGGCACCACCAGCCTTCTCGATATCCCATTAGACTAATTGATATTCACTTTTAGCATTGTTACCCTGTGGAGTTCTCTCCATGGGTCTGTCTGTGATATTCTGTTGATCACAATATTTCAAGCTTCATCAGAAATCCTGTGCTCCTTCTTTGCTGTATTTGTTGCGTCATTGCTGACTTTTGTATGTTTATTGTCAGATTCCTATGAACTGATATCCACTTGTTATGAATAAAATCGGTCTTGACACCAAAATGTTTGCACTCTTTTTCCCCATCTCCACATATACTGTATCTTTGTAATTTATTAGAGGGCTTATTATAATTACATAGGTGGTCCCTGTCCGACAAAGAAAGTGGCATTTTGTTTGTGCAAATTATCTATCTAATTCATCGCATATATATAGAAAATCATTAAATGAGGCATTATTTTCAGAAGACTGCCTAATCAGATACAGTAAGTCATTCAGATTTGTCACCTGGAATGTTATTCACATTTAGGTAGGAGAGAAACAAAAGTCTTCACTGCTAGCACAATTTTTCTTGTCTCACCAGCCAATAATCATTGGATCACAACTATGTTACATCCTCACTTATCATCCTGGCCACACTATGTATTTAATGACCATGTGTATAAACAAGATTCTGTAAATCTCAAATTTTCATTTTGCTTTCTGGAAAAGATTTGGATCTACATACACGTCTTTCCAAGTAGAGAAACATAGTCTCATTTATGATGTGACTGTGGACATGAGTGTAAATCTAATCAATTTCCTAAAGCATATTTATTAAATTGGAAGTTGCGTATATTAAAAAGTACACTTTAGAGATATTATCGTTGTATGCAGAAAAAGCATTTGATATAGTTGAATGGAGCTACCTTTTCACTAAATTGGAGAAATTTGGGTTTGGCCCGAACATTTGTGCATGGATCAAATTAATTATACCAATCCAAAAGCGTCAGTTTGTATTAACAACATTAATTAAGACTACTTTAAATTAGAACGTGGTACCAGACAAGGATGCTCCTTGTCACCACTGCTTTTTGCAATTGCCACTGAGCCACTGGCAGTTCACTGTCAAAATGCTATTGAAATAAAGAGGATTATCAGAGAAGGACTGTAACAGAAAGTTTCTCTATATGTAGATGATATGGTACTGCATGTATCAAACCTACAAAATATTGTGCCTGAAGTCCTAACAGCACTAACAGAATTTCAAAAGATTTCTGGTCTCAGAATCAATTTGAATAAAAAGTACACTTTGGCACCATTTGCATCTGGCATTTATGTTTACATTTTATATTTTGGATTGCATTTGAATATAATTTAGCCAAATAACATATAAACTTGGCTTTAAAATGTTTCTCCAGTATCTGAATCATACTTAAATAGAAATCTGACGTTACCTTCACCATGAAAATTTAAAATTCGCTTCTGATTATGTGGTTGTTTGTATGCAAATAGAAAACACAGTTGCATTTACACTTGTCTTAAATATGGCTGCTATCCGTTTGTGGCTACCTGCAAAAATGAGATTTGATCACAAGCACATTTTCCCTGTTTTTTTATGTTGTCAGGTGCTACTTGATTGTGATCAGATCACCAAAAACGTACATTAATTCTAGGTTTAAAGGGAGTCTTTAATGTGTGTGAGGTGCACGTGCACAATTCAGGATAACCATAAAAGTACAGCCAATTAGACAGGACACACTCCGTCAGAAGAGATTTCAGAGAAGGTGATGGAGGGTAAAGACAACTCCAATTGTCAGTTTCGTGAAGCACATTTTATTTGGCAGCATTATCATCCATCCATCCATCCATCCATCCATTGTCTCCCGCTTATCCGAGGTCGGGTCGCGGGGGCAGCAGCTTGAGCAGAGATGCCCAGACTTCCCTCTCCCCGGCCACTTCTTCTAGCTCTTCTGGGAGAATCCCAAGGCGTTCCCAGGCCAGTCGAGAGACATAGTCCCTCCAGCGTGTCCTGGGTCTTCCCCTGGGCCTCCTCCCGGTTGGACGTGCCCGGAACACCTCACCAGGGAGGCGTCCAGGAGGCATCCTGATCAGATGCCCGAGCCACCTCATCTGACTCCTCTCGATGCGGAGGAGCAGCGGCTCTACTCTGAGCCCCTCCCGGATGACTGAGCTTCTCACCCTATCTTTAAGGGAAAGCCCAGACACCCTGCGGAGGAAACTCATTTCAGCCGCTTGTATTCGCGATCTCGTTCTTTCGGTCACTACCCATAGCTCATGACCATAGGTGAGGGTAGGAACATAGATCGACTGGTAAATTGAGAGCTGAGCCTTGCGGCTCAGCTCCTTTTTCACCACGACAGACCGATGCAACGCCCGCATTACTGCGGATGCCGCACCGATCCGCCTGTCGATCTCACGCTCCATTCTTCCCTCAGTCGTGAACAAGACCCCGAGATACTTGAACTCCTCCACTTGGGGCAGGATCTCGCTACCAACCCTGAGAGGGCACTCCACCCTTTTCCGGTTGAGGACCATGGTCTCGGATTTGGAGGTGCTGATTCTCATCCCAGCCGCTTCACACTCGGCTGCGAACCGATCCAGAGAGAGCTGAAGATCACGGCCTGATGAAGCAAACAGGACAACATCATCTGCAAAAAGCAGTGACCCAATCCTGAGCCCACCAAACCGGACCCCCTCAACACCCTGGCTGCGCCTAGAAATTCTGTCCATAAAAGTTATGAACAGAATCGGTGACAAAGGGCAGCCCTGGCGGAGTCCAACTCTCACTGGAAACGGGTTCGACTTACTGCCGGCAATGCGGACCAAGCTCTGGCACTGATCGTACAGGGACTGAATAGCCCTTATCAGGGGGGCCGGTACCCCATACTCTCGGAGTACCCCCCACAGGATTCCCCGAGGGACACGGTCAAATGCCTTTTCTAAGTCCACAAAACATATGTAGACTGGTTGGGCAAACTCCCATGCACCCTCCAGGACCCTGCTAAGGGTATAGAGCTGGTCCACTGTTCCGCGACCAGGACGAAAACCACACTGTTCCTCCTGAATCCGAGGCTCGACTATCCGACGGACCCTCCTCTCCAGGACCCCTGAATAGACTTTTCCAGGGAGGCTGAGGAGTGTGATCCCTCTGTAGTTGGAACACACCCTCCGATCCCCCTTCTTAAAGAGGGGGACCACCACCCCGGTCTGCCAATCCAGAGGCACTGTCCCTGATGTCCATGCGATGTTGCAGAGGCGTGTCAGCCAAGACAGTCCTACAACATCCAGAGCCTTGAGGAACTCCGGGCGTATCTCATCCACCCCCGGGGCCCTGCCACCAAGGAGTTTTTTGACCACCTCGGTGACCTCAGTCCCAGAGATGGGGGAGCCCACCTCTGAGTCCCCAGGCTCTGCTTCCTCATTGGAAGGCATGTTAATGGGATTGAGGAGGTCTTCGAAGTATTCCCCCCACCGACCCACAACGTCCCGAGTCGAGGTCAGCAGCGCACCATCCCCACCATATACAGTGTTGACACTGCACTGCTTCCCCTTCCTGAGACGCCAGATGGTGGACCAGAATCTCCTCGAAGCCGTCCGAAAGTCATTCTCCATGGCCTCCCCAAACTCCTCCCACGCCCGAGTTTTTGCCTCAGCAACCACCAAAGCCGCATTCCGCTTGGCCTGCCGGTACCTATCAGCTGCCTCCGGGGTCCTACAGGACAAAAGGGTCCTGTAGGACTCCTTCTTCAGCTTGACGGCATCCTTCACCGCCGGTGTCCACCAGCGGGTTCGGGGATTGCCGCCACGACAGGCACCGACCACCTTACGGCCACAGCTCCGGTCAGCTGCCTCAACAATAGAGGCACGGAACATGGCCCATTCGGACTCAATGTCCCCCACCTCCCTCGGGATGTGGTCGAAGTTCTGCCGGAGGTGGGAGTTGAAGCTACTTCTGACAGGGGGCTCTGCCAGACGTTTCCAGCAGACCCTCACAACACGTTTGGGCCTACCACGCCTGACCGGCATCCTCCCCCACTATCGAAGCCAACTCACCACCAGGTGGTGATCAGTTGACAGCTCCGCCCCTCTCTTCACCCGAGTGTCCAAGACATGTGGCCGCAAGTCCGACGACACGACCACAAAGTCGATCATCGAACTGAGGCCTAGGGTGTCCTGGTGCCAAGTGCACATATGAACACCCCTATGCTTGAACATGGTGTTCGTTATGGACAATCCGTGACGAGCACAGAAGTCCAATAACAAAACACCGCTCGGGTTCAGATCAGGGGGGCCATTCCTCCCAATCACGCCCTTCCAGGTCTCACTGTCATTGCCCACGTGAGCATTGAAGTCTCCCAGCAGAACGAGGGAGTCCCCAGAAGGTATGCCCTCTAGCACCCCCTCCAGGGACTCCAAAAAGGGTGGGTACTCCGAACTGCTGTTCGGTGCATACGCACAAACAACAGTTAGGACCCGTCCCCCCACCCGAAGGCGAAGGGAGGCTACCCTCTCGTCCACCGGGGTAAACCCCAATGTACAGGCTCCAAGTTGGGGGGCAATAAGTATACCCACACCTGCTCGGCGCCTCTCACCGGGGGCAACTCCAGAGTGGTAGAGAGTCCAGCCCCTCTCAAGGAGATTGGTTCCAGAGTCCAAGCTGTGCGTCGAGGTGAGCCCGACTATATCTAGCCGGAACCTCTCAACTTCGCGCACTAGCTCAGGCTCCTTCCCCTTCAGAGAGGTGACATTCCACGTCCCAAGAGCCAGTTTCTGTAGCCGAGGATCGGACCGCCAAGGTCCCCGCCTTCGGCCACCACCCAACTCACACTGCACCCGACCTCCTTGGCCCCTCCCATAGGTGGTGAGCCCATGGGAAGGGGGACCCACGTTGCCTCTTCGGGCTGTTAAGAATTAAAATGCTGAGTTGGAAAATACTGCTGCTGCAATTGTTGCTTCTTGCAGTTGGACTATTGTTGAGGAATAAATATGTTAACTTGCTTAATAATCAAACATGTTCACACCTTGTCTCTGTTAACATTTTCTGTCAAATCTCAGCTAAATGCATTATAGAAAACAGTTCTATAGACTGAACTTTGATGTTTGCACAAGTAGTAAACAGAATAAAAGTGTGTTTTCAGTGTCTAACATTCTGGTGGAACT
The DNA here is from genome assembly GCF_900747795.2 of Erpetoichthys calabaricus. Taxonomy (NCBI): domain Eukaryota; kingdom Metazoa; phylum Chordata; class Cladistia; order Polypteriformes; family Polypteridae; genus Erpetoichthys; species Erpetoichthys calabaricus. The sequence continues at coordinate 76,940,029 of NC_041394.2, forward strand.
CCCTGGATTGTTTAGCCACACTATCCATGCTTCTCAAATGTTTTACGCTGTGTGTTGCAGTCTGTTACTTTTTGTCTAACATCAGTCTGTTTTTTTTATTATGTAAGGGGTCCTATGGTGACCCTATTTTCCCCTTTAATACCCTTTACTGTGTAGACCTTTAATAATATGTCTAAAATCCCATACACTTACTACTCTGTGATCAGGTACTTTAGCACTACCAGAATTCAATGTGGATATTTGCTAACCCTTACAGCCTAAGTAGTAAGGCATCTTGCGTACATAGTTGGCTCTCGACTTATCTTCAGCCAGTTTGCTTTGCTACCACATTGCCTTGAGTGGAGTTCTGAAATGGTCCACACACCTGTCTCAGTATGACTGCCAAGGTAGAGTTGTCTTCATCATGGTCTTCTCTTCATGGCTAGATGGTGAGAGAGAGAGAGAGGTAAAGGCAAGTCCAACGTTATGCCATTCTTAAACCCTTTGGGCATCATAGTACAGAGTGGCCTCCGTTTCAAAATCAATAATAAACAGGCATACTTTAGACCAGGGGTGTCGAAACTCTGGTCCTGGAGGGCCACAGTGGCTGCAGGGTTTCATTCTAACCATCTTCTTAATTAGTTTTTGCTGCTAATTAACTTTTTTGCATTACCGTATATACTCAAATATGAGCCGAGTTTTTCAAGCACCCAAAATGTGCTGAAAAACATCACCCTCGGCTTATATTCGAGTCAGGTCACGCTGCTCCCCAGTATACGAACAAGCCAGTTTCCCTTTTGGTTTGTGCGCGCCGATGATTTCCACACGAGTTCAGTCTCTCCCTGTGCATTCCCTGTGCAGCGAGCAAGAGAGAGCGCGAGGGAGAGAGACACACACACACACGCAAGCACGCACGCACGCACGCATGCACGCACGCACGAGAGAGAGACACACACACACACGAGAGAGAGCGAAAGAGATACCATATTGTTTTTGTTGACCCTCTTCTCCACTTACAGAGCTAGTTTAATGTTTTTCTTTGAAATAAATACTCAAACATTTAACCTACTGATGCCTTAATTAATGTACGGTAATTTTATTGGTATTTATTTTGATAATTGAAACTTACCAGTAGCTGCTGCATTTCCCACCCTAGGCTTATACTCGAGTAAATAAGTTTTTCTAGTTTTTGTAGGTAAAATTAGGTACCTCGGCTTCTATTCGGGTCAGCTTATACTCGAGTATATACGGTAGTTTAAATGAACTTGACTCAGATCCCTTAGTTGTTTCTTTTTCCTTAATTAGCAGCTAAACAATAATGAGACACAAAATAAGGTGCCACATGGCCAGCTCACCTGTGCCCACCACACAATATCTGAAAATAAAGAAAGGTGAAGATCTCAGTAAGGTTGATCTCACAGGTTACCAAATCATTTTGACTGTGTTCTTAGAAAAAACAGAAAATCCACAGTTTTGAAAATGTCTGCTGTGGCAGAATGAGAGCAGCTCAAGCCAAGGAATTGAGTAACAGATTTAATTAACAACAATTATCGGCTTCTCACTTAAAAACTGGTTGGAATGAAATTGGTTGGAGTTTGAGCTGGTCATCTGTTGGCTCTTTTCACGTCTCCTGTCTGCTTGGCTGCCATTTAATGAAGAAAAGAATCAATTTAGAGGACTGAATCCTTAAAACAGAGCTATTAAAATGATGGGAAAAGGAGTGAATTAGGAAAAGGGTTAGAATGAAAACCTGCAGCCACTGTGGCCCTCCAGGCGCAGAGTTCGACACACCTGCTTTAGACCATTAGAATTAATTTTCCAGTTCCTTTCTGACCAGTTAACAATGAAAGCACTCAGGTACAACTTATCCGCCAATTGCTTTTGCTTAGTCAGTTTATAGCCTTCCTGCAGTGGATGGTTTATAGGCTCTTAAGTCCAAACACAGTCACCCATTAAAAAGCTGGTCTGATGTTCCATCCCCCTTGCTATACGTTTCACATCCAGAGTCCATCCTAAAGATTCAGGGAGCTTGGTTAGGTAAACATCAAAGAATTGCTGTTCTCATCAAAGACGTAAAACATGCCTCCTGAATTTGTCAAGCTTACAAGTAAAGACACGCAAAATATCAGCTTATATGCTAGAAATCACGCCACTACAAATGTCCTGTCTGGAGTGATGCTATTGAGTCTTTTAGTAATGACTTTGAGATGTATGCTATGAAAACGATGAGTAGTGCTTCAGTCTTGCCTTTCTGCGATTTCTGCATGTTTTGTGTTTGCTAATGAAAGATGGTCTGTTTACTTAACCTATGATAGCCCCTAGTCCACTGCAAACCTGTGTGTGAAGAGGCAAGTTGAGTAACAGCTGGATTGATATGATGATTTTGCATTTGGTTATTTTTTTATTTTTGCAAAGAAAAGTCAATTGTAGTTTTTTGGCAGTTTTAGCATTTCATTTCTTTTTTTTTGATCACTAGAAATATGTTAAATGTAATTAACATTATTTTTTTTTTACCATGTGGTGATTTTGTGGCTCCATTGTGCAGTTGTACTTGCTGTTTCCTGAAGTCGCTCGTCATAATGATATCATTAATATGACGCTTTATAAGACCTATTAGAATTACTAAACTATATACTTAGTGATTCTAAAGGAGCATTGATTTAAATTGAGATTCTTAAGATTTTTGACTTTATAGTTAGCCAGTATGCAAAGTCAAGGAAAATTATATATTGGGGTCACATGGTTCACTGTTGGTTTTTTTTTTTTAGATAATGATCCCGCTAGTCTGTTGTTTTTGTTTTCAACTACAAGCCCTTTTTTACTTGCTGCAATGGTCTGCCAATTTTTACCTTATGCCAGGGCAATGGATAAGTTTAACAAAGATGAGTTTATTCTTCGCACTTGGAATCAAACCCAAGTTTTCTCCACTGACCAGACTCATAAGTGATCTAACCAAGTGAGCTGCAGAATTGACATTATCGGAGGGGACACTAAAATACTGTAGAGTATTTAAGGTCAGGTACCTACACGCTCCATCATGGTGTGATGTTGTGTTCCTGCAGTTGCTAACTTTCTAATTGTCTTTATCCAACAGGACTTTGTAAAGGAACTTCTGGACCGAATACGAGGGATGCAGAAGCTCAGCACACCCCAAAAGAAATGACCGCAACCCTAGCACCAGCTGTTCCTGCCTTGTGACACAGGCGACACGCAGACTGTGTTTGTCAGCTTTGGCAACAGTAATGGACTTTTTGGGGCCGGGGGATGGATGGGAGGAGGGAGTAACAGCTTCTTAAAAGGATTTTGTATTTTTTTTAAACTACTTTGAGATGAGTTGTCAAGCGCATGTGGGATTTTTTTTTTTTTTTTTTAGTGGGTCTGGGTATCAAATGGTTGTGTGGAATTTTTTTAAAATCCATTTTGTAATTAGATCAATTTTTAAAATCTATATATATTAAAATTGTGTTTTTTTTATATGGACAAAAATACAAGCACACACACACAGTTCTGTAAAATTAGCCAGCTGTGGTTGGTGGAAATCTTAGTTTATTGATTACACTGTAAGATGTAAAATATGGTCAATGATGGGAGTCCTAGGCAGCTTTTTAAATGATCTTCCAAGCCTCCATTGCTCACAGTTTATTTGTCCAGTTTGCGGATGGGGTTTTTCTTTAGACCACAAGGCATCGGTAAAGCTCTGAGCAAGGGTTGCATCCATTTGTAAGAACTCGCTTGTTATGGTTTTGTTTGAGATTGATTTACAAGATTGCAAGATTTTATGATTATTGTCAGGTTGCAAGATTTTATGATCATTGCTAGTGGCTACAAATGTATCAGGTCTGAGATTTAACCAAAGGCTACCGTGCCACTAGTAGCATGAATATGAATGCCATTCCTAGAGTTGAACTGCTTGGCCTGAAACTTCTGAGCTACGATCAACTGTATGCATCACTGTCTTTGAGCGAAGGAGCTACCACGGTGTACACTGCAGTTCAAGCCTGAAGAAGGGGAAACCGTCTGCCTTGAGGAACCTCTCCAGGGAAATTTTACAAACGTTGCCTGTAATATTTTAGAAGAGGCTTCTGTGGATTCCATTTTGGAGTCGCTGCTTCCTCCTCCTTATTCCAACTGAATAATTATTTTTTTTCTAAGACTGGAAAGTGAAAATAGACCTTCAAGAAGGTTTCTCAATAGATAAACAATCATATGGACTCCCTCAGCACATACCAATTGAGCCTGTAATAAAGCAATCCCAACGAAGCAGGAGGTATTTGTTGAAATTGAGTACAGAAAGAGCATAAGGCCATGGTCAGTGCTTGCCTGGGTTTGGGTATGTGGACATTTATGTTCCTTCTTCCTTTCTTCCTTTTATTCAACTCTCATGTAGCATCAATAGCAGTTAAATGGAAGTGAAGTACTAGGAGAGATGAGACAAATTTTTGAATGGTGGCACATATTGCACAGGGAAGCTGTGGTTCATGATCATCCAGCAAGTTTTAAAATATGCTGTACCTGATCCAGCAGCTTACACCATATCAGGTAATTCCATTGAAGTAGCATGCTTCCATTTCCACTTGTGGAGTCATTTAGTGTTTTTTGTGTTCAACGTAGCAAAACCGATGCCTTACATTGCAGGATAAAACTGAACACCAAAAAACAAGTGGGAGAGAGAAGTTCTTGCACTCAAGTCATTAGTCTTCCCAGTCCCACCCCGCCTTCCCCCAACCACAGTCAAATCAAGCGACTGCTGGCCAACGTGTTCCTGGATGACACAACAAGGTGCTGCACTTCACACTCAGCTAAGCATAGTGCAAGTCCAGCAGATGAATGTGTTCATCGTCTAAAGCAGGTTGGGAAAAACCAGCTTTTATTTAATTTTTTTTTCATTTAACCTCATCCAAGTTATCCAGATTCCTAGCATACTGTATACTGTCACTCCATTAAGAAACCATTTTGAAGAAATTAAAAATAGCAGGCAGTGACAGCGACTGACCAGATAAGTGGCCATGTTTTAATTTATTATTTTCTCCTCTTGCTTCATAATATTCAGGTGCTATTACAGATGAACTGTGGATACTGTTGGGGGCTGTGAACTGATGCATTTTTCTGTGGCTCGCTGTTTGTAATTTACTGTAAATTGTCAAACTAGTCGGAGGTGAGGAGCTCAAACTGGTATATTTAGCAATATCTTACTGTTTTTTTTTTCCAGTTTGTTATACTTTTACCAAATGTTCTTAATAAAGCATTTGAATTTCAGCAAATGGCCTGCTTCCCATCCTTGTGTGTCTTTCAGTTCCTAGTATTGCCGTGTTCTACCCCATTTATTATAGATGATGCCTTTGAGATTAGGCCTAGCCACACACTTATCACGAATACTGCCACAGAGATGAGAGAAAAGCAGATGACGCGAGAAATCTTCACAGATGAAGGAGGAACTTCAGCAGAGCCCTGTTGAGCAATGACTCGGACTGGGACAGTGTCATAGAAAAGAGGTGACTGCAATACCGCTCACTCTTTTAATTTCACAGAGAAGGAGGATGAGACCGTGCCCGTTGGACCCCAGTGCTAAGTTTGCATGACAACCTTACATTCACATGATTTTACTCCAGCAGTCCAGGGGCTTCTTGGCAGTTCTCAATTAGCATCACTGTGTGTCTATCAATCCAAAACTTGCACCAAGGTGTTCCCAGAAATAGCCAGTGGTGTAAACGAGTTAATCATCAACGCCTGTTTGTATGTCCATCTTTCATAGATATATAATTAAATTACAGGAAAAACCTAACTAATGAACAGAAGGTACGTTCATTAAAATCAGGTGCCTTAGGGCTACGAAAACTATGAAACGATAGCCATGTAAGCATGAGCTAACTGAGCATATGGCTAATGATTAAGCTCACAGTTAAAATGTGTTAGCTGGTATAAAATAGCAGACATTGTCCAGTATTAATTTGTGTACAGATAGTCTGGAACAAAGATTAGTCCGAATTGAGTTTGGATATTAAATGCGATGGAGAAATGTGATTTTTATGCTGCAGATTATAAGAGAACAGAGTAAGAGGCTTAGGTTGTTGCGAAGCACTGCATAAGATAAACCAAAATTTGTACTCAAAATACTGTTGAAACCAAATGAAACGCTAATTACTGTTTGTTTGAAGTGCTGTTGTACTAAACCAGATGATTTCAACCTGCAGTGCCAGTTACTGGGTGGTACATGAAGGAACACCCCAAAAAGAGTCTTAAGCAACGCAGAGAGAGAAGCTGTCTTGCTTTCTGTTACACATCAAGAAACACTTTCAGGGCTTGAATTTCAAGACAGAACCCAGTTACTTGAAATCTTGCATGCATTCATGCATTAATTTAATAAAATAGGTGATTCTCGCTGTGCTTTCAAGGCAAGGAAGGTTTTCATTATTAATAGAAGATTCGTGTGAGCACAATGATGTAACCAATCATCTGCCAGCTGAGTCAGTTGAGCAAGTGGCGAGATTATTCGCATTATCCCCAGATTGTTGTGATAATGACTACAGCAGCCATACCACATGCACTTCAGGATAGGTAATCCACCTGAAACTAAGAGTGTTCAGGTCTAGCCAGTTCTTGGATGGGAGGTCATCTAGGACAAAGTGGAGTTGTTGCTGGAAGAGGTGTTGGTGAGGCCATCAGGGCTGCTTACACTGTGGTCTGTGTGTGGATCCCAATGCTTCTGTGCAGTGACAGGAACACTGTTCTGTAAAAATTGGCACCGTCCTTCAGATGAGATGTAAAACTGAGGTCCTGACTCTCTGTGGCAATAAAAGATCGCAGGGTACCCGATGCCCATAATGGCCTAGTCATTCTGACCCCCTAATTAAGCTCCTACCTCTAACTGGCTATCTCTCACACCCCTTCACCACCTAATAGCTAATGTGTGGTGAGCGTACTGACACAAAAATGGCTGCCATCACTCTATCAAGATGGAGGCCGCACATTGGTGGTGGTTGAAGTGACCCCCCACTTTGTAAAGTGCTTTGAGGTGCTATGAAAATTTAATGTCTTCTACTGTTCCTCTCCAACTATCCATTTTCTGACCATTGCATACAGTTGAGGGTTGCTGGGAGTCCACGTCCTCCTTTTGTAATTCTGTTGGTCTTCCTGACCATTTTATTTCTGATTCTCTCTCTCTCTTTCTTGACTTGGCTCCTGTTTTCTAGTTTTTGATTTATGGTTTAGTGGACTTTGCAATTGTATTTTGTTTGCTTGCACTTGTGTTGATCTTCTATAGTTTTTGGAATTCTTTTCAAATGCTTTTGTGTTTAATTTTGGTATTTCTTCTATAATTTTAAAACTCTTTTTCAGATCTTGAAGTTGAATTTTTTTGTATTTTCTTTTAGAGTTCTTTTTGTGTTTGGATATTTAATTTTCGATAAGAGACATGGACAGTAAAGGGTGCACCGGAGAAGAAATTAGATATGTCAGAAATGAGAATGATGAGATGAATATGTACAGGTACAAAAATGGACAGAATAAGAAAAGGTGACAATCAGGGATATAACAAAACTGGGAGAGATATCTAAGAAAGTACAGGAAAGTAAGTTGAAGTGATATGGACATGTAATGAGGAGGGACAATGGATATGTGGGCAAAAAGGTGAGGGCAATGGAACTAAAGGGGAACAGAAAGCGAGGGAGGCCAAAACAGAGGTAGATAGATAAAATAAAAGAAGGTTTGAAGGAAGAAAGCTTGACTGGCATGGAGGTGTTCAGAGAAGGTTGATCAAGCACATTCGACCCCACACAGAAGTAGGAAAAGTTGAGGAGGAAGAAGAAATTTAATATTAGGATAGGCTCCAGGTTCTCTGAAATCCTACCCACTTAGGATAAGCAGGTTTGGGAATAATGGATGGATGAATGGAAATTAAGTATTAAGTTTTTTTGTTGGGCAAGTTGTGTTTGGGCAGTTTTACATTCCACATTAATATCTGGGTTGTAAGCACTAGAATGGCATGTGTCAGTTTCAGCAGGGCCGCATTTCTTACTAAACACATTCACACAGACAGGGATTGCCTCTTGCTGAATATCTGGATAGATTTTAGTACAACAACTAGGAAAAATGAGGAGAGAACTAAATTGGAGGAAGATTACCGAGTTGGTGATCCAGACTCTTTAGACATCAAGTGCCTTCTTATCTGTCTGGAATTCTCTTTATCAAGCTGCCAGGGGCCAAAGTTCTAATGCACGGGTATGCCTCTGTTAAGAATTAGTATTCCTCACCACTTCTGTGCTGTGCATATGTCTTTAAGTTATTATTATTTAAGTTATGGTTCGTATTAATTTACCATTATGATGATTACTGCCACTTTGTGATAGTCTTTCAATGGCCACAACCATGTTGTTTATAGAAATGACGCTGTTGCTTGGTCTGTGTCCAGATGTCAATGATACATTTAACTTCATCATATAATTATTACTTAAAATGATAGCTTGGTTAAATAAATGTCAGAGTTTTTGAAGCCAATCAATAATACATCTCCTGTTAATGATAATCAGGGGTTCGAATTTTGAGTTTGCCTTTCTTGCCGCATTCTTTTGACTTGATTTTGGCTTACTATTTCTGAATTTTTTTAATTAATTTTTGATCATAATTTTATTAAAAGACACAAAAAACAAACATCTTAGAGAAACAAAAAGCAAAATTTACATATAATAAATCGATAAAGCCCAGCAAAACCAATAACACAATGTATATTTTATTTAGTGCCTTTCCAAGGCCAGTAAGATTAAAATGGCAGAGAAAAAGTACCTGATTGTATAATGGTCTTAGCTTTAGCAGGCGTTTTATCTTTAGCGGACTACTGATATCCAAAAATGCCCAACAGAAGGAGCAAACTCTGGAGTTGCCCCCGGTGAGAGGCGCCGAGCGGGTGTGGGCATACTTATTGCCCCCCGACTTGGAGCCTGCACATTGGGGTTTACCCCGGTGGACGAGAGGGTAGCCTCCCTCCGACTTCGGGTGGGGGGACGGGTCCTAACTGTTGTTTGTGCGTATGCGCCGAACAGCAGTTTGGAGTACCCACCCTTTTTGGAGTCCCTGGAGGGGGTGCTAGAGGGCATACCTTCTGGGGACTCCCTCGTACTGCTGGGAGACTTCAATGCCCACGTGGGCAATGACAGTGAGACCTGGAAGGGCGTGATTGGGAGGAATGGCCCCCCCGATCTGAACCCGAGCGGTGTTTTGTTATTGGACTTATGTGCTCGTCACGGATTGTCCATAACAAACACCATGTTCAAGCATAGGGGTGTTCATATGTGCACTTGGCACCAGGACACCCTAGGCCTCAGTTCGATGATCGACTTTGTGGTCGTGTCGTCGGACTTGCGGCCACATGTCTTGGACACTCGGGTGAAGAGAGGGGCAGAGCTGTCAACTGATCACCACCTGGTGGTGAGTTGGCTTCGATGGTGGGGGAGGATGCCGGTCAGGCCTGGTAGGCCCAAACGTGTTGTGAGGGTCTGCTGGGAACGTCTGGCAGAACCCCCTGTCAGAAGTAGCTTCAACTCCCACCTCCGGCAGAACTTCGACCATGTCCCGAGGGAGGTGGGGGACATTGAGTCCGAATGGGCCATGTTCCGTGCCTCTATTGTTGAGGCGGCTGACCGGAGCGGTGGCCGTAAGGTGGTCGGTGCCTGTCGTGGTGGCAATCCTCGAACCCATTGGTGGACACCGGCGGTGAGGGATGCTGTCAAGCTGAAGAAGGAGTCCTACTGGTCCCTTTTGTCCTGTGGGACTCTGGAGGCAGCTAATAGGTACCGGCAGGCCAAGCGGAATGCGGCTTCGGTAGTTGCTAAGGCAAAATCTCGGGCATGGGAGGAGTTTGGGGAGGCCATGGAAAACGACTTTCGGACGGCTTCGAGGAGATTCTGGTCCACCGTCCGGCGTATCAGGAGGGGGAAGCAGTACAGTGTCAACACTGTATATGGTGGGGATGGTGCGCTGCTGACCTCGACTCGGGACGTTGTGGGTCGGTGGGGGGAGTACTTTGAAGACCTCCTCAATCCCACTAACATGCCTTCCAATGAGGAAGCAGAGCCTGGGGACTCGGAGGTGGGCTCCCCCATCTCTGGGACTGAGGTCACCGAGGTGATCAGAAAACTCCTTGGTGGCAGGGCCCCAGGGGTGGATGAGATACGCCCGGAGTTCCTCAAGGCTCTGGATGTTGAAGGACTGTCTTGGTTGACACGTCTCTGCAACATCGCATGGACATCAGGGACAGTACCTCTGGATTGGCAGACCGGGGTGGTGGTCCCCCTCTTTAAGAAGGGGGACAGGAGGGTGTGTTCCAACTACAGAGGGATCACACTCCTCAGCCTCCCTGGAAAAGTCTATTCGGGGGTCCTGGAGAGGAGGGTCCGTCGGATAGTCGAGCCTCGGATTCAGGAGGAACAGTGTGGTTTTCGTCCTGGTCGCGGAACAGTGGACCAGCTCTACACCCTTAGCAGAGTCCTGGAGGGTGCATGGGAGTTCGCCCAACCAGTCTACATGTGTTTTGTGGACCTGGAAAAGGCGTTCGACCGTGTCCCTTGGGGAATCCTGTGGGGGGTGCTCCGGGAGTATGGGGTACCGGACCCCCTGATAAGGGCTGTTCGGTCCCTGTACAACCGGTGTCAGAGCTTGGTCCGCATTGCCGGCAGTAAGTCGAACCTGTTTCCAGTGAGAGTTGGACTCCGCCAGGGCTGCCCTTTGTCACCGATTCTGTTCATAACATTTATGGACAGAATTTCTAGGTGCAGCCAGGGCGTTGAGGGGGTCCGGTTTGGTGGACTCAGGATTGGGTCACTGCTTTTTGCAGATGATGTTGTCCTGTTTGCTTCATCAGGCCGTTATCTTCAGCTCTCTCTGGATCGGTTCGCACTGAGTGTGAAGCGGCTGGGATGAGAATCAGCACCTCCAAATCCGAGACCATGGTCCTCAGCCGGAAAAGGGTGGAGTGCCCTCTCAGGGTTGGTAGCGAGATCCTGCCCCAAGTGGAGGAGTTCAAGTATCTCGGGGTCTTGTTCATGAGTGAGGGAAGAATGGAGCGTGAGATCGACAGGTGGATCAGTGCGGCGTCCGCAGTGATGTGGGCTCTGCATCGGTCTGTCGTGGTGAAAAAGGAGCTGAGCCGTAAGGCAAAGCTCTCAATTTACCAGTCGATCTATGTTCCTACCCTCACCTATGGTCATGAGCTATGGGTAGTGACCGAAACAATGAGATCGCGAATACAAGTGGCTGAAATGAGTTTCCTCCGCAGGGTGTCTGGGCTCTCCCTTAAAGATAGGGTGAGAAGCTCAGTCATCCGGGAGGGGCTCAGAGTAGAGCCGCTGCTCCTCCACATCGAGAGGAGTCAGATGAGGTGGCTTGGGCATCTGATCAGGATGCCTCCTGGACGCCTCCCTGGTGAGGTGTTCCAGGCACGTCCAACCGGGAGGAGGCCCCGGGGAAGACCCAGGACACGCTGGAGGGACTATGTCTCCCGGCTGGCCTGGGAACGCCTCGGGATTCTCCCGGAAGAGCTAGAAGAAGTGGCCGGGAAGAGGGAAGTCTGGGCATCTCTGCTCAAGCTGCTGCCCCCGCGACCCGACCTCGGATAAGCGGAAGAGAATGGATGGATGGATGAGAAGGAGCAAAAGCTTTTAACTTTGACACTCAGCAGTGTTTACATTGTTGTGCAATTTACAACCGAAATGACTAACAATCAGCACTCAAAGATCTGCAACTTCTAACAACTCAAACCGATTCTGTCATATGGGTCTGATGGGTCACCTCTCTATGCCATGCTAACTTGGAAAAAGAACTGCAAATATTTGCAAAAACAAAAAAAAGTATATTCTAGCTTGCCAGTGGGGCACTTTTCCTAGGTTTTCCCAATTCTCTGCCAACTTTTCTTCCTTGTGGCCTATTGATCCCTTGCTGAAAATCCTTTACTAGTTCTACTACTATTATTACTAAAGTGACATCCTAGTGTTCTTTCTGGGCAATCGAGAAATCGTTCAGGTTTCCAGGCTTAGAGACAAGCCTTAGAAATTCCTGGAGTCATCTTAACACACTGCTTTCTGTCTTCGCACCCCAGGTTTCTTCATCTCTTTCCCTATGCCACCTAGAAAGTGAAGGGGATATATATAATGCCTTGATGTCTTGCCTCTTCATCATCAGCTCTCTCACTTTAGTGCCATAAGAGAATTGTCCTCTTAAAACACCCTCCCTATGTCGACATTTTATTGCTCTTTATTTATCCTATGAGGCCTCTTCCATCACCATTGTAGGTTGGCTCCTACTTGGTTTTTCCTTTGTACTGTGCAATTTTAAAGTCCCCTCTTTCCTTTATTCACTTTAATAGATTGTGCTGAGGATATCACTATACTGTAAGTGGGCGTCTGCCAGGCTTCTAGTGAGGCCAAATCTAAATAGAAAAGAGTAGCAGCCATAGCCTTTTATCTGTCTTACAGTATGCCAAGTGATTAGTGCCCTGTGAATTCTTAGTCTCAATTCATGCTGGGAAAAGCAACATTTAACAAACTGACTGTGTCTGGAGCAAATTATAATTGTAATTTTCACAAAAAGTACTGCATTGAAAGCAGGGCACTTTAGGAGGGACAGCCACAACACTGAAGTTGATCAATTTTGCATCCAGTAAACCAACCCGCAAAAGGAATGTAATGAGTGTAAGCCACTGGCACAGTTTGTGCAAAGACGCAGGTGTTGGTGTTGGACGCGTGCCGCCCCTTTTTCACCTCTTTTGTCCTCCCCTATTCTGGGTTTCCTTGTATCCCTGGGTGATGAAAGCGATTCTAGTTTTGGTGGGGATTTAGAAGTGTTGGCGGGTAGCCATTTCAGCAGCTGGCAGCAGGAAGTAGTACTTTCATAAAAGACGTGGCAGGGATTTCAGACCCCCACCCTTCAGCATGAAGTTGTCCACCCTCCATGCGCTGATCACATACAGTATTGCGTTCTGAACAAAAGAAGAAGGGCCATCCATATTAAACGGATCATGAACCCAGTTAAACAGTTGCTAAAAGCAGGCGGCATTTTCCATGGATACAGTTGGCAAAAGTTGTGCCTAAAACAGTAGAAAGAAAAAAATTCCAGTTTTTATTGCACAGCGCTTTGCTTCGGTGTATAAACCCATAGGGTGGAGCAGAAAGAGTTAACATGTTCATTCTAATCCACTTATCATCCTCTCCTATCCCCAGACATCCTGGGCTTGTGCTCAGCAAAGTGCACAATGAGCCAAGCCAGACATCCACATTGTCCTGACATCAGTTGGCAGACTGCTCACTGACATCATAATTGGTTACACACACACTTGCCTGCTGCGATTACGTGCTACTAAACCGCATGGCTATTTCTGTCATGTAATGTGATGGTTCTGAGGAGCAATTAAAACCCTTCATGGATTATGGAGGATTCACCAGATGCATCCCAAGAGGAAACTGTTGGATGAAAAATAGAGTTACAAAGGCAAAAAGGGTCAACTCACCCCAAAACATCAAAAAGTTTCAGAAACAATATTTAAATTAAGGAACTGAATTCAGGGCTTACAGCTCCTTGGCAGTTTAAGAACTTTTAAACCTCTTTAGTTTCGGTTGGAGAAGACCATGTGGAGACCTAATCTAGGTTTCAAAATTCTCAAAGGCATGGATAGCATGAATCCAGCAGAATTCTTTCAAATAAATAGTGAATCACATACTCGAGGACACCAGTGGAAAGTACATTTAAGAATGAAGCAATCAAGAGTACATTGTGGCCACCAGGGTGCACAACAGCCACCCAAACCCAACACAGACACATGCAAGGCACAAGTCCAGCACAACACACATTTTTTTATTTAACTGTGGGAAACGCGTTGACTCATTTCCCACTTGCACTGAACAGTATGCACCAAGCACAATAAATAAACACAGCACTTGTGTTTGTCTTCCTTCTCTCTTTCTCTCTTCTATCGCCTCCACCCCTCCTCCAGAAAGCTTTGTCCCTCTTTCTCCCGACTCTGGCTCTCGGAGCAGTGGCAGCAGGCTCCCTTTATCCTGCACCTGGGTGTACTTCCAGTGACCTATTACCGTGGTCCGTGGTGAAGCAGATGCCCAACAAAGTAGGGCTCCGCAATCACTGCAGCACCCCCTGGCAGTACCCATGGATCCCAACAGGGCTGTGCCGAACTCCAACTCCCATGGAGCCCTGTGCGAATCTGAGGCACCGCTGCAACCCAGGGGGGCTGCCATCTAGAGCTCCGGAGGAGGTAATGGCCTGTGCAAGTTCTCTCCACAGGTCCACGGCATATAGGTGCCCCGGCTGGGTAATGGTTCTGGCCATTTGCCACGACATCTTCATGCACAGATTTGTTGGAATCTGGATTAAAACTACCAAGTCATGGAGCTGAAACAAAAACCTTGGAAACTAGTAAAAAGAGAAATTGGGACAACTTTGTTATCAGCTAACCAAACAAGCTTAATGGACTCATAATTAGAGCCTGCATTAAATCATACAAAGCAATAAACCCAAGTACATGTAAGATTTAAAAAAAAAAAAAAAAGAGTTTGTCCCTTCTCATCACAAATTGGGCTGATAAATCACAAGAAAAGCAGATCATTGAAGTAACACAAAAAGACTCAAAATGTTTGAAATCAAGTCCACTAAAAGACAAATCAGTCAGCCCACAATTATGTGGCAAGGTTTTGTTCATGAGGCAACACTTTTATGATTCTGTGTCACCACTGAGAGCTTGTTTTTCATTTTGTATGTTTTGTCTGTACAGAATTTTTATTCTTACCAAGGAAATATCTGGCACTAATGCACTACATTTTCCAGCAGTGTGAACAGCAGTCTATGGTAAAAGTCACCATTTACATTGACTAAAGTATCGCTGCCTGAGGAATGGAGTGAGTCCACCTGCAATGTTGGTTGATCGTGCACAAATAACAATCTTTTGAAAGCTTCTGTGTCTTGAATAACTTTTTTTAAATTGATCATAATAAAATATAGCATGGAATTAAAATATTAACATATTTGCATGAAATTAATGTAATTAATCAATGTATTTGATATTTGACACTCGTGTTATTTAAATTTGTACACAAAAAATATCTTTGCACCACATCGTATTACACAACCTAACAATATATGAAATGACACTGAGCTCCTCTGGTGTTTTGAACTTTATTTGTCCCAAAAGAGTAATTTGGTTTATTACAAAAGCTCTTTAAATAAATAAATACATAAATGGATCTCTCTCTCTCTCTTATATATATACCGTATATACTCACGGATAAGTTCTCCCACGGATAAGTCGGGACTTGATTTTACAGTATAATTTCTGGTATTTTATAATGTCTGTCGTATAATTCGAATGTGGAAAACTCACGATATTGGTCCAAGAGATTATGAAATGCTAACGCCCACCTAAGAGAGTAACCACGGAGCACACTGCCTTTTTTTTCTATGTATTGTGCCTACGTGACCACACGGTAATACCCGAACTATTCCAAAGTGATGTTTGCACTGATTTGTGTTTCTTGTATCTCACACCCTCATAAACCTTTACCGTAAGAGCATCCCTTATCTACTGTATGATGGAGCGCTCAATCAGAAGAAAATATGGAACTGGTTTTAAATTAAATGTTTGAAACCACCAGGACTCTTCCTAGAGCTGGCCGGCCATCTAAACTGAGCGATTGGGGGAGAAGGGCCTTAGTCAGGAAGGTGACCAAGAACCCAATGATCACTCTGTCAGAGCTCCAGAGGTCCTCTGTAGAGAGAGGAGAACCTTCCAGAAGGATAGCCATCTCTGCAGCAATTCACCAATCAGGCCTGTATGGTAGTAGCCAGACGGAAGCCACTCCTTAGTAAAAGGCACATGGCAGCCTGCCTGGAGTTTGCCAAAAGGCACCTGAAGGACTCTCAGACCATGAGAAAGAAAATTCTCTGGTCTGATGAGACAAAGATTGAACTCTTTGGTGTGAATGCCAGGTGTCACGTTTGGAGGAAACCTGGCACCATCCCTACAGTGAAGCATGGTGGTGGCAGCATCATGCTGTGGGGTTTTTCAGTGGCCGGAACTGGGAGACTAGTCAGGATAAAGGGAAAGATAACTGCAGCAATGTACAGAGACATCCTGGATGAAAACCTGCTCCAGAGCGCTCTTGACCTCAGACTGGGGCGACAGTTCATCTTTCAGCAGGACAATGACCCTAAGCACACAGCCAAGATATCAAAGGAGTGGCTTCAGGACAACTCTGTGAATGTCCTTGAGTGGCCCAGCCAGAGCCCAGACTTGAATCCGATTGAACATCTCTGGAGAGATCTTAAAATGGCTGTGCACCAACGCTTTCCATCCAACCTGATGGAGCTTGAGAGGTGCTGCAAAAAAGAATGGGCGAAACTGGCCAAGGATAGGTGTGCCAAGCTTGTGGCATCATGTTCAACAAGACTTGAGGCTGTAATTGCTGCCAAAGGTGCATCGACAAAGTATTGAGCAAAGGCTGTGAATACTTATGTACATGTGATTTCTCAGTTTTTTTATTTTTAATAAATTTGCAAAAACCTCAAGTAAACACTTTTCACATTGTCATTATGGGGTGTTGTGTGTAGAATTCTGAGGAAAAAAGTGAATTTAATCCATTTTGGAATAAGGCTGTAACATAACAAAATGTTGAAAAAGTGATGCGCTGGGAATACTTTCCGGATGCACTGTATATACACGCGCACACACACTATGATCTGATAACACACCAGAATGACTAAAAGGAAGAAAATTAAAAAGAAAGAACACTTCTGACTTGGCAGTCCCAGTCCCTAAAAAGTTACGAGCTTCTCTTTTGAGAGCTGAACCTGACAAACTCTTCTCTTTGTGAGCCTGAGAGCTGATATCCAGTTTGCCAAGCTAAATGGTACTCCAGTCTGAAGGCTGAGAAGCAGCCATCATTTCAAGAAGGAAGTATCTAAACTCTTGTGCCAGAAAGAGTAATGCTTTTCCCTAACATGGACAAGGCATAGCAAATTGCCTAGCAGCAGAAAGCAAGCTGAGAAAGCAGCAGCACAATACTGACAAGGATCACACAGCAAAGAGAATGAGTGCACTCAAATGCATGAAGAATCTTCTACTTGAACCCGGAGCAACAACTCCACCATAACATCAAACATCATCCATAAGGACTTGGTATCGTAAATCTTGTGCCAAGGTAAAGAATAACTCTTTACCTTGTTATTATATATATATATATTATATATATATATATATATATATATATATATATATATATACATATATACATATATACACACACACAGTCATCATATTTCTACAGTCCTTATGTTTATCAACATATTTTATTATTTGAGTGTGCCTCAGTCACCTTGATATAACGCTATACATTTTTAAAGATGGCTGGAGATCTGTTATGACCAAAGAATATCAGGACCTCAACTTTAGATCTCATGCAAAGGACTTCACTTACTACACATCATGTCATGTTCCAGACTGTTTGGCCAAGATACTGAGCAGATCTCTACAAGCGGAACCCTACAAGGTTTTAGAGTACTTACTGTAAGCTGTACCATTTGTTCAAATTATTCAAAAATGTTGCAGTTTCTGTTCCATTTGCACTGAATGGCCTGTTTATTGGGTATAACTTCCCCACCAAATGAAATGACAGCTCAGGCAGCAACAGTGTTAGATGTACAAACAATAATATTAAAATTTGCTCTGACTTTTAAGTCATATTGTTTTTGATGGCAAATATGCTGGAACAAACATATTGGCAACAGCATTTACACAATAGTGCCACGTATTCCATTACTCAAAAGATTTCCATCCAGTTTACGGTGGTTGGTAACTGAATATTGAACATGCCGTGCCATTTTCATTTAGAAACATTAAGGTTATCAATGTATTGAGAATGATTCACTACCATAAAAACCTACCAAAGGCAGCAGCCCCTTGCTCCGGAAGCAGACTGCACAATTCATTGCATCTCATCACCGATGGGCTCTGGTACAAAAATACCCAACAGACTTTCATTCCTATTACTGCAAAACAAAAACACTTGGAACAAAATAGTGTAAGTTATATTTCAGTGCATCAAGTACCTGAACGTCACTGTTGATCAGAACTGAATTCCCATTCACACAGCAGCTGTACCCATCTGGCCTTTTCAGCAGAATAATACTTCCTGACACTAGCCTGGAATGGTTTTACCATGACCATGAATTCAGATTTATACACTACCTCTCTAGTCACCAGATCTGACATTCGATTGACCGACTGCAAAATGAAAATGAAAAGCTGTTGGGTCCAGAGATCTTCAACCAGCTAATTTGCAATGACTAGGATGCACACTGTAGATGACATGGGCCAGTGTTTCTGTGCCACACTTATGACACTTTGTTCAGTCCATGCTCTGTCTCATTTGGGGTTTCCCAAGGGTACATGTGGGACCAAAATAATATTATGTAAAATCACCACTTATTCCAATTTTTCAAACTTTTACTAGTTTCAAAAGCAGCAGCTGTTTGTGAAGAAGTAAAATCCTTTAATCCTTTAATAATTAAAAATAAACACATACTAGGGACACTTCAATTGCATGCAGTTTGTCTCCTGATGCAGGTTATCGTTTTTGAAATCAGACTTCAAATGATTTTAATTTACAAGATCCTCCCAAAAACAGTCTCTTCTTCAGCAAAGAGGAATAAAGTAGAACCCTAATTTTCTGCACCCCAATTAACCAAGATTCTGCATTATCTGAGGTGAACCCACAAGTGTGAGGCACTTATTTTCTTATAATTAATAAAAGTTGTTACTCTCCTGTGGCATGATACTCGAGAGCTTCATTTTTTTTTTTTTTTTTTTTTTTTTACTTATAGCTATAATGTATGTAAGGAAACCCGAGGATGTAATTTTTGTGTTTGTTTTCTTCGTAACTTCAGTGGAACTCAATGAACTCCATTTAAGTTTAATGATACGGGACTCAACTCATGCCAGAGGCAGGTTTCACAAGGAGAAATTACCAAATGAATAATCTGGCTTCTCCCCAGTTAAAAGTCTAAAATACATTCATGGTTTGATGCACATAAATTCAAATCATTTTCAAACAGTTTCATGGAAAAAAAAATATTTGGGAAATTCTTGACTATTGTCACATACATGCACATGGGAGGCAGTCTAAGGCCGGAGTTATACTTCACGCGACGCATGCTGCAGCGGACGCTCCTGCTACGCAAGCGTTGAAGTGTTTATACTTGCACGCGTACTTTACATAAATCTGGAGGAATCCACCAGGTGGCAGTGCGAGATATTATCATGGTGAGAACATGTTCGGCTTCTCTGTGTTGTGAATTGCCTAGAATACCCATTAAATTCAGATGACACCTTACCGCAATATCTCTGAAAAGGATGTTTATTGATTAAATCCAGGGATGTGTCCATTCCAGCAAGCATTGGGCACGAGTGAGAAACAATCCCTGGACGATGCCTCGGCTCATCGCAAGGTGAATACAAGCACACACTACACTAGCGTCATTTTAGCGGCACCAAATCCCCAAATCTGCATATCTTTGGAAGGAAACGGGAGCGCACTAAGGAAACCCAGCAGGAAAATGTGTAAACTCCAGGCAGGGAATATCAGTGACATGACTCCCTGCGAGACAGCAGCACTAACGCTCCGCCACTGTGTCACCCCATGTGTGTAATTATTAACAGTATTCATTATTTAAACAAAATTACCGATTTATCTGTAAAATGTAATATACATACTTTAATGCTTTTCATCATGAAAGTGATATCAAGTATAAATCTAAGGATTCTAAATGTGCAGAGAGTTGGAATATCATACATTTAATGTGCTCAGTGTGGCGATCTATTGCTGGCGATTCGCTGCTGTCAGGAGCAGAGGAAGCCCTAGGAAAAAAGACAGCACAGAAGACGGTATTTGAGAATTTTAAAATGTATCGTGTCATTACGATCGGGAATATGCAACGCTTGAATATAAAAGCACCATGAATACCTCTGTATGTTGGCATTTTGCTTCACCACATCGAACCATTTATCAAATAATCGAAGCGCGCACACCGATCTCGTAGGATCCGCAAAGCAGCTTTCTGTCAAATGTAGATAGTAAACAGAGACTCTGACGTCACATTCCAACTTTTAGCACACTGCACCCCCCGACTTTTTGCTGGTACTGCAACTTGCGTACGCATCGCGTTAATTTCTGAGGACCTGCTCAGAGGACGCATCAAATGAATGCTCAGAACGCGTGGCGGCCATGATGCGGGCACGTACGCGTTCTGAGCATGAAGTATAAATGAACCCTTACAGAGTTAGCACTGCAGCCACATGTTGGCTGGGTGGTATTTGCATGTTCTCCTCACATCTACATGAAACTTCCTCCCTCACCCCCCGCCCCCCAATGTTCCCAAGTTAACTGGAAATTCCAAACTAGCACAGTTCAAGTGCAGGTGAGTGTGCCCAACAATGGCCTTGTGGCTACTACCCAGTATTGCTCTGACATGGACTAGATTAAGCAGGTTAAAGAATGTTAACTATGTGTCTACCAACCCCACATGATCATTCCGCTCAGTCTGTATATGTATCTTAATACCGGATTGACTCCCAGAAGTAGGCTGCTGAAATTAAATTTTCTTCATTGAAAGATTTGTTTACAGGATGCTTTTATTTAAAGTGAAAATCATCACAAATGCATTGAATAATTTTATACTGCTCTACAACTGAAGCATTGGATGCTAAGTTACTGAAGGTCACATGCAGAGTCACCTTGAGGAATTAAATCAGGAATCCTGAAGTCTCTTTGCTACTTAATTCTTCTTGGATTGAAGATTTGTTTCCCCACCCTGTAAGCTCCATGTGACACATAAGTGATCCAAACCATTCTGATGAGTGATTGAGCAAAGTCATATGAAAAAGTACTAGCTGCTCAGTCTGATTTTCCATATTTTTCTAAACTTCTTTGATGTGTTTTCAGGTGTGAAAATATATTTTGCTACACCCCACCCAGTCTAAACCAGCTAAACAGATCATTACTATCAACTATTGGGATACTTTGGTTAACATTCAGAGCTGATTCAGACAAATTGCACTGGGATTTTTTGGGGTAGCATGATTGATCTATTGTCAATACACATTTGACACTATCACAGATGAAAAAGCCAACAAGGTTGCTGTTGAAAGCATACAAATGCAGGTGTGTTTCGCAGCAAATGGTAGATTCAAAGCAAATAAATTTTCTGTTTGACTGGTTCACTGACGCAAGTTAAATCTTGCCATTAGTATAACAGTTAGGTTATTACCACACAAGCTGTAAAAGTACATCCTGACAATCAACACAAATTTCTAACACCACAAGAAATTTTTGTTTATTTTTTGTTTTGTTTAATAAGACTTTTAAGGCTCCTCTCATGCATAGTTAGAGTAGTCCTATTATCCAAACAAATAAAGGTTAGCCTAGTTGTCAATCTTCACGGGAATGGGGACCGGTTGTGAATCTTTCCAGGAATGGACAACTTGTCAAATATTGCCCAAAAGGAACTTAAGGAATCCAGAGGCTTCTCAAATTTAAGGTATAGCCAGAGGGAAGACTAGACTATCAAAAAAAGAACATGGACAACAAAAGAAAAAGATGCTTGGCACAGCTGCAGTGTGGAAAGTGCTGATCACCAGTAAACACAAGTGCTTTCCTGAAGTATCATTCGGGTGTATATGAATAACTTAAGAGCTCTTAAAAAATCCGTAATGGAAAAAGAACAGCATTCCAGAGCAAAATCTTCAGTCCCTGTAATATCTGAATCTATTTGAAAATAATTTTGACTTTATATATTAAAAAAAAAAAAAAACACCTGCAAGAATGCAGATAAATTTGTAGGTCACAATGTTTGCTTATAACTTACATTAAAAAGGTATATAATTCACTAAGCTTGTATTAACAATTAGAAAGCACTTGAATAATTTCACAATAAAAATGTTTTACTTGTATATTTTGCAGATATGGGATATAACTCTGCTTATATCAATAACTAACAAAAAGTTAAACCAGAGAATATAAACACATATTCAATAAGGAAACAAAAAGGCCCGAATATTACTCAAGAAAGGGAAAAATTAAACTGGGGTCCTCAGTCACAGTCCTGGAGGGCCGCAGTGGCTACAGCTTTTCATTTCAGCCACTTTCCTAATTAGAAGTCAGTCCTTGCTGGTAATGAAACTTGGTACTTAACTATACACCTTGCTAGCGCCTTTATTCATTAAATGACAAATTTTAGTTACATTGTAGACCAGAGATCCTCAATTACAGTCCTGGAGGTTCAGAGTGGCTGCAGGTTTTCACATCAGCCAATTTCTAAATTAGAACCCATTTATTTAATACTAAAGCAATATGTTTCTTGGGCTTAAGTTTAGGTATTTTGCCTGTTACAATTCAGAACCCTTATTTGATTCTTAGTTTTTAGCAGCTGCATTTATGTATTAACTGTTATCGGTTTTCTTAACCAGACATTAGTTAATAATGAAATGCCAATAATTAATCAATAAACCAGCAGCTCTCCAGCTAACATGCTTCCTTTTAAACCTATGCATACGCACCATGAAGTACCTCTACTAAAAAAAAAAATTAAAAAAAAAAAATGGTGGAAACAAAACACACAGATAATGTTCTTGGAGAAGGAAACAGTTCAATTAAAATTTCTCTTGGATGAATGAAAGCACTAAGCCAAACAGTTTTTTTTTTACCTCCTCTATGCTCGATCAGCTGGCTTGCTGCTGCTGCTGCTTGTGCCGTGCTGCGTGATCTGCATGTTGCGCAACGCTTCGAACATTTAAAAGTCTGTACAGCAACTGTCCTCCTTGTCTCACGGGATGTTAAAGTGTCTCCGAGAAAATTACATCTCGACCCGAGAGAGAGATATATAAAAAACAACAGCTTAGATCAACTTGTGTAAACACTTCAAGCATGTCACCTCTTAATCTCTACTCGCTTAAAAGTGAAAAGGTTCAGCACCTCCAGACTTATCTTATAGCTCATATCTTGCGGTTCCTGCACCAGCCTTGAACATTTTGATGTCTGTAGGTCAATAAACAATATACAGAATTGTTTGAATGTGCAGCATTACTGTCAAAACTAAAGGGAAAAAACACATCACTTGTTTGGGCAGGCAGATATTGAAACAGAAGAAGTCTTCTTTATGGTCACATCAAATTTAGAAAACCGAAAGCCCACTCTATTGAACAAGTAGTTTTAAAAGAAACAGTGTTATATAAAATTAACGACCATGTTATATTTTTCAAAGCATTTCTTAAAAATACATTTGTGATAACATCATTCAACATATTGAAAGAAGCAAAAAATTGTTGGCTAAACATCAGACTGTATCTTCAAGCTATGAACACCTTCTACTAAATGGCAAAATAAATGCTGCCTAGACATGTAGCAAAAAAAAAAAAAAAAGCAATTGAAAAACAGCTGATTTTGCCATCCAGTGGCCAATCAGGGTACAACATAAAAAAAATGAAAATTGACACTGAAAAGAAATACAGCTCACCATGTTTTTATCCCAAATTTTTTTAATAAAACAAAAAAGTTTGGGCGTAATTACATTGTTAAAAATGTTTTTTTTTCCCCACCATGATCAACAAGTGGCAACATTTAATCTTTTTCACATTATATTTGTGTATAAGTGCATTAATGCTATAAATATGCACATACAAAACTTCCATGTCCGTTGAAACATACGCCACATTACTAAATCATGGTGATAAATCAGCTCAGAATCAGCTGTGCCCCAGTTTTCCAACCCCAAATTCATTGTACAACATGGAGCCCACATTGCAGCCAAAATTACCATTCCAGTGACACGCAAAACAGCAAAACTCTAAAGTTCCGATCGACGTTCAATCTTCAACAGTTCAACTTCAAAAATCAGAGTTGCACCACCTTCAAGGAAAGAAATGACAAACTTGTAACAGTGTTGGTCTTTTAAAAACAATACAATAAGAAATACAATATCAATCATTCATCCTATACTAAAAATACATTGACTTAAGAGAATGGATGTGTATATCAACAAACCTTTACTTCAGTGCTTATATAATGGAGTAGCCACTTCTCAAGCACAAAAAAACTAGAATCTAGCAACTTCCCAATATGACCTCAGAGCAATTCCAAATTTGTAAGTACACTGATTCAATGAGTTGCTGAAAGTGCGACATATGCATGCAGACTCCTGCTAGCTCCAGTGTGTTCCACAATTTTTGCAGCTAGCTCATTTTAATCTCATCACACAGATTCTCAACAAGACTAAGACCTGGATTCAATTCACTTTCAAGTACTTGAAAACATTCCAAGATTCTCCTGGAGTGTTGTAATATTAAATATTATTCTGCTGAACAGAAGCAATTATAGGATGAAGGCCCATAACTGTTATAAATGGATGCACTTGATCATAGGTTCATTGGGTCAATATTGGATCAACGGTGATGTTGTTATTCTGTGTTTTTCAGACATTGTTATATTGAAATCAAAAGACCCAACTCAGAAGATGCACCCATAATATTATGTTATACACCAATAACAAGGGTGGACTCAAACTGGGTCATCTGCTGACATATGCGTTCTGTGACAATGACTGGACATTCTTTAAATGTTTTGTTCTATACCACTTTTGTACTCGCAGGTTAATTGACTGACTATCACTCTGTATTAGTCAATTCAGAACCTTTGGGCCACCTATTTCAATACACTTTCCAACTATATGACAAGAACAGACTAGATCTTTTGGAGTAGTATGATTGATCTATTGTCAATACACATTTGACACTATCACAGATGAAAAAGACAACAAGGTTGCTGTAGAAAGTATACAAATGCGGGGGTGTTTTGCATTCAAAGTAAATACATTTACTATTTGACTGGTTCCCATGAATTGAATGCACATACTGTATATCTGGTGGATAGTACACTAGCTGCTATAAACAGCATAATCACTGACTGAGTAGTCAATTATACAAGTACTGGTAGGCGAACTGTACATTAAAAGTGGTCACATGATATAATTAGCACAATTTTTGAGGATTCATGGAATTTTATATTTATTTAACATGACTCAGACATTCACTATAGCTATAGTATTTACTGCCCAAATCATTAATGAATACCTCAGAAAAAACAGAATTAAGTGAGATGGCCATTTCTTCATTAGTAGGATATGTTATACACACCATCTCTGCATACTTAATAAAAACACTAGAAATACTCGGACCTATGTTCTTCAAAGAAGAACCTATCATAAAACACAGCACCCCGGATAACTCCTCTGAGGTTACTGTGATGTTCTTTGCTGCAAGAACATTGTGTATAACGATCTGTTTTTATTGGAGTGCATGACTTGTGTTTAAGATGCTTGTGTCTTGTGGTTGGCCTCTCGTTTTGGTATGCCTTTGTTTTGCCATGGGAGAGTACGACTTTTGGTTATCAGTCAGCCCGTGCAATGCACTCGGTTGTCAGTGATGCAAGCAGGTATAGCGGTTGTTGAAGTGCAAATAATCAACTCGCCTCTGCAACACGTGTCACTTAAAGTGTATGTGCAGCCATCGTCTTCCCATCACCTAGGCCACATGCCTGCACCACTGCCGTTGTTTCCCATTAGGCACACCATGCTTGTGCCTGCCATGAGAAGGACCCCGCAAGACCAATTCATGGGTTGCGTTATGCATATTACAGCCTAACCTCTTCATTCAGACCAAGACAAAGCTGCAAGGCTCAGTGGTTCGCAAGTTTCTGCATAAGAGACAGACAACTCTTATATATTTATATAGGCAATATTGAATTAGAAAAAAAAAAATTGCACTTGTGTAACTTGGTCATGACTAAATTGGAAGCACACATCTTTCATCAAGGACTGGTATTTAGCATTTGTAGTTATTTATACTTAAATTCAGTTCGTCCCATTTCACTTCAAAAGCAGAGAACAATAAATCACAAAATACAAGTACCTTACCTGGGATTTTTGGGGGAGCTCCTCGATCTCCGTATCCTAAGGAGAAATTAAATGAACAATAACAATGTTATGACTGCCGATTACATTTTAATCACTGCCATATCCACCTATATAAAAATTCACTAAGGTCCAAAACAAAAAAGTACTTGACAATGTAAAGACAAAAAAAACAGAACAAACATAGGTAATTAGAAAATAGTGTCATGTCATCCCCTTTAAACAGATAAAACAATTGGTCTACGGTAATCAGTCTGTTCAATTTGGGCTGCCTAGGCAGCAAATGAACCTTATAAAAATAGTAAAAATGGCCATGCTTATTTTACAAAATAAGCTAGGTACATTTCATTGATTTTGTTGTGAAGTGCACCAAATACAAAGCAGCAGGCATAGATAAAACTGTACTAGAAATTGTAAATAAGCCAAATATTGTTGGTTTGACTCGGAGCTGGAGATGGCACCCTTGGATTACTACAATAGGGTAATGGTAAGTGGGAATGGTCGGTTTACAAATGGACCACACTCTTCATCACCAATGGAAAAGTCTATGCCAGGTACTAGAGAAGAGATCATTGCCAATAATCAAATATAAAATTTAGCAGAAGTTGGGTAGAGAGCACATCGCCATGTAAATGCAGACTAGCTCTGTCCAGACACTGATATTTATGAGGCTGTGGTGTGGTTTGCTAATCATGTCTACAAATGATGAGGACAAAAAAAAAAAAAAAAAACTGATGTCTATGCAACTCCTTGTATTTTGTTTAATTTAATGACAGAATACTTGGCTTCATGGTATTCCATTTGATTTATATATTTGAGGGGCATGTGTTGTGTGTCTGTTTTCTAGCATCAGGTTAAATCCGATTATTTCAGGTGCTGGCATCTACAAAGAGAGCCTCATCTCTTCTTGATAATTTTGACTGACAGAACAGCATGGCACAGCATGAATATGGCAGTATTTTGAATCAGTTATAGGTGCAGTACCTCAATAATTCGGGGGGGGGGGGGGAACAAAAACAAAAAACACACCACACACACATACAAACAGATCACCTACTATTTTTTGATTTTATCAATTTTAGAAAAAACATACAACATTCCATACAAATAAATCAATTTCAACAAACATAAGATCTAAAACAAATCAATGCTGAGTCCACCTAAGAATTTACCATGAGAAGTAACTGGGCACAATGCATTGGAGGTAGACTTAAGGCGCTTTTGAGAGAGTGTCTCCCTCGGCCTGGCTGACAAGCACCTGAACATTTCTCAAGAGAAGTTAAGGTATTTTATTTATTTATTTATTTTTATATATAAAGACTGGGGATTCAGGGTTCAGTAACATAACAATGAACAACCTGCCCTCAAAGTGTTAACTTTACATTTATTCCATCTTGGGAGTGGTATTAAGAAATCAGTGCTTCATACAGCTTAGGACGATTGAAAGATGTCCATTATATGTCACAGCTACAATTTACTTACTGTGGTGGATTATCCACTCATCACTATCAGAAACTGAAGGGATAATGCATTTGAATCAAGAGTCAAACAACAAAATGTGCCATGGGTGTCCTAAACTTGCAGTTTCCTATTATCATTTATTTGGATAACTGTGGCTAAAAGATTTTGTTACACATCTTTGTTAATCAACTATACCTTCCTGACTTTAACTGAACAAGAAATTCTTTCATAGGGTATTTTGTCTCTTTTCATACTGCAATTAACAATACACAACTGTCTATGATTTTACCTCTTTAAGATCTTCCTCTCTTAACATAAGTTTGTAATACATATTAAAGAGTTGTGCAAAGTATTAAAAGTTCACATTGTCAATATAAAATACAACCAGGGGTGAAGGGGTCAGCAGGTCAATGGACAAACGGTTGTGCATTACAAATAATTACCTGCTCTACTCATGTACTGTTCACAGCATCTACACATTGCGGAGGTTTTGGTTATATTTTCCTTGGAGTCCAATAAAAAAATAAACCACACATATTTTGTCCTTTCTTATCATGCATGCAAATAACATGCCACACAAAAAAAAAATTAAAAAAACCCCATTATGTTAGTGACAAGATGCATTAACATGAGGATCAGTCCACCCACAGTATGAGCTGGTACTACATAATGTAACTGATCAGCTTCAGAGCACCTCAACACCAAAAATATACCTGCGATCTTCCCATTCAAACTTTGTTGTGCAATGTGCCAATCAGACTGCCTCTTCTCAGTCGCAAGACACAACTGTTGCTTGAAGCGAAGTGAAGTCCTTTTGTTGGTAAAAGTGCTTATATTATTAAAAAAAAATCCAAAAATCCAACATCTGTCTGTCTACTTTTCACGAGGGAATTATTTAGATCTGTTTTTTTTTCTATAATTTGCTTGAACATTCCAGCTGATTTTGCGACTTCTTTCATCGTGCTAAGAATCATACTTCGCTTGCGGAGCCAACTTATTTGGCGAATACAAGATTGGAAGTGGGCCGTGGTACAACAAATGGTGCTGTAGCCAACGCCTGCTCAGAACTAACTGTGGTCATCACTGCTCTTGTGAAAAGAATGGAGATAAATGCAATCAACTCAGAGTGGGACAGGCAAGTTCGTTGTACCACGTGAACATCACGGACAGAATAAAACTGAATAATAAAAAAACAAGCACTAACTTTTACAAGTAGCAAAAGTTTACACCGGGTATTACACACTCAAAACTCAAATTTTATTATATTATAGTACTAATAATAGCAGCAGCTCAATACACGGAGCACTGAAACTCAGTACCTTTGGGTTATAAGGCAGCAGTTCATACCTCTGCACCATTCAAGAATACACATCAACATCCTGTCAGTTGACATTTGAGCTTGGATTTTTAACTCATTGACAGCAACATTTAAATCGAATGATTTTTTTTTTCCCCTTTGGTTGTATTCTTGAATAAAAGTGCATGTGTTTATTTGATATTTGGACTAAAGTCTTCACACATTATACACTTCATGTCATTATTAGTATAACATTGAAAAAGTTTTTGCTTTAGGTATGTGTTCAGCAATTCTTGCCTTGCATGTGTTCCAAATAATGATATACTGTATTAATTACCCTATACAACTCCAGACACCTCACAAGCAGATAAGAGCCTTGAGTTGGGAGAACTTTTTGCTCGAGTTGAGCTCTGTAAAGGGGGTTTGGTTTGGGTTGGGAGATGGGACAGGCAGGCTACTTGCTACTTGTGCTAATCGACACATTTACAAAACAAAAGATGCTGATGGAAAGGTGCAAAGGAATTTAAGGTGGGCCAGGATTACGAGTTTTTTCGTAGGCTTCAGGGATTCTAGTGTTAATCAAAACAAGGTCAAGAAAACAAATTAATCCCTTTACATAAATAACATGCAGAAATATTTAGGAGATTTCTTTGTACAAACATTGGTGAATGCTTCTAGATGGATACACATAGAGGTAGAAAATATGCAGGTCTAAACGGTGAAAAAAGAATAATCAATTTAACAACAAAACTGGTACTCTGATTAGAAAATTGCTCTCAGTGGAAACTTAAGAGAGTTGGTTAAAATGTGTTTTTCAGTTTAAAACATATAAAATTAATCAGGTGTATGGTCACCATCAAATACTACAAATAAAAATGTTAAACTTTCTACTGTATAATGCAAGCAATGCATTTGGGGGGAGGGGAAAAAAAACACCACATACACACAAACACTGCAGTGAGTGGTGCTGGACTATGTACCACAGGGAATAGTTTTTACTAAAGTGAATGTCACTTACCAAGTTCAGAAGGAATGACCAATTTTCTCTTCTCTCCTTCACACATCCTAGAACATAAGCATTCAACATGCCATTGATTATGGAAAAGTTATTGTTAGGAGTTATCCATTTTGATAACTGTTTTGAAAATGTAGCATTTTCATTTCACATACTAGTAATCACCAGGAAAACTCAAAATATATACAAATTTTTATACTATGACAAGCATTACTAGCAACTGAATCAAGTTCTTACAAAACGAACAACACAACATCATATGACATTTCTAGCCAAGCCAACTTACCTAACTAAAACAGACTCAGCTATTATGTTTAAAATTGTTTTAAGCATTTAATAAACCTTACATCTTTAAACTTCTTGTAACCTGGTAAAAGTGAAAAATGTTAAAAGATTTTTAGCAAATTTCCACAAGTTACTAAATAAGTGAAGTCAAAGCAAATTTGTACAAGATTATTAGATTGAAATAGTTGGTTCCACCAGTAAGCTTTTTCTAACTTTACAATAAGTGCAGCAGCTACTAGCAACTAGATATTATACTATATATGCTCTGTAACTACATTTTTGCTCTAATTCTGTATTACTGAAGATTTGTCATGATGGGACTAAAAGCTAAATATGCTAAACTTACACCACACTATAAATTTTTAATTTATTCTTTAAGGACCGCTCATTTTTCAAAATAGCGGATTGCCTCTTTTACATAGGACTACCTTAGGATACCAAAGTTTGCATGTAAATATGTAAAAGCATATTATAACTTTACAAAACACAGTTTCTTTCCACAGTCATGTTAAATTGTACTTTAGAACTGATAAGTCATCAACCTACCATTTATTTAAAATTGGATTTAAATTAAAAAGCTCAAAACCACAAAACATGAGGATTTGAATCAAAGTCATCAAAATGTGTAAAAATTCCAAACAGCAGTTTAATGCGAGATTTTTTTAATTCACTGTTAAACTAAATTATTGTACTGCAATAAAAGACAAATACTTTCTGAGTCCCTCCCAAATCCCAAACACATGCATGTTAGTTTGCTGGATATGCTAACCTGGCCCATTAGGAGTTTGTAAGATTATATAACCAACTGTACTTTGCAATAGGCTGGCACATTATTGGTCACTATCTTTTGCTCAAAGCAGCCAAGGTTGGTTTCAGTCCCCAAAACCGTATGTTGGAAAAAGGTAATTTGGAAGAAGAAATAAATGAGTATTGTCCACATGTAAGGTAAACCAAAACACACACATACACAGTGAAGAAAGTATGCAGTAATGGAGTACATGCCAAGTAGATACACCAAGTAATCAACAAAATAAACGTCAGATTTTTTTAACTGCCCAAGTTCAAACATTTAAATTAAAAAATTACTTTAAAACTTAAATATAATGGTGTCTTTTACAATAATACACACAGAGGAAAATAAATATTGTTCTTAATTTTACATACTATAACAACATGTGCCATGCTTGCAAAGTAATGCTAACATGATAAAACCCTTTGGCTGAAATTGTATTCATTTGAATCTAAATCAAGTGTTCCAGTATTTCAAAACATAGAAAAAAAATCCACGACTTCAAGAGTATACAACACATTTGAAACAAAGCATTAGTAGGCAGATTTTTTTAATGACAAAGGGAAAGTTTGACTTGATAAATTGTAGAGGTCAACTCCAAATATGTTTTTTTTTTAGCATCAAAGCCTGAGAAACTGGTTCAAGAACAGTTTTTTTATCCCCAAATGATAGGGGTCATAACAGCAGTCTTTCAAAAATATTTTTTACATTTATATTTTGCATCGATATTGAAAAACAACAAAATGTGAATGAAAATTCAACTGTGCTGAAAACATTTGGCCAAGTCATACACCATCTCTCTTATCAGTGGTAGTTCCTTCTTTGAGCCTACACAAGATAAGAAAGACTATCTGTCCTTGACTCTGAATTGGATCAAAGTGGATCAGGGAAAAGAAGAAGGAACAGCTTTTATTTATTTATTTTTTAAATACCAAAGTACTATGATGGTGAACTGATTAACACTGTTGCTTCATAAATGCTAAGAATTTAAATTCTTGACATTTCTAAGTGCACGATAGATGGCAATGCCGTGATCTGAAGCTGTCACATTAAAATTGTTTCACACTCCCCTCCTTTTTTCTCCCCTTCATTTATCACATACTAGCTGGGTATTCTGTTCTTCACAGGAGCTTCATATTAAGAAAAAACATATGCATTTTTTCTATTTCTGATTTACAAAACATATTTAATTAATGTGTGTGTGTTTTTTTTTTTTTTGTAGAGGCTAAAAAGAGGACATAAAATATGTAACATGACCAAGAAATTAAAATACCCTTAATAAAAGTAAGATGTTGTGTTTGATTATTTGGACTTGAAACATGATCAACATAATACATGAGACAAATCAATTGACAAAGTAACTTCAATCTATTACTTTGTGGGAATTGAGTAATTGAGTAATTGAGGGAAGGACACTCATGACTAAAAAAAAATGTTCTTTTCAGTCAATTGTAAACTACAACTTACAAGAAAGTTTTGAAATAAATACCAGAGTAACCCCTGGGTAAAACAGCTACTTAGTAAAAAACTGAACTAGTAAAGGACAATGTTAGTAAACATATTTGATGTATTCACTGACTGAAATAAAAGGTTTTGTTTTTAAAATGTGAAGTTAAAAAAAAAAAACAAAACTTTGCAATATTTCATTTTTGATATAGCTCTCTGTAGGCATTGTCTTTGTTTTAGTCATACTGTATTGTGTTCAAACCCTATTTAAGGAGAAGTTTGTATTCATTTGAATTAGCCGGGAAACATTAGCACAGCTTCATATACTATTGTCTATTATGTAGTCTATGAAAAGGATGTGGCCCACATTATAGAAGAATATGTATACCAAGATTATAATCGTACTACATAAATTAAAAAAGTAAAATAGGGAGTTAAACTGGAAGTCAAGATAAACTGTGTACTTCTTTTAATCTTACCCCAGTAATCCTTGGTCCCAACCCTTGATCACCTGTCCTGTTCCAAGAGTGAATGTAAAAGGCTGATTGCGTGGAATGCTGCTATCAAATTCAGTTCCATCTTCCAACTTTCCCTAAAATTGAGCAACATCCTTTGATTATCACAAAATAAGATAATTCAAAATTACACATATTTGCATTAGTAACTTGGCAAACACAATTTTTAAGAGCAAGGTCATTTTTTGATATATGAGCTAAATCTGACACTTGTCAGAGTCTGTACCTTAAACTGGTGTTTGGATTAAAAGGAAAAAAAAAATGTTCCATCCAAAACATTTAGCAAAATAATCATAAATGCATGCTAATTCACATTCAATTCATATACTGTTTGTTAATACTGTAATAGTGTCAAAAGTACATTTCTAAGAAATGCTTAAAAATTATTCTTATTTTCACAATCTACACAATCCCTGCTTTTCAGTTTGATAGCAATGTCATTAACTCGCTCTTCATATTAGCTTTTTCTGCTGAGCTGAAAAAAAATTCAGCTTACTCAGATTTAATTTTTTCTTTGCACAACTTTTTTTAGTTTTTATCCTGCAGATTTGCTTGGTCTGTATAACTCCTTCATGATACTTCTACTATTAATCATTTTGTTTCCAGTTTTGTAACTTTTACACCATGACTATCTTGGATTGCCTTATATAAAGCTCATCTTTAAAAATTATATTATTATTATTATTATTAAACTTATATTGCACTTTTCTCACTACTCAAAGTGTTCTCCATGCCGGGAGGACCCGGGAAGTGAACCCACAATCTCCTTACAGCAAAGCAGCAGCGCTACCACTGCACAACCTCCATTTAAATTTGGAGGAATAAGCTTATCTAAATATTTATGCTACAGTTTAACTAACATCAATAACCAAAAATACATACACTAATGCAGTTACTTTACCCTAGCTATGAGTTTATAAGCAGTATTATCCTCAGGACCAAAAGTAGAAGGAAGTAATCAGTCTTAGTTGTTGTCTGGTTCTATCATCTCAAAGGCTGAAAGTGACGCTTTACTATGTTCATTGGCCACAAGGGGTGACAGTATGATTTGTATTACATTGTCTAGGTTTCTTGAATCTCATCGTACCTTGCAGTTTTTGCTGCAGTTACATTCTTTTAGATTTCACCCAGTGGTCCTCTCTTGTTAGCTTAAAATACGTCTTAATTAATTCATTCTCGTTTCCATCAATGAGATGAATACCTTGTATTCAGTCCCTCTTTTATACAGTCCCTCTTGCTTGTGAACCATTCTCTCCTTTAGTGAGGTTAGAAAAAAAGGCAGTACCCACTCCCAAATACATTACAGGTTGTCTTCACCTGGTAAAGTTCAAGGTTGATTTTCCTTGGGGAGGGAAAAAAAAAAAAAAAAAAAAAAGTTGGCCTGCTTCAGACATCAGAAGCTGAAACCAAGCTTACTTCATTCAGGGAAGGCACAGGGCTAGTGCGGTCACTAGATTATTACAAAGGAATGATTGGTCATTTTGCCATTGGTGTCTTGGGTGCACAAAAGTCCAACACTAAGTTGGGAACTGATGCAAAAGTCGGCACAGGGGAGTAATGTTTATTCTTCTAGCTGTACAAGTGATGAAACAACATAAGACTAGTTGCCCAAGCATCAGGGATCTACTAGCATTGCCTTATCAGATATAAAAGGGAGAAGCCCAGTCTAGCAGTTCCATTAACCAAAAAAAAAAAAATCATCCTTTAATTTTCTAAGGGATTTCATGTTGGCTGAGATGAGTGTTTGATGTTAAGTGTGCAGTCAAAGATTGCAACTCAGATTGGAGAGCAGCGGGGAAAGGCTCATGTGCTATGCCAAAGACAACGAAAAGAATGTCACTTTTGTCATACCCTGTATACTTTTTAAGCTTAATATTGTAAGTGCCTTGTGATGGAGCATGCTGTTAATGGCACTATATAAAGCAGAGACTAGTGGATTGACTGGATTAATGGATACAACTATATAAATACAACAGAACCATTAGTCAGAAAAGAAAAGAAACTCTGAAAGCTATTTAATATTATAATACAAGCAGTGTTGCATGTCTCAACTCAACCCATATTATCAAACAATAAAGAATAACTTTCTGAAGACCTGGTATTAACATAATCAAGGAACCCCATTAAAGAAGACTACATTTTACATACCGATAGATTAAACTCGAAAGAGTGACATATACCGTATAGTGCATGTGCAAGACATCTCCTTTGCGTGATTTTATCTGGCAGTTATCCACCCGCTTTTTGACTCCAATCTGCAATTTCTTTTTGCCTTCACTGCAGCTGCAGACTGAGATGGCCAACAGAAGTAAAGCAGCTGTAAAACTGATTTTCATGATAACTGAAAGAAAAATTAACAATGTATGACATCAACAAACAGGCCACAAGTTTATAATGTTTTACATTCTTTTAATTATTATCAAACAATCTACTTACTAAGTATTCAAAATTCAGGTTAAAAAAAGCCACAGATAAGCTTAAATGGTATAGCAAATTGGGATGAGATTATGTGGCACTAACCCATGTGTATTGTTTCTAAAGAAAATGTGGCTTTGTTGATATATTCTAGCATATACATATATTAAAAATCAATTTAAAAAAATAAAAATTCATTAATAGTAGTATTCAGACTCCAGCTTTTTGACTCCTGCTCTAACGAATCTGAACTGGAAAAAACAGACTACAGAAGGCATAATGCGACTTAGTGTAGCTTAATTTAACCAGAGCTTTACTTTTTGGAAGTACTGCACAATTTTTTTGATTTACTAGTATACTTGTAATTTCTAATTAATTTTTTTAATACAGTGTCCCCTTTCAAATTGCATGATATTTACTTAAAATTAAAAAAAAAAAAAAAAACTGGGGGAATTTAATTAAAGGCATAACGAACTTTCATTTAAGACACTGGTTAGAATGAAAACCAGTAGCAAAACTACTGCCTGGACCACAACAGCGAGACACAGTATAAAATTAGCAGTTGTTGCACATTGGAGAAGATATATTTTTCCCACATTGCAGACTACCATGCTATAACTACTACACAGCTTCTTTAAATTCATTAACACTTCAAATATAACTGCGGAGAAATAATGCAAGCACTTTTGTAGCGTGAAAGAGTACAAACCAGAAAGCTAGAGTTCCTCTTTATTAATCACCACATAGAGCATAATCATACAGTACGGTTACACTTAGCCTACTGCTTGTACTTCTTTAATACGGAAATGTCTATGAGCCTATAGAGAGATTGTGGACAGTTATTTCAAATGCACAAACTGTGCACTTCATTTTAACCTAATTCGGAGGTATCAAATTTTAAGGTCTATGTATAAATTTTGAATTTTTTGGTTAAGTATTGCATGTGGTTTTCATGAGTTTTTCATGGCATTTTGTGGGTCTTGCCTTGGACTTCTACCCTGCGCCTGATAGTGCTGAAATGGGCTGTGTGGAATACGAGACATTCGAATGAATTAGCTGGATTGAATAGTGTAAGTATTTATCCATAGTTCATTTTAAACATGACGATATAAGCAGCGCGTACAATACAGTTCCGCTTTTTTTCCCCCATGGGATTCATAAAGTTTTTCACATTTGATGTACTCTAACGCTATATGTTGTCGTTTTTTTCTCTGTCTATGGCCGGGTCTAGGCATTTGAACAAATACTTAGGACACGTCACGATTTGTGCCGAAGCGGCCAAGGACTCTCCTGTTTCGAACGACAAAATCCGTTTCATGCGTATAGCATTTCTGAGTAAAATATGCAAATTACAAACATTACACGTGCACGTTCCAAGGTATATTCGATACTGTATTTCTAAAGCAGTATATTCACAGAAATCCTGTAATAACAAGGCATCGCTCCGAAAAGCTGTCTTGACTAATACCAGGCAGGATTACAGATGAACTTGGCTAATATTTCCAATGACTACAGAATGAATTTGCAAACTCCCCTCAAAAATAGTACACTAGAAGTAAGCGACACCAAGCATCAAAATCTTCAGCGAAAAACAAACGTTATATATCTGTACAGTATTAACTGCTACTCAAATTGTTTACAAAAAAAAAAAACATTACCTTTATGCTTTTGGCTTCACAAATCCGACTCCCATAAACTTGACAGCCGTTACTACTACTGCTACTACTCTCTTCCTCTTCTTTTGGAAATCGAGACAGGAAGTATTTTTCTGACAGTTGAAGCAAATACATCCGGGTTGAATCGTTGCCACTCATAGCCAATCATTGAAAGAGTTGGATTTGGAAGTTTAGCGCTCTTGCTTAAACGAGTTTGATGGAGTATTTGATTATCGAATACATTTGCCAATATTGATAATAAGCGGTGGTTTAGATTGTTACATTATAATCTAATAAATAAATTTTCATTTGTTTGTACATAAATATCATCTCTGTTACTAACACGTCTGTGAATTAGCATAAAGTAACGCCCCCTGTGAAGAGTCGATTGTGTGTTGCGTGCTTCCAGGTAACAGCAGGCAACATAAAACAGGACAATCTTGTTGCCATCCTTTACCATTATCTTTAGCTAATAGTTGTACAAAAACAGTTGTTCATTTTTATATAATGTAGTGCCTTCACTAGTCATGCATTAATAGCTTTGCAAGTACTTAATAATAATTAAGTAGCGACTTAAAGTTCAGTACAAGTTCAACATCAATATTAACATCAGTATTCCTCCGGAAGGACAAAGAGGAGTTGGTGACACGGTTAACATTCAGTGTAAGTTATTTACTACCAAAATTGTTTTGAGTTGGAGACAGAACATTAAAAGACACATGCAAATAAGAACTTCACCATACTGTGTACAAGTGACAGTACTGATCTTATAACCCTAACCCTATATAAACGATTAACTTCAATCATGAAATTTGATTAATTTAGGAGGAAATAGAGCTATTGTTAATATAGAGAGACAAAACCAAGGCCATGAATGAAATGTAAAACAAAGTGAATGCCAGAGAGTGGGAGATATTAAAGTGATCATGTTTATTATATGATGTGAATCAAACTTCAACAGTGATTAAAAGGGTTACATAGAAGTTATATACAAGTCTGTAAAGAGGAAATACCTGGACTGATCATTCTGTTTGAGTAACAGCATATTTTGAGTGTTGTGGAAAGCAATGTTTGGCCAGCTATTCACCACTTGCATAAAGAAATTGTAATCTAAGTGCATTATTACACTGGGCTTTAGCTACACTAATGCAAGTGCCTTACAACTGAAAGAAAAACACACTATTATTATTAGGCTGACATCCTTCCTGAAGGCAATTTAAAAAATTTAAGAGATGCTATTGGTTATTTTTTTCCAATTGGAGCAGGTGAATTATTTTGCTAATGATTACACAGTATCAGTAGCAGGATTTGAACCCACTACCTTAGGATATGAAGTCCAGAGCTTAAAGCAGTACACCACACTGGTGCCAATATGCAATATTAAACATGTGCTAAGTAATCAAGTGGACTATACATAAAGCACCATGTTTCATTTGCATAAAGAAAAGATAAACTGAGGGTTTTACAAAAGGAGGATAACATGCCAAATATTAGCCAGCTTTTCAATTTTCAGTACATCATATCAGAGAAAAGAGCCACAGTTAAAGAACACTAAAAACAAAAAAAAAAGGTTGGATTTATTTAACTGCATTGTGGACATTGATTCCACATGAATTGTTAGCATTTATGTTGTCCTATACTTCTGTATTGTATCAACACATACACTAATTAGCCACAAAATTTGAACCATCTGCCTAATAATGTGTAGGGCACCTTTGTGCTGCCAAAAGAGCTCTGATCCATCAAATAATGGATTCTGCAAGATCTCAGAATTTGTCCCGTGGTATCTGGCACCAAGACATTAGCAGCAGCTCCTTTATGTCCTATAAGTTGTAAGGTGATGCCTCCATGAAGTAGACTTGTTTTTCCACCATATCCCATAGATGCTCAGTTGGCTTGAGGTTTGGGGAATTTGGAGGCCAAGTCCAGACCTTGAACCCTTTGTCATGTTCCTCAAACCATTCTTGAACAATTTTTGCAGTGTGGCAGAGCACATTATCCTGCTGAAAGGGGCCACTGCCATCAGGGTATGCCACTACCGTGAAGGGGTGTATATGGTCTGCAGTAGTCTTTATGTAGGTGGTACATGACAATGTAACACTCACATGAATGCCAGGATTCAAGGTCTCCCAGCAGAATATTTCTCAGAGCATCGGAATGCCTTTGCTGGCTAGCCTTATTCTAATAGTGTTGCCATCCCGTGACCTGTTGTCATCTCTTCCCCAGGTAAAGGATGTTCACTGCCATCCATATGATCTAAAAAAATGTTTTTTATCAGACCAGCCTACCTTGTTCAATGATTCAGATATTTTGGCGGTGGACAGGGTCAGCATGAGCACTCTGACCTGTCTATTGCTATACAGCCCATTACATAGCAAGCTACAATGCACTGTGTTTTTTGACACCTTTTACTCATGGCAAGCAAATTTTTTTTCAATAATTTGTGCTGCACTAGCTCTTCGGTGGAATTGGAGCAGATGAGCTTGCCTTCACTCCCCACACACATCAGTGTGACTTGGGCAACCATGTCACTGTTGCTAGTTGACTGGATGTCCTAACTTGGACCACTTTTGGTAGGTACTAAACACTGCATCTCAGAAATACCCAACAAGACCTGCCATTTTGGAGAAGCTCTGACCCAGTCATGTAGCCATCACAATTTAGCCCTTATCAAAGTCACTCAGTTTCTTACGCTTGCCCATTCTTCCTGCTTCCAACATCCTATATTGTGTAATCTGATTATCCTTTATTTGCATAAAGATCCACCTCTTTTGCTGCATTGTGGTTCAAGGCATCCTGACATTTTTATACAGTAGAAAAAGAGTTAAAACACTTTAGTAAATTCTTTTCATTCCAAATGCCATGGGTTTTCAGTGGTTTTGGAAGCTAATTTACTATGCTTTTTTGATGCACTGGCAAATTTGTTGCACACCCTATGTCAGAAAAGCATATTTTTCTTTGCTTCCTATACAACAGAGTCATTAATTTTAAAATTACACAAAAAGTAAAATCACCTGAAAAAAAAGAGCAAATTATTTAATATGGTTGTACTTGCACTAGTTTAATTACAGGGTAATTCAAATAATCTTCTATATAATAAAACATTAATTTCTGTGTGTGTGTGTGTGTGTTTGTGTGTGTGTGTGTCCAGTCTCTCTTAGCAATCTGATTGGTCCGTTTGGCTTTGGTGATGTGGTTGAAAGAGGAAATGTAAGTGTGAGCCATTCAAGGAGACGTTAAAGCATAGGTGGTATGTCGATATCAGATATAGTAAATCTTGCAGCGACAGGCATGCTAAGAGTCTCCTTCAAAGACAGGACGAATAAAAGTGGACAGGAAGTGAGGAAGGTGTATCAAAATGACAGAGTTTGAGAAGCAGGCTTTATGGGAATTGCGCTCAATAGTGGGAGTGCCAGTCAAGAGAGGTGCAGATACCAAGGAAAGTTGCTGATACTCCACGTAGGGCAAGAGGTATAAAATAGTTTTTAATTTATTCTATTACCTGTCTTTGACAGGTCATGTGGCTAGCCATATAGAAAATGATAACAACAAGATCTACTTTCATATAATTACATGCTTAGGCTATCAAAATATGTCAATTTTGATCAATGAAAGCCATAAACACTATATAACACTATAACACAGTATGTTTGCATTTATTTCTGTCAACAGTTGTACTTTATTTTGGCATAAAGTCGTCTATATATGTAAATCAACACTATTTGAATGGAAATGCGTGGCATATTTGAAATAAATTCATTCAATGATTTACTTTTTTGAGTGTGGTTAAGGTATTTCAGCTATGTTTTCTTAAGGACACGAAAAAGTTACTTGTGTAGGGTACTGTACATTGTATGACACGTTTGCCAATTTACTGCAAACACCCCACCATAAATCAGTTTCCACAGTCATACAAAACAAACAAACAAATTAGCCACCCATCCTATATCGATATTGGGTCACAAGAGAACCAAGCCTATCCAGGCATTATTGGGCACATGGTAAAAATAAACTTTGGACAGGTCACCATTTTATTACAGTGTACACTCACCCATTCCAGGCCAACTTAGAGCTGCTAAATATTCTTGCATCCACATCTTTGTGAAGAAACTAGAGTAACCAAAAGAAACCTACACAACCATGGGTAGAACATGTAAATTTTATATTGATAGTGACTGGGCCAGGATTCAGTCATAGTCTCATGCAAACGCAAGGTAGCAATTCTAAACACTGCTCCAACTTAAAAAAGGAAGAATTACTAAAATCTCTCAGTAAATAAAAC
This sequence comes from Erpetoichthys calabaricus, assembly GCF_900747795.2. Taxonomy (NCBI): domain Eukaryota; kingdom Metazoa; phylum Chordata; class Cladistia; order Polypteriformes; family Polypteridae; genus Erpetoichthys; species Erpetoichthys calabaricus. Next base: position 76,981,176 of record NC_041394.2, read on the forward strand.
AAAGAAGACATTGTCACATGTGAGTGCATGAGAGAAAGCATAAGGGCTTTTGTGATAATAATTAGCTGCCGGACCAGGGGTCAATGCTGTGTACTACTGCCTTCTCTTCTCCTTCCTCTGCAGAACAGAAGATTGACAGCCACTCCATCTCTGACTTCAGTTCCATGTCTGTTCACCTGGATCCTCCCCTTCCTGTCACGTAAACTCATAACCTGGTGTTGGAGGAGAGCAGGCGTCCCAGCTGAGTAGGAGGACAGTTTCTTACCTGGATGGGTGGACAGAACAGAAGGACAGACAGCTTGTCTAGCTGGACAAGGAAATTAATTTGTGCTCAGCCGGACAAATATGTGGCTTAGATCAATGGAAGCTGGGACTTGAAAGTACTTCCATCCCCATACAGCTAGGTTGCAGTGGTCCTTGTGTGGCAGCCAAGTCACAACATCCATAGGGGTGCTTGGGATTTGGGAATTGGAAGTGCAATCTTGCTGGTAGAGGGCCCTGTTGTAGGAGGACCTCCCTACTTTTTATATGGCCCAAAAGTACATTCTGGAAAAAATGGTGTCGCACCAGAAGCATTCCCAGGTTCAGCTTGAAATGAAGCCTGATGCCTCACATCAGAACTGGGAGACAGTAGGCAACATTCACAGGAGGATGAAAAGAGGAAGAACTTGGTTGATTTGTTTTGTATTGTGGTTTGGGGCTCAGTGACGCCCCTTGGTGGTTACACCGGAGATCGGCCATCTTGTTTTAGTTCAATTGAGAACTCCAGTCTGAAAAGACTACTCTACATTTATTGCACATTTTCTTTGTTTATTTTTCATCTGATTATACCAGGTCACCAAGATGGTGCCTCAATTCTTTGTTTGTGTCCTATTTTACAACATATAGTTTGTAGAGTGTTTGTGGCCATCTGAACAATAACAAATAAAACAAATAAAATAATTATATTTAAAGAGCATATATACACACACATATATACTGTTTTTATATATACATACTGTATACTGTATATAGTGGTCATGCAAGGAATGACACAAGATACAGAATGACACGAAAATACAGAGCTAGGATGTCTGGAGAAAAGTTCTGTTCCAGGCTGATGATCTCATTCAAATGAGATGCCACCTTCTGGGAATGCCTCAAGTATGCAGCCCTCCAACATGAAGGGGCGGAGTCAGTTGCCATCACTGGACTCATGCTCTGTGCTGAGGGTACAGAAAGAGACAATACTGTTAATGACAGTGCCCCCTATCATCCCGGGGTGGTATTGCTTATCAAGTATGAGCCAGGAAGGTGATCCTCAGATATGAATATGTGACAATACTGTATATGCACTATATTATAATGGTACTGACGAGTTGCATCAGCCGGGGATGACTAACCCATAGCATGAGTTGGCATTCCACCATATAAACGAGCAGCTTCACAGTTAGTGACAGGAGCACCTATAAAAATGGTAAGCCTTCCAAAGTTCCAAATGTATTTCAATGAGTGCAACAATGACAAGCAGTACATTTGTGGATAGGGAGCCACTTAAAAGAGCCATGTGAAGAACAGGGAATCCATTCTAGCTCTCGGTATAATATATACAGTATACAGTTATCTATACGTACTTTCACATATTTATTAACATAAGAGCTAACACAAAATGTAAACTGCAATATCAGCAAGGGGAATAATATGTGCTAAAAAATTAAACGATTCAATAAATAAAACTGTACTGTCAATGACTACATCAGATGCTGCTCCAGTACTGGGCAGAACCAGACTTACTTGTTTGAGGAATGGATTCAACAAGGTGCTGGAAACAGTTGTTAGGGATTCTGGTCCTTGCTGACTTAACAGCATCATGTAGATAAATTGCCCACTGAGTGTACTCGTACGAGCGCTGAGAATACGTATCACTCATATATCTCGGTAAATAAAACAAGGAAAATACATTTACAACGAAAGATGAAATATTTTTGGGGAATAATATTTTGTTAAAAAAAGGACTAAATATTTTAATAAAAGACGCGCATTTGTGAATAATCGTGTAATTGGATAGAAAAATAATCCGTATATACTGGTAAATGAGGAAATGATTTGTGAAAATAAAACAATGAAATCAACCAGAAAAGAAAATAAGTACATACAATGCCTACATAAATATAGTTTGTTCCCAAATAAAAAAAGTTTGATCGCTTTTTTAAGTTCCAAAATCTGTCTGCCTTTCCGTACTTTTTTAAATACTCTTTTGAGTAATGGTATTGATGCGTTTGTATGAAAAACTAACGTGTGATTAATAGATGAATGATTTCAAAGCTAAATAATGCACAGTCAGTCGCGTCCTATACAAATGTACACTTGCAAATCAAAATTGTATTCCTTCAGAATGAATGAGCCGATTTATTTGAGTGAAGTTCAACTATTAGATTTCGAATGCAGATAAGCTTAACAGTGTAACATCAGTCCACACTTGTTGAATCACTATAACTCTTTTGCTCAAGGCGCTCGGAAATAAAATAATCGCTGTTTGAGTACTTTCGCTTCAGTCTCCGCTAATTGGCTGAAAATAAGTAGACTCTTTCTGGATTGGCGAAACGAAACTGCCTTCTGTCAGTCGCCATTGGCAAATTGTCCCAAAGCCCGGGTTCGTTCTGACGTTTATCATTTTGATTGGTGGGGACGAAGATCTTTATATATTTAATTATTTATTTTTTTGTTCTGAAGTTTCTTACTTAAAAGAGGAAGTACTATAGCACCATATAATATTACTGTACATGTATTTTTAATAAACCTCTGCATAATCCGTGGTGTTGGTTCAGTCAAGGTAAGGCTGCTTTTGCTACTTTTTCGTAGGCTTATCGAAATCGCGAGTCCAGTTTAATATTCATGAATGAGCGTGCATAATCTTTTCCTTACAGCTGCGTAATGTATCTACAGTATTTGAGTTGCTGTCTCTTTCTACGCGAAGTACAGTTCATTTGACATCATGATTGCGTTTCGGTTGGTTAATGAAAATTCTCACTCCGCCTTTGTACAAGAATTGCGTTTTTGGTGCCAGCCGGATTGCATACCAGTGGCGAGTACTGTGCATTAAACTGTAGTAGCTACGTTATCTTTCGTTTGACAGATTATAAAGGTTTTACTATAGAAGTGGAATCAACACCGAGAAACTGCACCATCACTATCTCACTTAAGTCGCTCATATTCAAGGGTTGTGGTGTTTGCGCCAAAGAATCAGTGTTTTACACGAATTTGTTAATTTAAGTTCAGATAAAGTTTAAGCCTATTTTAACGCAACGCCGTGTACCAGAATGGCAGATATAAATTGGGTTTCGTGTAATCAACTGCAGAGCAATTTTCTGTAGTGTATTTGGATCAAATGGATACTTGATATAATACTTAAAAAAGAACAAGTGTGCTGCTGGTTGAGGCCTGGGCCAATCTCTCTAATGTGCGCGTGTGTGTGTATGTGTGTGTGTGTGTGTCCAGCCTTTAAGTTATCACCTGTTAGCCGTCAGATCTGGAAGATCAGTACTTAATTTTATATACAGTAAAAATCTTTTCTAAGGAGGTGCAGATACTATATGTTGTGAAATATTACATATACCTTTGCAATCGGACCAGTGTAAGTGTGCCAGCAGTGGGATTTGCATCTCTAGACCTTAGCATGTAGGCCATATTACCTGCTACACTGGTGTGAGTGTGCATGTACAGCAGGGATTGAAATGTTGCCAGACCTCGCAGAAGGCAGCCTTCATCTAATCTGCTTATTCTGTGAACTGATTAATGGCAGTCAGGATGCTTACTGAGCAAGGGCAGCGAAATGTGAATCTTTAAAAAAATGACAAAATTAAACACAATAAAGTATGCTGGAAAAAGTACACACATTATTCTTTTTTTCTTTTTCCTCAGATATTCAATTCTCATTTTATTTATCTGGGGTGGCGTAGTAGTGCAGTGGTTAGTACAGCTTGCTCAGCCTCCAGGGATTGACTTCTAAGGCGTTTCTGAGACATTTGTATAACATAAACACACACACACACACACACCCCATCCATATCGGTTTTTACTTCAGGCACTCTAGGTGTTCTCATGCATCTCCAAGCTGTGCTGGTTTGGTAAATTACTGATACAAAAATGGCAGTGTCGCCTATAATGGACAAGCTTTCTGCGAGTCTGCTGGGTTGTATCTGATTGTTATGGTATGGTTCTAGTCCCTCTCAACTCCAAAATGAAATTAGGCAGGATTATACAATGGAAAAACAGATGGACATTCATTCTGACAAGTGAGTGTTCCAACTAGAAGCACTTTGAGGTCAAGAAGTGTGGCTGGTGACAAAAACATTGAGAAGTTTGATTTCCATCTCCATCTTTCTGTGTAAGCCCAAGCAAGTCACTTAACCTGTACTCTAGTTGTTTAGAAGAAGTATATAAGCAGTTGTACTATATTGTAAACTGACCTGGGTAAAATCATTGGCAGTTTATCCAATAAATATAAGTGACCACTCAAAAAAAGCCCCCAGATAAGGCAGCTCAAATTGCAACTGTTTCCAGCAGGTGCGTGTCCAGCTGTGTTAAACTCCAGCCATGGCTCCCTTAAGGTAAAAATTTCTTCCATTTCGCACTTTAACTTACTTCTGTTATGTTAAGAAGAGAAAAGAAAATTTATTTCCAGGTGATACTTCTTCCCTTCATCAGATCTATTTGCACTGTTTATTACTGTAGTTTATTATTCCACCATTTATTAAAAAACATGGGGGAAACAGATAAATCAGCCTGAATATGTGTTTTCGTATTACTGGTACAGTAAACATAGGATTTACTTGTACTAAAGCTATGGGTGATCATTTAGCTGACCCTCCTTTGCTTGTACATCAGGAAACTCACATTATACATCCCCAGACTACTGCAGATCCCCTAATGCTTTAAGTTGAAACACAGGGTGAAGCAGTACAAACAGTATACAAATGTTTAAGCCATGCACGGCATACTACTAACATGTGAGTTCACATACAGTAAATATTTGTTGTTAGATTAGTCAGTCCCCAGAGTACTACTGTTTACCATACTACTTGGTAACTTATTTCTGTGATTCTCTGTGTGAAGAAAAACTTTCTATCTGTGTCCCTGTTTTCTTACTCACTTCAGAGGAACAACTGTTATCCACTATACTAATTCCCTTCATAATTGTGAACATGTCTGTCATGTCAAATTTTAATCGCAGTTTGCTGAAACTGATAAGATTTAGGTCCTTCAATCTTTCCTCTTTGTTCTTCTCTAGACTTTGTCTAGTGTTTCTATGATTTTTTCTATTATTGTAATAAGACGCGTAAGCTGCACAGTGTTTCAGAAGAGACTTAAAAATCCCTTCTATAGTTTAAGCATAACTTCCATTGGCTTGTATTGTACACATCATGCAATTTAGCTTAACATCCTATTAGCCTTTTTAATCACTCCTGTACACTTCCTGGGTGTAAACAGTGAAGAGTTCTTCTCATAAAGATCATGAGGCGTACTTTCAAGTTTCAGTTCCCCCCATTGTGTATTCTAATCTAATATTTATATTTACCATGTAATACTTATATATTTACATTCAATTTTACCTGCCACACGTCTGCCCATGTCTGTATTCTGTTTAGGTCCATCTTTAATGATTTCGCTGATACAATGTCGTCTGCCATTCCACCTAGTTTAGTATTATCTGCAAATGTAATCAGCTTGTTATTGAATGAAAAATGTACCAGGAGATGAAAAGCAGGCAAACATCATGTTACAAAATCAGTAGTCAGAAGCAGAGGTTGAGAACCAGGAGTGATCAGAAGCAATCACTAATCTAAATGAAATTTGAAGCATGCAGGCCATCTTGAATAAACAGGGACAAGGTGCATATGATTTCTCTGTCATGTTACAAGCAACAAGCATAGCACCCACAGTCAAGATGGCTGGCTAAATAAATGGACTGCTCATTGACTGTCTCCTTATTTAAACATTTGCCCCAGTTTGTCTTCTTAAGACTTTGCCCAATCTGGTAGAAATTCATCAAGCTAAAGTCAAAACTAATAGTTGTGTTATATTGCTAGTGGTTCAGTCACTTCTAAACTTTGAAATCCTTCCTGATTATTACATAAAAATAAAATAAATCTAGACAGGCTTCTCCTTTCATTAGTGCTTTTGCACACTGATTTAAGAAACAGTCACGGTTTAAGTGTTTTTTCTGCTCAGCTGTTTGTAAGGTTATCAAGTTACTAGTTAATATTTGGGAAAATAAGATTCCCCATTGCTGTTATTGCTATAATATCATAATTATCTGTAGTTACATATAACTCTAAATCATTAATTTTTATTCTGGTTACTTCCAGCATTAATGAAAAGAGTTTTTAATTTTTATTAAATATTTATTTTTATTAAATGCTACAGTCCATAAGATAATTAAATAAGATGAAATAATTAAATAAGTTTAGATTAGCTAAACATTTTTAATCCCATGGGGAATTTTGGATGCTTAAAGCAGCAGAAGTATAAAAAACAAAGATACAGACTCACAGGGCAAATAATACAATCAATATAATTATTTAGTCTGTTACATCGGGAGGAAACATTGAATTGCCTGCCGGAGCAGGCAGAAATTATCCCCAAGAGGCGTTTATTAATACACCATGGTGGAGTGAGCCTGTGGAAAAAAGTACTCCAAGAGAGCGCCTCCTGAAGGGGATGTAGGGAATTTTTCATTATGGCATCTATTTTTACCACCATTCTCTTTTCTACAACAGTTTCCAGTGTATCTAGAGCAGTGATTCTTCGTCTTTTTTGAAGAAGAATCTGATGAAAGCTATGGACCCTCTTCCCCAGAAATATTCACATAAACACAGCTTTGCATGCAATGAATGTAATGTACTTTATTTATCAAGATTTGATTTTCTCATATATATGTGACATACACAAAGTATTATTAAACTTTAAAGTAAACAATCCTTTTTTATGCAAAAAGTAATGGTCACTCATTATAATTATGAATTGCAATCCTCTTGTGCAAATTAAAACAGATCTACTACTACTATGTTTTCTACTACCATTACTACTACTACTACTACTACTATTACTACTACATTTACTCTAAATCAACTGTACTGTGCTGTATAGTGAATATAAATGTTAATTTTTATCTGACTCTCACAGACCCCCTGAAACCCATCCAAGGACCCCATAGGGGTTAACGGACATCTGGTTAAGAGCTCCTGATCTAGAGTTAGCCCTGAGATGGAGCAGACTTTCTTGATAAGTTTGTTCTGGCATTGTGTGTCATTTGAACTCAAGTTGTTTCTGCTGGAGACCACAGCATAGAACAGTACACTGACTATTAAAGACTGGTAGAACATTTCCATCAGCTTGCCACATACATCAAAAGACCTGAGTCTTCTCAGGAAGTACAGTCTGCTCTGGCCCTTGTTGTATTGTCTGATGTCTAGTTTGCTGTTTATGTGATCCATCAGTTACTTATAGCTGTGAACTGTGACTGATCCCAGGGGCTCTTTGGCATGCTGGAATTTCACCACCAACCTTTTTGCCCTGCTGATGTGGAGCTACAGGTGGTTCTTCCTGCAGCACAAGATTAACTCCTCTATAAGAGTCCTGTACTCCAACTTGTCTGCATTATTAATGCAGCCTATGATGGAGGAGTCATCTAAGAATTTCTGTAGATGGCAAATTCTGGTGTTATACTGGAAGTTCATCCTGTAGGTAGTAAACCGGAAAGCAAATGGGTTCCTTGTGGTGCTCCAATTATTTCTGACACAAAGTCCCTGAGCCTCACAAACTGTAGGCCATTCGTACACTCGATGCCCCCATTCTCTAGATTAAACAGTCCTTAACTAATACACTCATATGCCTCACCAATATGCTGGTGTCATTCCGGTTTAAATTTAACCTCTCACAGCATTATACATTCTCTCTTTTCCAAAAGACATCCCCATGTCTCATAAGCTGTATCCTACACAAAGGTTTAGATGCAAATTAAGCATTCTAATCTCCTCAGGCTTGCCTGGACTGGTGTTTGTAAAGGTAGATCACCTAGTCAGTTCTGCCCCTCATCTTTGCATCTTAGTTTTTAAATATGTCCTTCAGAACTGGCAGCCTGCCTTTATTTACATCATTTGTCCCAAATTGGACATTGATAAATGGATCCACCAATCACTCTGGCCAGGAGCTTATCCAACTGTCCTGAAAGACATCACACCATACAAGACTGTTTATCTAGACCAAATCTGAATCTCATTTCCACCTAATAAATGAATTCCCCATTACCACTAATGACCCCTCTCTGGATATTAATTTTGAGGAATCCTGTTAGGGGTTCTCATACATGCCTGCCACCTCAGAGTTATTGCAGTTGCTGTCCATGTCCACAAGGTCTTGAACACCACCAAGTCTCCAACCATAACACACATGTATTTGCCTTTCTTGTCCTGAGTCTTCTCCTAAGACACTGAATATAGGTACAGAACACTAACACCTATTTAAAACTATAATATGAAATGGTAATTTTCTAATAGACATGCCATATATATGCACAAAGAGACTAAATAATTATTAAATAAAAAATGTGTTTCTTCCTAGGATGCTGCTGTTTCCTCCTGATAATAGTTGACAAAACAATTTTGATTAACTGCCCTTTGGGTGGGGGTTGAATGCCGAGTTTCATGAATTGCCTTCAGAAAATGCTATTGTATGTTTTATGTTACTTTTATTTGACCAGGCTGTGTTTTATGATTACGCTTTGCTTCTTAGATGCATATATCTTCAGTTGACAATGGAGTACATTTTCATCAAGTACTGGAAGCTTAAGTTTCTTCCTGCATCCTTGAACCTTAGAAGCTCTTGAGAGAGCTAATCTAATCACTTATTACAGTGTATATTTACAGTTTTAATTATAAACACATGATCTATAAGGAATGAAATGGATCACATTGATTTGCATTGTAAAAACAGACATAAATTATTGTACAGCTTATCATTTAAAATGTTTCTTCCTCAGCCTCATGTAATAGTATGTCAGAATGATGCAAAAATATTGATTTGCCTTTGCTACAAAAAGCAGAATTTGTACTTCTTCATAAAAGCATGCAACAATAAATAAAAGATAAAAAAAGAATGCATAAGGAAAATAATGATACCATACAGCACACTGACAAATATTTACAACAAAAAAATATAATTATATACAATAATAAATAAAATGCATAATTATTGAGTAGTCATTTACTGTTGACATGGATGTCATCAGAGTGCATTATACATACTGTGCACACATGAAATTAAATTTTAACTTGAATTTATTTGAACAACCACATCAAAAAATTTGCTTTGATCACACTTAGATACAGGGTCAGTAATGACAAGTGGATCTTCAAAAATATGTGTACTTTTTACTACAATACTCAATAGTTTTAAGAAAAGATAAACTATATACAAGATTTTTAAAAATCTTAATATGTAGTTGAATGGTTTTCTAATGTAATGTGATGTAAACACAGTCAATACTTTTATCATATCAAAACTGTAACATTATCTGTGTGTCTCAGAAGCTGAAGTTCTTTGCAAATGGCTGCATTGCTTATGTAGAAGAACTGAGGTGACATGTTATTTGTTTGTATGTTAAGAGCACTTGATGGTCAATTGGCATGAAACTTTAAGGTTTTTCCTTTATGTAATACCAATGCACAAGTTTTTTATTTGTCAGGATTTTTAAATTCCTATTCCTTTTTTGACACTAAGACTCTAGCATCTCTGTTCATCCATCACCGAACCTGATTTATCCACTTCGGTGTCATGTGCTCAGGCACAATGAAGCAAGCAGCTTTAGATGGGACAAAATCCATAACAGAACACCCATGCTACTCACTCTTGTAACAGAAAACATAAGTGGGATTCCCAGAAATCATTTAGCAAAATCCAGCTCATGCACGTTTTTACTTTTTTTGCAGAGCCAGTTGTGAATATAGAAGGGAAAGAAAAGTACCCAGATTAAAAAATGATTGAGAATGCATACTCCACACCAGACCAAGTATAAGATTCAAATCAAGTAGACTGGATCTGTGAAACTGCAGAGCATCTGCTGCATTCTTACATTTTTAAAAATTGCTTCACTAAATTCAGGATAGGTTTATGCCTTATACCTGATGCTGGTGGGATAGCCTGTGGTCTCTGAACTGGATTATACATTAATCATTAAGCAAAGAATGAATGGACGCATTAAATTCTTACATTTTGAATTGTTTATGGTGCATGTTCAGTCTAATATTTTTCACTAGTAGTGCTTTGGAAACAATGTGCTCCATCATTGATAAGATTGGGCTGGTATGTAATAGGGTTTTAATTCTGATAACATCAGTACTCATCTGTAATCCGCTTTTCTTTTTGATTGGCAGAGCCTGTCTCCATACTAACATAAAAGCTGTCATGAGTGCAATGAAATACTTAATGTAAACTGAAAGCAAAAGGATATTACATCCATGTAGACATAGTAAACATGTTTGTAGGATAGATTCTTAATTGCAGGAAACTTTTTGATTTTCTCTGTGTTAATGTAAAAGGAATGGGGTACATTTTTAGGCTTGAAGATGTAATTTGCTCATGCAAGCATACATTCTTTCATGATTTTTTGCCATAAACTACACTGAATTTATGGTGCATGAAAGATAATATATAGTGCCTTTTACAATGAAATTAAAGCTGAAGTTGCTCCCAGTTGCTACTTAGAAAAATAAACTGATGAAGCTCCTGAATGCAGGAAAAGGCAGTTTTAAATTGTCATACTGCCTACAAACAAAAGTGAATGTAAAAAGGCTAGTCTGCAAATGAACAGTGGTTACTAAGTAAAAGCAGTCCTGGAATTAACCAATGTCTAACCTGCACTTAGCATTAGTTCCCTTACAGTAGATTCTGCTCTGATATTCATGGATTGGTGCCCTGCACTTTGGCAATGAAGATGTTTTAAATGAAACTTTGAGAAAAGTCACAGGGGATATTCCTTTTAAAAACAAAATTTGATGCATGTAATTTTAATAACAGTGCCTAAACTAGACTGATACAGAAGCTATATGGAAAATACATAAACAGTAATTAAATTATTGCCATAATAACACCAAGAACACTGATAGGAACAGGGTGGCAGGTTAGCAGCTACTGTTTCACAGATCCAGTGTCCTTAGTTGAATTCTGCAACTATTTGCTATTTGCATGTTCTTGCTGAGTGTTCTTGGGTTTTCCTTTTGGTTCCTCCCATTTTCCTCTCATATCCCTAAAGATGTGCATGTGATTAGCTGGCAACTATTAACTGGCCTTGTGTATATGAGAGTGAGCAGACTGCTTTTGCGTTTGTGTGAAAAGAACCTGTAATGGACCAGTGCCCCATGTGGGACTGCCTCCTGCTTTTTGGTCAAAGTTGCCAGCTTAGGCTCTGTCTACCACAACCCACTGTTTGATATTGCAAGGGTTGAAAGTGTTATATATGTTATGATATGGCCATGAATAAAACAACAGGACATGTATGTCATCAGAATGTTCAGCCATACTCAGTGTGAAAATACAACTTTTTCTTTTAGATATTATCTATTTTCCAGTTTCACATTTCTGTTACATTTGTTTTTTATTTTATTTTTTTCTGTTCCAATTGCTGTTTTCTCAGGTCTTTTTTCTCTTCTGATATTCTCAAATTCACTCTCTCCTCATTATTTTGGGTCTCTATGGGTTATTGTCTTCATTGTGTTTAAAATGCTGGGTATTTATATGCCATCCCCACTTCACTTAGCATGTTGCATTCCTGTTTCATCAAATGTTTTTTCCCCTATTTGTATGAATAAAGTCTAAGCGAAGAAAGGTGTCATTGTAATTCTTTGCAGCACCATCTTAGCTTGTTTTTCTTTTATTCTACCGACTCACAAAAGCTTTAATTTCCTTAAAAACTATATTTGCATACCAGACTTATTAAAGAAATTTGATTAGTCAAGGCTCAGATTCTTAGATTCTTATATCTCCAAAAAATAATGTGATAGCATATCTACTTGTCCATCTTCCTCTCTTCTGTTAATTCAAATTTCATTTCAGTTGTCCTGCTCATAAAGTTCTTAGATGGGATTCTTCCATTCAAGAAAATCTGACACTGTTAATCCAGTGCATGTGTTTGGAGTAATTGGAACAAGGCAAGAATGATTCCTGCATGAGGCAATAGTTATATGTAGGGCATACTCATGAATATATCCACTCTTACACTGAGCAAATCTGATTTCCTAATAATAATAATAACCTAACAATGTAAATTTCAGATTGTAAATACAAAAACATCAGGATTAATTTCTATATTATATTACATTAACCCCATTTACAATATTGTATCTCTCATTTAATCAGTAGAACAAAATGGTATTCTCCAGAAAAGAGTAGCGAGTTACATCTCTGTTTTGAAAAAAGTCCTTATTTGATCAAGTTAATAAATAAGTCTTTTAACTCTTGAAAACAGAAAATAATGCAAAGGACTGAATCTTGGTTTACAAAGTTAAAGTTAACAAATTTAATTCAGCTTCAGAGTACTTTATGTACTTCAGCTATATGTACTCTATTTACTTTTATGTAAATAGTTTAATATAGGCCCAGAACATTGGTTTGAGCATATTCATGTTTGATGGAAAACATGAAGTATTTTATTACACACTGACTGGTGGGAGAGTGGAACAAATTGCACAATACAACAATTAAAGAACCATTGTGTGTTATATTATAGATTACTGCTTGGTTCTCCCTTTAATTTATAAATTGGCCAGCAAGAAGCATCAGGTAGTGGTTCATTGACGTTCTTAGAGTGAATGTAATTGTAAACACTGATATTTATGGTTCTGGATTATTTTGCTTCTGTTCTTGGGTTTTAATTATTAGATTGTGTATTGGGACTAGTTTGCTGTGAATTGCCTTTGAAGGGAAACTCATACTGCCATATTTCTCTATTTTTCTGCTTTTTTCATTCTTTGTGAGATTTTCAGAATAAATCTGTACATTTATAAAGATAACCTTGAGGCCTTCTCCTTCCTAGCCAAAGGTTTTAAACTTTGAAACTTTGAAAGCCAGTTTCTCATTTTGGACGTGAGTAGACCAAAGCCTCCCCTATGAAGTTAGGAGATCAGATTACCTGTGGCGAGGCCTATTCTAGATAGATAGATAGATAGATAGATAGATGGATGGATGGATGGATGGATGGATGGATGGATGGATGGATGGATGGATAGATAGATAGATAGATAGATAGATAGATAGATAGATAGATAGATAGATAGATAGATAGATAGATAGATAGATAGATAGATAGATAGATAGATAGATAGATAGATAGGCATTCTGGAAAGCCCCAATCTGCCTTTGTTACAACTGAAGTGCACTCTGTGTCATAAAAGTGTGTTTTAAGATTCAATTGAAATAAATCATTGTTCAAATAATAAATGTAACCCTAGCTTGGCTGCTCAAATCTTACTACATGTTTTTATTAGTTTTCAATGAGACATTTACAAGTTCAACTATAGCTGCAAAAATTTAGACTAATATGTATTTATAGACATTCTTGCATATCTCACAGAGTATTGTGAAATGACTTAATTAATGCTATTACTGTGCACTGTGGCTATGTACCACAACACATTTGAAAACAGCACAAAGAAATTCATTGTGGACTGAGACCACTGTCTAAAGCAACATTTTTCAACCTTTTTGTAAGTATTTGCGACCCGAGTTTTCATAACAGTTTTAATCGCGCCCCCCTAATGTTTTTTTGAAATGAGCCCACTAATACCAACTTGTTATTTTTTAATTAACGATATATCATAGATGCATATTTTATTATACCTACTTAACTTTTATCAACATTTATCTAACTCTATATTTATTGTTCTTGTATCAGAATGTAGTTTAAGTTAATTTGTTTTGGTTTCAATAGATGTATTTTTCATATTTTAGTTTCTTGTTTTCTTTTTTTCACATCTTTGCACCCCACCCCCCTTTTTATTACTTCACGCCCCCTAGGGGGGCCCGCCCCACAGTTTTAGAACCATTGGTCTAAAGTAACACATACCAAGTACAGTAAATGAATTGTGTGAAGTAAATATTCATACACCATCTAGTGATAAAAGTAAAGATTTCTGGAGGAGAATCCGAGAAAAGACTACAGTAGCAACATAAATATGGTATGCTGTATATGTTCTACAATAAGATGTATAGTTCAGTTTGTGTTTGTCTTATCTAGAGGATTCATGCCAGTGCAACCTGTCCCTACAGACGGAGAAGAGATGGAGGCAGAAGGTGATTCAGCCATTGATGCAAATGAAGAGGAAGAGGATGAAACTGGGGAAGACCCAAGCGACAGTGGATCTGAAACAGAACCTGGTGAAGAGAGTTCAGGTTAGAATTTTTTGGATTTTTTTTATCACAATTTGTTCCATGTGTTTTTACCTTTAAAAGTATTTCTTTTGTTTTGATTTTTTTAAGATAGTACTACAAAAAAGATTGTTAATCACCTTATTTTTCAGCCTGTCAATTTCTGTGTGCCCAGTTTATCGTTCATATTCTTTTCTGATGCCAGCAATGTTTGTTTGGTTCAACACAACTCATAACTATTGGTCACTGTTCATTTTAAATGTTAATTTTTGAAGGGTGTGATTAATGAAGCTTCTCTCCCCTACACATATTTGTGATGTGTGGAGTGTGCTCTTATCACTTGGTCTGTGTAGTTAGTATTCTTTTGTAAAATCAATTTTTAAGCTGAACACTTGACTAAGATAGTTATAAACTCTGTTGCAGTGCTAGTGCGAAAGTGCTTTAAGTTTCCATCGGTTTATCCAATTTTATTTAACATAATATTTTTCAATGGGAATGTGTTTTATAAGTCACTAAAGCTGTAATTGTTATAGGTTGGCTTGCCTCAACTTAATGCCTAAAGCAATTTCTTTCAGCGTAGACAGAGAGAAGAAAATGCTGTATTGATACTAGGTGTTGAATGGTGCAACAGTGATATTAGGCATCTTAATGAATGCAATTCTTCTTTTTTGTTGAAAATTTTATCCACCTTAAATTTAACTGGCATCTTCTTAGTAAACTTGTATTCAGTCTGGGACTTCAGGAGCAAACAGTTACCCCTTTTCTTTCACTTACAGTATGCAATAGAATCTTATTAAATGCCCTTCCTGTTATGAGCCTCTTGTGCTATACAGTAATTAAATAATATAGAATAAATAAAAGTATAAACATAAAATATAAGGTTGAAACATAAATAGAGGAACTTCTAACGATGCTCATTATACAAAAGTATACATACTTTATACAGTATATACAATGCAAGCTCATATTGTGTATTTATGTATATCATGAAACTGCAGATTCATGTTTGTGTTGTTGATTGTAATTTTACCAAACTAGTATCTGATTTTACAGCTTCTCTCCTGTGTTCTAGACTAAACAGGTAAAAATATTATAGTTACAAATAAATTGATTCTGTCTGCTTTTACAATTGTAATATGCACTGTGGAGTTTATGATAATGCTCTTTAACTTTCTAAATCTCTGAAATGCAAAGAGAATGTATTTTTTAAATCTACATAGAATTCTGATTATCTTTTGTTGTACATTGTAAGCTTTCAGCTAGGCCTGCAGTAGTCTTAGTATAGTAAAAAAAGTCTTTTCAGTGATGATAATTATCTAGTTGCGTTGGTATCTGAGTAGAGAATACAAATGAAATGAAGGAGATAATATCACAACAGGAGCCTGTCATAATGTTGTTTGCAGATTCAAGACCGAAATTGCTGCCAACAATTTCTCTCCTGGAAAAATTCTAGCATGAATGCACCGCTCTTTGTGCAAAATTTAAACATATTTTTTTTCATCCATCCATTATCCAACCCGCTATATCCTAACTACAGGGTCACGGGTATCTGCTGGAGCCAATCCCAGGCAAAACACAGGGTGCAAGGCAGGAAACAAACCCCGGGCAGGGCGCCAGCCCACTGCAGGGCACACACATACACACATCCACACACCAAGCACAGACTAGGGACAATTTAGGATCGCCAATGCACCTAACCTGCATGTCTTTGGACTGTGGTAGGAAACCGGAGCAACCGGAGGAAACCCATGCAGACACGGGGAGAACATGCAAACTCCACGCAGGGAGGAGCCAGGAAGCAAACCCAGGTCTCCTCACTGCGAGGCAGCATCGCTACCACTGTATTTTTTTTCATTACAGAACAAATAAATATAATTTTTAGCGAACACTGTCTCAGAAAATCACAGCAAAATGCTTTCTTGTAATTTCTTTGAAATATCCACTTTGATTTTACAAGTAATATAAAGACTTCCTTAAAACTGAGTGCAGCCTGAGAAACAGTCATAGAATGTTTTTGCTTGCATCTGAATGATTTGGGGTCACTGTCTTTTCTTGAGCTAATTAATTTGTTGTTTTGTACAGTCTTAGATTTCACACTTAGTTTTTATCTCTACACTTTAGATTTCAAAGAACAGCCGTAATTGTGCTGTACAGTGGTGCCTCTGGTCACGACCGTAATTCGTTCCAAAACTCTGGACGCGACCCAATTTGGTCGCGACCCGAATGTAATTTCCCCATAAGATTGTATGTAAATAAAATTAATCCGTTCCAGACTGTACGAACTGTATGTAAATATATATTTTTTAAGCACAAAAATAGTTATTTATACCATTTAATGCACAGTGTAATAGTAAACTAAATGTAAAAACATTGAATAACACTGAGAAAACCTTGAACAGCAGAGAAAACTAACATTGTAAGAGTTTACTGCTCACTGTAAACACTTTTTTTTATGAGATTTAAGCACAGGGAAAAAAAAAATTAAATGCCACTTATCTTGCAAAACGTTTCAAACCATCCTCTACTGGCTTTAAATTCCTCACCTTCGCCACTCGAAGAAGGATTTTTTTTCAGCAAATTGCCATGAATCTTCCTGGCTTTCTTGCATATGATCGCCTCGCTTACGCTATCCCCTGCAAGTTGCTTCTCGTTCAACCACACTAGCAACAGTTTTTCCACCTCTTCCAGCACTTGAGGCCTCTGCTTGGTTAACATTGTAACTCCTTTTGCAACATCAGCTGCTTTGTTAGGCCCTGTATACGCAAACAAAAGAAAATGGGAAATGGAGAATGGGAAATCACTGGCGCATACGAACGCGCGTAGGGAAACTGGCCACCAGTGTTTTTGTTCACCACCAGAGCATGTGGTCATGAACAGATGCAAAATTTTTTGATCGTAACCCGATTTGTACATGTTCAGAGACGTTCGTGACCAGAGGTTCTACTGTACTGTCAAGTTATCTTTCTAGATCCATTGGTCATGAAGGTCTTGACAAAGAACTGAAAGATCCCGATTCTATAGTCTATAGAATTTTTTATTCTATATCCCGGGCTATAATGAAAATATAAATCCTTGTGCCTTGTGAAATTCTTCACATGCCAACAGTGGTACGCATACCACAGGTTGAGAACTACTTTTCTTGAGGCCCTGTCTTCAACACCATTCAAAACTATGTGAATATCCACCTGTACTCTTTAGCTTTTTAATTCCTGTCCCTTTATCTCACAGTTTTTAGCCCCCACAATTAAATGTGATTTTACTCTCACTGCTTCACTGTAAATATTTCCTTGACCTTCTACTTTTGAAAATTGAACTGGAAAATGCAATGTTCTTCACTATATAGTATGACATTGGTAATTTAATCTAGAAAGAAATATGTTACTGTATAGCTATACTGTAGACTTTCTGTATGTATTAAGTCTGCTAGGTACACATCCAAAATAGTCTATAGTTACTAACAGTAATTCTGCTCCATGCATGCTAATTTTTAATATTGTATTATTCAATTTTTAAAATTTTATAGTTCACTGTAATTTTGCTACATAAAATGTCTTGTGACTGGGCATGATGTTGATTAGATTAGATTAGATAAACTTTATTAATCAAATGGGGAAATTTATATTGATTTATAGGAAATTACTATTGACTGAAACATACAATATATTTTTGATTTTCGAAATACAATGTTTATTGCTTTGTTTCATATTCAAAATGGAATGCTTATTAGAGTGTGTATTGCTTTCTTTCTGTTTAATTAAAATAACAACTTCAGAATTATTTAAATGAGAAATTACCAGTGTTATTGGTTAACATGTGATTTTGTGAATACAGAAATGGATGATGAAGACTGTGAAAGACGAAGGTTGGAGTGCCTTGATGAGATGTCTGACTTGGAAAAGCATTTCTTGGATTTAAAAGACAAGTAACTCTTCTTTCATACATTTACAGTATGCTGAGGATTTCAGTAATTTTATGTCCATGCTATTTAGTTTCTGTGGAATTGTTGGAATAATTAAAGTTAGGGTGTGTTTTTGAAGTGAAATCTGAATCTCATGGTTGTATGACAGTTATAATTATATTCCCAAATGGAGCAACAATTTTTAAATTTGTTTTTATGTTCTTAAAGACTGTTCAAGGAAAAACTAAACCAAGTCAGAACCAAGCTGGAAGAGGTGATTGCAGAAAAAGCAATTGAATACATTGAACCCTTGGCTGCACTGCAGAAAAACATGAAGATTCGGACAGAGGTTGCTGGTAATCAGTTGCTACTTTTTGTCTACTGTACATACTGTACATGATACAACTTTGAACTTTAAAGTGTAATTCATTGTCTAAAGTTTATTTCTTTGCAATATCGGTAAATAGCCCCATGTTGCTGTTTTTTTTTCCAACAGCTTTTTGTTTTTCTAGTTTGAAGCGTGTGATTTCCATAAATAGTTTTAAGTAATTTTCCAAATTGATTAATTGAATTATTTTTCCATCTCACTTATTCTAATTTGGGATTAGTGGTGGGACTCCTTTTTGCTCTCTGCGGGAGTAGCTCTGCTCTTCCCCGGAAGAGTCGAAACCTTTGGAGAGCCAATAGAGTCAGGTCTGTTGGGGATCGGAACTGGTGTGGTGCTGAGGTGTCGCCCGGGTCCCAATTTGAAGCGGCCCATACGGGTGGGCACATGGAACGTCTTGTCTCTCCGGCAAGATGATCATCTTACTCTGCTGTCGGAGGAGCTGCATAAACTACGCATTTCAGTGGCGGCACTCTCTGAAGTGCGCAGACCGGGGACTGGCCAGATCTCTGTTGGTGGATACACCTTTTATTGGTCTGGTCGGTCTGATGGCTGTCATACTCAGGGAGTAGCTGTTGCTGTAGCGGATTGGCTTCTTCCGATGGTGTCTGATGTCACTCCTTTCAACAAGCGTATTATGAGACTCCGATTACCGCACTCCCTGGGTGCCTTGTCTGTTGTCTCAGTGTATGCTCTGACTGTGGTGAGTGATGTCTCGGCGAGGGAGACATTTTATTCACAGCTTTGCTCGGTGGTTGATGGGTGCCCATGAGGAGATACTCCTCTGTTCATGGGAGACTTCAATGCAGTCACTGGCACTGACAGGGCTGGCTATGAGGATTGTCTCGGTCCCCATGGGTCTGGTGACCGTGGTGAAGTTGGCTCCATGTTCCTTGACTTTGGAAAAGGTCAGGGGCAGCAAATCGCTGGATCCTGGTTTCAGTGCCCTGAACCGCACCGATGGACTTGGTACTCCAATATTGGCGGTGCAGTGAAGGAGATCGATCACATCCTTGTGGGCAGACGCTGAAGGCTCTTGCAAAACTGCAGGGTTTACAGAAGTGCCCAGTTTGTGAATTCTGACCACAGACTTGTTGTTGCTACTCTTAGGATCCAGCTTAGATCCAGTAGGTTACCACCTACTATGAAAATGAGCCTGGACTTGGAGTTTGCACGCAGTTTGTGTGAGGAACTTTCAGATTTGGGTATAACTGCTGATCCTAATGTGATGTGGGAGACCTTCCGTGACAAGACCCTGAAGGTTGCTGAGGGTTGTGTTGGTGTTACCAGTGTTCCCAGAAGGAAGTGTTTCATCTTGCAGGGCACCCTGGATATCATCGAGAGGAGTCACAGCTCACGACTCAATGGCAACTCTGGTCTGTACCGGGAACTGAGAAGGACGGCTGCAAAGGCTCTGAGGGCAGATAAAGAGGCGTTTGTTAGAGGAATCTGTGAGCAAGTGACACACCATCTGTGGTCCTGCATACAGAGGAATCGAAGCATTACGCACATCTGAATCTGTTCCTTGGAGAGTCACAGTCAGGGCAGCTGATGGAACGGTCCTTATGGATGACACTGCAGTTGTGACCCGCTGGGCTGGCTACTTTGAGCAGTTGTTCAGAGTTGATCCTCCAGCTAGGACGTTGGATATGTCTGGGTCCACAGTTCTTGAGGCTTATCCTCCAATTAGCTGTGAACCACCCAATCTCACTGAGATTGCACAGGTGGTAAACCAGCTGTGGGGGGGAAAGGTTGCAGGGATCTGTGGTATCTGGGGTGAACTTCTCCAGGCTGGTGGTAAGGCTGTCTTCCTGGCATTGCAAGCAATTTTTGCTTCCATTTGGGAGACTGGCATCATCCCAACTGACTGAAAAACGGGACTTGTCGTCCCTATCTCGAAAGGGAAGCGTGATTGCCTGGATTGCAGCAACTACAGGGGGATAACATTGCTCTCTGTGCCGGGTAAGGTCCTTGCTAGGGTCGTCCTCAATAGGATCCGTGGTCACTTGCGCACCTACCAGCGACCGGAACAGTCTGGTTTTACGCCTAAGAAGTCTACCATCGACCGCATCCTGGCACAGAGGTTTCTCATGGAGTGCAAACACGAATATTGGCAGAGTTTTTTTGCAGCCTTTGTCGATTTTCGCAAAGCATTCGACTCAGTTGATCGTGCTGCCCTGTGGGACATCCTGTACACTGGTACTGTGAGTGCTGTGCAAAGTGGAGGCAGGACCTCTGCGTTTTTCCCAGTTGATTCTGGGGTTAGTCAGGGGTGTGTTCTTGCTCAATGCTTGTATGGACTGGGTGTTGGGCAAGATCGTGGGGTCCAGCGGCTGTGGGGCATCTGTTGGTGAAGAAAGATTCACGGATCTTGACTTTGCTGACGATTCTGTGATCTTTGCGGAGGCAATGGAGGCTCTGATCGGGGCTCTCGAGAGACTGAGTGAGAAGTCTGAGTGTCTGGGCTTGCAAGTGTCCTGGATAAAAACAAAGATCCAGGCCTTTAATGACCTCTTGGGCACAGTCATGAGCAGTGTGTCTGTTCGCGGAGAGAGCGTTGACCTTGTTGAGAGGTTTACTTACCTTGGCAGTGACATTCATGTCTCTGGTGACTCTTCCTATGAAGTCAGTAGACGGATTGGGAGAGCATGGGGGTCATGAGGTCACTGGAAAGGGGTGTATGGAGCTCCCGATATCTATGCAAAAGGACGAAGGTCCAAGTCCTTAGAGTCCTGGTGCTTCCTGTCTTGCTGCATGGTTGCGAGACAAGGGGTCGCCCATGTAACACCTGGCTGCGGCAGATAGAGGGTCATTCCTGGAGGGTGGGACTGGACCGCGTGTCTGCCTGGGGGGCTGCAAACTGGGATCCCGAGTTGTTTCGTCATGTAGTGGGTGCAGCAACACACTGTACCGGTGCATGCTCCCCAACTTGACTTGACTTGGTGGCACGGAAAAGCTTCAATCCAGTCTCAATTAATGTTTGGCATGAGGCTGGAACAAACAGTGAAAAATAGATAATCTGTGGCAGGGCACTCATAGGGCGGCACGGTGGCGCAGTGGGTAGTGCTGCTGCCTCGCAGTTGGGAGACCTGGGTTCGCTTCCCGGGTCCTCCCTGCTTGGAGTTTGCATGTTCTCCCGTGTCTGCGTGGGTTTCCTCCGGGCACTCCGGTTTCCTCCCACAGTCCAAAGACATGCAGGTTAGGTGGATTGGTGATTCTAAATTGGCCCTAGTGTGTGCTTGGTGTGTGGCTGTGTTTGTGTGTGTCCTGCGGTGGGTTGGCACCCTGCCCGGGATTGGTTCCTGCCTTGTGCCCTGTGTTGGCTGGGATTTGCTCCAGCAGACCCCCGTGACCCTGTGTTCGGATTCAGCGGGTTGGAAAATGGATGGATGGATGGATGGATGGAGGGCACTCATATTTGTGTACTGCCAATCACCTGCATTGGGGCAATGAAGATTAGACAATCAGCACAATTTGCATTCAGTGGAAATTTAAGTACAGCACTGCAGCTTGGTCAGAGCCCATCCCAAAAGTATTTGGTGCAATATGTGGATGTGGTATAATTCTATCAAAGGGAAAGTTACTTCCTGGAGCAAAAAAAATGCAAATATTTTGAATAATAGATCATATACATACACAACAGTTCAGCACAGCACAGTAATAATTCATTGTTAATTTAATTTTAATTTATCATTTTAAATAAATCTCCTTAACATCAGCTGAGAAAAAGTATGAATTGGCTTCAGAATTTTCTGTGCCTGTATTAGACATGACGTGATCTAATTTTCAATATCTTATATTAGATAAAGAGAATTTGATTAAACACACAGAAGATACTTTAAAACTAAAAAAGAAATGTTAAAATGTACCTTTAAGCCAATATGTAGTCAGTAATCAGTAAGTGGAGTATGCATTTGGATAAAATTAATGCTGATACAGAAGATGCCACAAGTTGCTAAACCTAAAGGTTTACATGCTACCTTCAACAAAACTTTTAATAACTGATATGTTTATTAAGACCATTAAAGTCCCCTTTTTTATTTGTTTATCAGAACATAGAAGAAGATCTGTAATATGTTTAGTTAAACTATTATAGGAAAACTGTAAAGGATTCACCAATGTGTTCTTGCCATTGTAACCCAGTTAGATTTTTGGTCCATTTTCAGATTTGTGACTAAGTATACTATTGTACTGCACTTTTTCAGATCTGATACTAGCACACCACAATATCAACGACTGCCTTTTAAGTTATTCGATTTAAAGTACAAGTTTAAGCCTCATTTCTACATGTGATTTTAATAGGCAGAATATCAAAGTGAACCTGAGGCTAGAAGAATATCCTATTGTGGGACTTTCATCCCTGATGTTTGTAGATAATGACATGCAATTGTTTCTATCTGACTGAATTCTCTAGCTTGAACTGGACTGGTTTGCAGGCAGGTTTGTCATGGCTAGGATGACATTTGCCAAGGCCTTGGTTCTCCCTCTGTCTGTTTCTCTTATTCACTGTCTCTGTAGAAAAAGAGTCACTTGTTTTGAGTAGGTGAAAGGACTGCAACAGCATTTAGTACTCAATTCTAAACACACTGGTGTGTTATTCATGACCCAAAGATTGATGTTTTAGAAGCAGAATTTTGTTAACATACAGTGTTGCTAAAGAAGAAGAAAAATTCTGTCTTAGTGGCAGTGGACAGTGCTTTAATAGTCTGTCCCAACTGTCCTCAACTATGGTCAAGGGCTGGGAGTGCTGACTGGAATAATGAGACCACTGGAGAATGTTACATTATAGAGTTCCCCATACATGATAAATTTTGGAGCTTAAAGCTCTATTACAATTTCTGATAAGAGATGTCACTGCTGCAGACATTAACTTCATTTATCACTTTTGTTTAACTGCCATGAGAGAGAGAGTGTGACATTTTAGGAAAGATCCTTAATTGCCTTATGTTTCACAGTGGGGTGGTGGCATCCAGTGATATTAGAAGCAGCAAAAAAGAAACACTCTGCTTTTTTATGTCATTTCAATTATTGGAAATTACAAAGCAAGCAACTGCACTAGTCATCTAAAGCTGCACTGTGATATAACTTATATATCCAGGCAATTGACCCTGACTCTGCTGTACTGAATTCTATATTTAGTGTAATAGTATTTTCTTACATTTGGTTTTCTGTTTGATTTAGTGTCCAGTATACATTTGTTTTAATAAACACTTTGAATCATATTACTTTGAAATTTATTATAACTTATTAACCTAGGAACTAGTTTCTCTCAGTAACTCTAAGAATGAAGCCAGAGGCCAGTAGTCTTCTAGCAGTCAGGTTACTTTTTTCTCTTGAAATTGTGCTGTAGACTAATTTTGTCTGAATTCTGTGACCTGCAGTCACAGGTTTTAAACTTTTATTTCCATATTTCTCAGATGTTATTTTTTCCTAAGCTGGTGTATCCTCCCCATCTATATCTCCTTTGTTTCTACACTTTAGTTTCTTACATCTGGTAAGATTTTAATGGGCTTTCTAACAAAGTAGATCTGATATTAAATGGTGATAAGATGCAGTGGCATTTTAGCAATAGAATTAACATCTTACACACATTTAGAGTCATTTATTATTAAGTCAATTCATATGCAAATGTTTTTCTGAATGGCTGACTGAACATGACATTATCAACATAGCACAATTTAAACCTTGGTCTCAAAGCTAAACAGTTTCTTCATGTAAATGCTGATAATTATCAGCATTAAGCCCTCCGGTTTCAGTTAATTCACTCTATTTCCCTTCTTGGTGGTAGATTTTTAAATAAGCAAAGTGTTTTGTTACTTTTGGCCTGACAGTGCAATTTTTAATTAACAAGTAAAGTCTTTTAATTTTCACACAGTTTTTTGCTTTTCAATAGTGGCAAAAACGAACAATTCACTAACATTCCATCTGTCAGATTATGGAAAAAGGTCTATGTTCCTTCTGAAAGCAATCAAACTCTTTTGATATTTTTTTATTATTTTTTAAAGTGATAAAATAAATTAAATATTCAACTCAAAGACATTTTTGTGAAAATTGTTTGTAATTAGAGAAGGGACTGATTAGTAGCTATGGGAGACATTAGGTTGCAGTCTGCTTATTGAATTATAATGTTCGCTTATCTTTTGTACATGAGCTAATTCTTAATCTAACTAGTCACTTCAAGTAAAAATGCATTTTCTTTGTGAGTGCTATCTCCTACACTTAGAAAAGTAGGGATTTGTTTGAATAAACAAGAATTTAATAGATGAATGTAACATTTATAGAACTTGCCTAAATGCTTGTCTCCTTACACTAAATCATTTTACAATATTGCCATTGTGCTGTCAGGACAAATAAAAAATCTGTTTTGTTGAGTTAAATCTAACTTGTTCCCCTGAACTTGTCTGGTTGTTGTCCTTCAAGCTCAGCATTATTGTATTAACATTATTCAACTTGTATCAATATATATTTTAGAATAACTTGGTCTGTAGACTAATGGAGGTGTTTCTTATTTCCTCAATAAAAATATCTGACCTGTTAGAGACAATATCATTATCCACTATGCCCCACAAAATAATATGACACCCCAAAAGCGCACTGCAAGCTTAGTGAACTGTTCAAAAGTATAATTGGTATTATGCAGTGGAATTAATCAGGCACGCCAAGAGTGGAAAGCTTGTTGGTGAGCTTAGCTGGTATCACAGTATTAAAAGCCCTGCTATAATCAATAAACAGCAATCCAGCGCAGCAGTCCTTGTTATCTAGGTGAATAAGAACAGTATGCAATGTTGTGCTAACTGCGTCCTCTGTTGACCTGTTTGGTCTATTTGCAAACTTTAGGGGGTCCATTGTGTGAGGTATGAATGTCTGAATGTGGCTCATAATGATTCTCTCGAAGCATTTCATCACTGTAGGTGTCAATGCAATGGGCCGGTTGTCATTCAGACAGCTAGCTTTACCCTTTTTTGGCAGTGGAATAAGGGTCGGTTGTTTTGTAGCAGGTGGAGATTGTGGTTTGTATAAGGGAGAGGTTAAATATGTTCACTAGAACATCAGCAAGGGTGGAAACCCAAGTTTTGAGTGCATGTCCAGCAATGTTATCTGGGCTGGCTGCCTTCCGGGGGTTTATCCTCCTCAGAGATTTTTCCACATATTGTGAACAAGGGTGATGAGGCCTCACTAGCTCCCTCTTTGCCAACTGACTTAGTGTTGTGGGACTCGAAGCTGGCATAGAATTCGTTGAACTCATCCAGAGAGAAATGGCTGTCAGTGGTTAGCTCTGTACTTCTGTCTCTGTAGTCTGTGATGTTTCCCAATCCCTGCTACATACTGTACTCCTGAGTATCAGCAGTAGTGTTGGGACTTTCCAGTTTAAGTCTGTATTTTGTTCTGGCTTCTCTAGTAGCTCTGTGCAGATCATATCTGGATTTTTTTGTATTCAATGGCATTGCCTGAGGCATATACCTTGGAGCGAGCATGAAGCGTGGAGCAGACCTTTGAATTAATCCAGTTAATTGTTTGAATATGACCAGATGTGTTTGAAAAGCACAGTAACATCAGTGCAAATGGTTATGTAACTGGAACTTACTAAACTATATTCCTCCAAGTTAAGAGTGTTGTCCTCATTCATAGCAGTTGTCTTAAGAACATTCCACTGAGTACACTGAAAGCAGTCCTGAAACTCCTCCTGCTCAGTTTTCCTTACAGTAAGAATTAGGGTTAGGCTTAGGCTTAGGTTAGGGTTATTGGAGGAAGACAGTCTGCGAAGACAGAGGCACTGGCACACTCCTCCCAAAAAAAATATTTAAATTAAAATACATACCACCCTACTGTTAAAACCACCCCCAATATCAATAAATAAATGTTCCCCATTAAAATTATCCCTATATTTAAACAATATGTCTTAAAAGGTAAGTATAAAGGTCTAAAAACAGTTTGTATACAATATTTAAAATACCCACCCCTTAAAATTAACCTAATCATACACCTATATATTCTTTTAAAAAAAAAAAAACTTAAAAATGTTTTTAAAAATAGGAATAAGTAAAAGGGATGAATCATTATTTGAAACCAGTATTTCTATAATATCTATTTTCTAAAATAAATAATAATGAAACCAGTCCAAATATATGTACACATCCCTACAGGGTATAGTTTTGACATGAGGGACTGAATTTATTAACATTAGGGTTAAAATCAAAGCTAAAATAGAAAAAATTTAACATTAGGGCTACTAATGTGAATGTTAAGGTTTGGAATCATTTTAACATTAGAGCCCCTGTCACCTAGGGTTAAGATAAGGTTTGGGGTAGGGGTAGACCATCTAAACTAAAATCAAAGTGTATATTAAGATTAGGGCCTCTAATCTAAATTTTAAGATTAGGCATAAACAATAAAACTATTAAGATTAGAGCTCAAAACACTAAAATTAAGTTTAGAAGCGGAGTAGGGTAGAACATGTGACAGTGACATAAAAACAACATTTTAAGATTAAGGCTAAAAAAATAACATTTTTTAGATTTTGCATTAAAATACAAGATTTAACATTACAGCCCAGGGGCCTCATGCATATTGCCACGCGTAGAATTCACACAACAACATGGCATACGGACAAAACCGGAAATGTCCATACACACAAAAAATCCAGATGCATAAATCTGTGTACATCAACTTCCACGTTCTTCTGCTACACAAATCCCGGTCAGCGTGAAAAGTAATGCACGTGCACGCACCTGCCACCATTCCCCAACTCCTCCCAGAATTACACCTCTTTGAATATGCAAATCAATATAAATAGCCCCTTAAGGTCAGCATTCTGTGAAAATGGCAAAAGCATGGGGGAAATAGAAGAATTTCAGTGAATACCAAGTGGAGGCAAAAAAAAGTACTATTTGTTGGTTTAAGCAGTGATATAAACAATAAAAGGAAGTTAATCGAGTAACAGAGTGGCGGAGAAACTCGAAAGTTCAGAAAGTCGCAAAGTGTCCAAAATAAATAAGAAGTGGTCAGATATCAAAGTCACCATGAAAAGGTGAGTCGTAGCATGTATTAGACATGGGAACACGGTGGCACAGTGATAGCGGTGAACTGGCACCCCATCCAGAGATTATTCCTGCCTCCCGCAAGATGCTAACTGTGCCGTGTGCTACCTTCGATGAAATAATTTATTGCAGCATTACTGTCTCTCAAATGTACTAGCCTCCAATTCCAAGAAACCAATCGCCACACAATCAGCTCCATAATAGAAGCCAAGCCATCTGTAAGCTTAGAATGCCAATTCTTCAAAAAGTTTATGAAACACTGAAATATCTTCGTAGTACATGTTTAATTATTCCATCCATCTATCCATCCAGGGTCACGCCAATCCCAGAAAGCATACAGTGCGAGGCAGGAACAATCCCTGAACGGTGCGCCAGCTCATCGCTAGTGCTGTGCCACCGTGCCCTCACATGTTTAATTATTAACAATATACATTATTTTATAATTTTAGTTTAAAACTTATCTGTATAATGTAATAAACATGCTTTACTGTATTTCATCTTAAAAATGTTTTAAAAAGAGCTCCAAGAAGATAGCGCTTGGAAATCTAAATCGACTTAGAAGCCAGTCATGTAAATACACACTTTATAAAGTGACTCAGGTTGTGCAATATTATTACTGTAGTGCAAGTTTACAGTGAGATGATTGTACTTATAAGTACAAACAGATCTACCAGGAGCAACTGATGGACTGATTGAGTGCGTTTAGAGCACTTACAATGAAAGTGTTTCTGAACCACGAGGTCCCTACAGGAAAGGCTCTGAAGCGTTTGCCGTATGGGAAAAGTTCAAATAGATTGCGCACATGGCTGAGACAGCATGTGCAAGATGCTGCATACCAATAATCCGATCAGCTGCTATACAGCTGTGATTCCACACTCAGATACAGTGGGCTAAATACTCAGTGGTGCACTGGGAATAACAAAACTAAAGCAGTGATGGTATTTAGAATAGTTTGGCCATTTGGTGCACCATTATACTGTATGGTTACAAGTTGATTACAATGAGATGCCTTAAACTAATAAACGATATGTGGTTAATTTCAGTGCATTTGATAAATCCGTGTCATGGATGTGAATCTAAAAAGTAAATGGAACCACACAGAAACAGTAGCACTGCTTTGACGCTGGGTGCCACTAG
The DNA here is from genome assembly GCF_900747795.2 of Erpetoichthys calabaricus. NCBI lineage: Eukaryota > Metazoa > Chordata > Cladistia > Polypteriformes > Polypteridae > Erpetoichthys > Erpetoichthys calabaricus. Next base: position 77,010,034 of record NC_041394.2, read on the forward strand.
TATGCAAAACCGAGCGGAGAACTTGCGTACGCCAAGGATTTAGCTAGCGTGAAAATGTGCGTGGCTTTACGCCAAGTTTAGTTTTTATACATTGCGATGTGAACGTGGAAACAGGCATATGCAACATTTTTGTGCGTACGCACCACTTATACATGAGGCCCCAGGTCATTGAAGGATTAGGGTTAGGTTTAGGCTTAGGCTTAGGCTTAGGGTTAGAGGAACTGTCTATATGCCAGATAGAGGAATACAGAAATATGACCAGACTGTCCAATTTGAGGGCAAGGTACAGCCTTATATGCCCCTTCACATTAGTATACGCGAGATCTGTTATGTTTTTCTCCTGTTTAGTCACGTGTTGTTGGTATGCTGGCATCACAGTCGGTAAATTACAGTGGTTAAAGTCGCTAGCCACTATAAACTCTGCATTGAGGTGCTTGTTTTCTTCTGCATTTATAAACTTTTGCAAATCCAAAAAAACAATAACTACATTATATGAATAAACTATAAAAATAGTCATTAAATATTAAACTATAGACCCTTTTTCAATACGTTCGTTTTTCTAGTTAAATTCATGCAGCCTTTCCTGGAAAAACTCATTAAAATGTAGCATTAAAATGGTCATTATAATGTAAATTGTGTTACTGTTTGATATTGTAAGCAATTTTAAGATGCATTTTCTTACTCCAAATGCCATAGAAAGTGCCTGAGAAGGTTTTGAAATGCTTTTTAACAGTGCATTTTTGTACTATAACCACAAGATGGCAGGAGAAGCATTATTATACTTACTGACCATGATTTTATTTGGTATTATTTTCATTCCTTTATCAATTAGTCCCAAAATGAAAATGATTATTCATTTTTAAAAATGAATAAATACATAAAATTGTGAGTTAGAAATGGCTTTTTTGGTTTAAGCTAGTGTGATATATCGCTGTTTTATGTACATCCTTATAAGCTCAAGTTTGGAAAAGGATTGAAAAATCAGGTGTGTTAATTGCAGTAATTGTGTGCTAATTTAACTGAATAGGAACCCTTATACTCATACAAGATAAATTTTCTCAAATTTGAGAAAACCATACAGTACCTTTAATGTATTATTTGTCTATTATACCTAACAAAAACATGAGCAAAAAGGTATGTGTTGCAATTCAAGACTTAGCTCTGAGGCAAAATCCAAATTTAGCACAGATACAAGACCTTTATTTTATTGTTTAATTTTCTTGAATGGTTGTCTGTAACTACAAAAGCTAATGCAGTGATAGTTAATAAAATGGACAAATAAAAGAAGAGGCAGAATCCAGTTAGGTATGTTACCTAAGTCCGTCACAGTGCATGTGCACCATTCAGTTAGCTTTTACCTTTTATGTAGAGGTAAACCACAGAAAACTGAATATTAGGGAGGATGTACTATATATGATGGATGCTTTAGTAGTCAGACTAATAATGATAGCACTAATGCCTTGCATTTCTAAGTAGGGATTTCAAAAGTATAGATATTTCAGTACTAATTCAAAACCAAAGTTCTGAAAACTTAATAGTACCTCAATTTTTTACAGTATCAGAGTGCAGAGAAAGTTGACACTATAGTCATGCGTGACTACAAGTAGACAAATTACTTTGAAAATACATGATAAAAGTATGAGTAAAAACGTATATAAAATGGCTCACTGTGGGATGAAACAGCACCGCATCAACACATGTCAACAGAAAAACAGAAGTCTTGTTTGGAAATGTATGAATTGAATGAATTGTTTTTGAATAGGAGAATCTCTGTTCTCTGATGTAATGAGCACTTCTACAGATGTCCACTAGTCCAAGATGTATGTAAATGATTAACATGATAAAACAAGTAGGTAGTCATGCATTTTGGTTATTGCTGGTTTCCAGTTCCAGGAACTTAAGCCTGAATCTTGCCCTGGTCGTCCTCTGTGTAGATTTGCAAGTCACCTAATTATGTATAGGTTTTCACTGAATTATGATGTCTTGTGATAGCCAAGTGTCTGTCCCTGGGTTAAGTCTTGCTGTATATAAAATTATGCTGAGAATTCAGTTGCTGTGATACTGATGATTAAAAAAAGTATGTCTTATTGTAATTTTGTTTTTTATCTGATTAAGTGAGTTATTGATTTATTTCTAACTTGTTGGTGGTTTTATCTTTTAACATAAATGAAGTAATAATGTACTTTTAAATGTCCTTTAAAGTAGTTTTATTTATTGATATGGTAACAAACTTAGATTACTACTAAACAATTCTTCATATTTACTGTACAATTACTGTATTAAAGTGGTTTAAGATATCTGATCTGCATATGTGCATACATACTTTTTATTTTTGTTTAATACAGAGGATTTGTCTTTTTCAATTGCAGGAGTCTACAGGAAGCTGTGTTTAGAAGTGATTAAAAATAAATATGAGTGTGAAATGCAAGGTGCAATGCAGCACTTGAAGGTGAAGAATTCTAAGTGAACTAACAGTCCAATTTCAGCAATCAGACTTTTTAGATTAGTTTTACTTTTTTAAAAATTTTAAATAATTTTCATGACTAAAATGTGTGGAATTTATTAATTGTTCAGCTAACAAGACTTATGTGATCTACACAGCATACAAATACTGCTTCTTACCTTCTTTGCCTTCTGTATAATAAGATAACATTTCAGAGAGACTGTCTCATTTCAAACAATTAACAATGTTTGACTTGAAGTTTGGTAATTTCAGACTGGAAAATACAGATTACATGATATCTGATACTCTGAGCACCTCTCTCTCCCTATTCTAATGGTATAATATTATAAGTGTCTGTGTCATATATGTACCATTCATTCAGTTAAGAAATGACAATTCTGTGAAAATGTGCATGTTGTTTACTTGAGTAAACTGTAAAGTCCCCAGTTTTGGTTAGAATTATATAAGGTCAGGTATTTTATTTTTCCCAAAGCAAGAGTAAAAAGCCTTAAAATGAACTTAGAACAACATGTTACAAAAGATGGATAAAGTTTCCCAAATAAAAATCTACCGGTAATTTCTTCCATAATAAGATCATTTGGGTTTAGTCTAGAGTACATGTATAGCATCTGTACTAGTAAATCCTGATTTCATTTGACACAGCTGTTAAATATTTCAATCAAGAAAATATCTAGAACATGAATAATAGCTAAAGTGTGTCTTTTCTGAAGTTCATTTATTTATTTTTTTTTTTTTTTAAATTTATTTTGGGTGGAAGAGTGAGAAGATACTGTTATATGACAACATGCATAATGAACTTTTGGAAAAGATCCAGAGACTGGAGGAAGCTCGACAAAGTATTGACCTCACTTCAGGTCAGTAAGCTGCAGTACGCAGCAGAATGCTTAAATTCAACACCTTTGTAAGTGAAACATGTTATTTATAAGCAACAGCTGCATTGGGATGTCTGTCCATTGCTCTTCAAAATTGTTGTCTTGTGGAGGGTTAGACTCAATGGAAACTCAAAAGTAAATACTGAATGTTATTTACATAATATCTCCCAGTTGAGCTAAATTGAATTTAGTTCCATTTATTTTTGTATAGTAAACTCCCTTTACAGACCCGGAGCACTCGCTACATTTACAAATTTACAAGGTAATATAATGAAAATAAAGCACAAAGTATCTTGCCAGTTACACATATACACACATTAAGAATCATAAAAAATGCAATGGAGGGCAAAGTTTTTAAATATGAAATTTCATTAAATAAAACAAAACATTAGAGAACTTCTGGGCGGCACGGTGGCGCAGTGGGTAGCGCTGCCGCCTCGCAGTTAGGAGACCCGGGTTCGCTTCCCCGGTCCTCCCTGCGTGGAGTTTGCCTGTTCTCCCTGTGTCTGCGTGGGTTTCCTCTGGGCGCTCCAGTTTCCTCCCACAGTCCAAAGACATGCAGTTTAGGTGCATTGGCGATTCTAAATTTGCCCTAGTGTGTGCTTGGTGTGTTTGTGTGTGTCCTGCGGTGGGTTGGCACCCTGCCCGGGATTGGTTCCTGCCTTGTGCCCTGTGTTGGCTGGGATTGGCTCCAGCAGACCCCCGTGACCCTGTGTTTGGATTCAGCGGGTTGGAAAATGGATGGATGGATAGAGAACTTCTTTGGGCCTTTCTTAATAGCTTCTGAACCCTGATTATTAACATTGTTAGCTGCCCACTTGCCAAACAATGCAAAGTCACATCCTTCAGTAATCTACCATCTCTCTCTCTCTCTGTGGCTCTGAGACTAGGGATTTGTGCCAGCAATCGGAAGGTTGCCGGTTTGAATCCTGCAAATGCCAGAAGTGACTCTACTTCGTTGGGCCCTTGAGCAAGGCCCTTAACTTACAATTGCTTTGTCCTGTGTATGACGTGAATCTGCATTCAGCCCTGCAAGCAGTTCCTCCAACTTACAGGGAAAACCTGGGGGTTGGTGGCAGGATTGGCACTCCAGCCACCGTAATAATTTTCCCACTATTCTAATGTGGTACTGAGGTGTCACCCTCTGTACTTGGGTCCCAGTCCAGGTGGTTTGTCGGCTGGTGGGTGTGGCAAAGTGCTATCAGCACATGCTCCCAATCTCTTTCTCTCTCTCTCTCTTACTCTGTTCATGTCTCTATCCTCACCTCTTTCTGCCAGATGAGTACTTGTCCACAGTCCTCTCGCATGGGAACGGTGGAATAGCTTCTAGCCCCATCCTGATATCATTTACAGTTGAACCATAATACCACCTTCAGAGATTAGGGACAGGGATTTAGGGATTGGGATCAGAGTCAGAGTCAGCTCCAAGAAAAACAAAAGACTAACAGGTCACACCACCCTCTGATACTCCCTCTCGGTAGTGCAGCCAAGTCTTTCAAAGCTTTTAAAGGACTGGATCTCTTATGGTAGTATTTATGAACCACTGGGGCACAACCCAAAAATAGCTGCTGCTGGAGGGTTGCAAGTTGCTATTGTTTATAATGGTAGTGGTTTGCGAGTGGGTCTTGACGAATCACATCTCAGATTTCATCAACTAGTAGGAGAACCTGGCCCTGATGATCATACTTGATTCACCAATAGGAGTTGCAGAGGGGGGATCCCAACCCCCATTGTTGAGTCCCAAAGACAATTACATGGGAAAAAGTGGGTTGCAACACCAGAAAAGATGAGAAACACTTTCTTAGGGAACTTATTGAAGGTACATCATGACTCCAATTGTTCTAGCGTGGGACTGTATGGCCTCTAGCAGCTAGAGATGTTGGCAGCTTTGCTATTTTCCCACACTTGTTGGTGCTACCTCCTATATCACTTCCAGGGCACCTAACAGAACTGCAGAATATACTGCATACTGACAGTGTCCTTTCTCATGGCATGAAATTTGACAATATATGTCTATAGGCTATTGCCTTTTTGTCCCTTAATGTCAAGGCATTTGTTGGCACTGCCTTTATTCTTTTGTACACCTTCCTGCCTGCAATTACAGGTTCCAATGAGGTCAACTTGTACAACAGACATCTATAGATTATTTTAATATAAGTTCTTAAAGTTACTTAACAATAATAAATAAGTGAAAATGAACTTAGTATTTTAATGTGGTTCCAGCAAACAAATGAGAAGAGAAAATCTACATTTTTATCATGGCAGATGTCATATGATCTGTGGCCACTGGCCCACATTCCAAGATGTATTAAAATGCCGCATTTGCTGATGATTATGACCAAAAATAAAATAAAGCTCTTGAACTGAGTATGCAACTAGCAATGACACATCTATCATAAGGCACTGTTTCCAGATCAGTAATTGAGTACCTCCACTAGCAGGTATAGCTTCATTGTTACTGATAGGTCTACAGGGTATGATCAAAAGAGTGAACTTTGTGTACAGTGCCACAAAATGACAACCTTTTCATAGATACATTTCAGCTTCTTTACCAAATGGTTGCTTGTGTATCAGCCACCAAAGAATCATGCATCATTTAGAAGAACTTTGTCACTGTGCCATTGGCTCACAATTTGCAAGAATGTTAACAGATGACAAAACAGGAACAATATTAACATCCACTGTATATCCCCTGCATTAGTAATTGCTTCTGATTAACAATTATCTGGCAAAACATGACATGACTATATACTTGCATATTCTCGTTACACTCGTGATTTTGTACCACATATATGAATAGTACTTTATTCCATTTTGCTTGATTTTCCTTACTTGTTTCAAAGAACTTCATCAATCTTTCATTTTTTGGGTGGAGGTGGAAGATTGTAAAATTGTAGATTGTAAAAGAATACAAATTCCATGATTATTGTTCTTCTGTTTGCTTGTCTATTATCTTCCTTTTAAAACATTATATTCATGATCTGACAGTTTGTTTTCTATCGCCAGTTGTCATTAGAGTTTGAATGCACAGTAAGGTATACATTAACCTAAGAAATTTTGATATTATAATGAGTGATATTTTAAGTACTGGACAGATAAGTTACACAGTTAATTTCAACTCTATGATATGGTTTTAAAGATCTCATAAACTGAGCTTCTTTTTAAGCAATAAGTGAAAAATTATTTTTTTTTATTTTAAAGAATGGTGGATTGATGAGTTTCAATCAAAGAGGAATAAAAGGAAGTGGGACCCCACAAAGCCAGAGAAGAAGAAGAAACCAACTCTAGTGACTGGTATCCTTTTGTTTTCCCAGATAACTGTTTAAAAAATAAATTAAATTGAGGAATCTTTGTATTCAATGTATGACTGACATTTTGGGATTACTGTTGCATGCCAAAATAAACAAGACATTTCAGATGTTCATTGTAATACAAGCTGTTGCTGTATTTTGCAGGAGCACACTTTCTCTGAAAAGTAAGTTCTTATGATGTAGTCTAATGCTAGCACACGCCCACACACACCTGAAAACAGGCAGCAGGGACGGAACACATGAACAATATAGAATAAAAACAGCACTTAGCTTTCAAAACTTGAAACATACATGAAACTTCAGAAGTAAAAGAGTATATCATCATCCTCACTGTATGAAACAAGAGTCTGTGGTACAACAGGAATTCTGACAAACGTCTTGTCTGTCACTGAGTTTTTTGGTTTTTAAGCTTTGTACAGGTGATTAGACTAGGAGAAAGATCTCGGATGCTAAACACTGTAGCAAACAGCAGCAGCAGAATGCTGCACCTGTTCTTTTTATTAACTTATGGAAATATTGTTTACATTTGCCCAATAACTCAATATACACTTCTTCTCGTATTGTGTCTCATGTTATCAATACAAAATAAAATATTTCTATATTGATGTATAAAGTTATATCTATGTGTAAACATACTTTATACTATATAAACATACAAAAAATCAGATATATGTCTACATAACCATTTAAAGCAAAAATTAAAGTGACATCCTATTCATTACATTTCCTCCACATTATAACTGTATAGAATACAAAAACACTATTTCCTATTTAGCTAAAAAGCTGAAATTTGGCAGGATTGTATATCTAGGGCAGTAGATATCCACTAAGAAAATACTTTTTGATATATCAATATTTAGGGTTACAAAAAACACAATTTAAAAACTAAATACCCCAAAATTTTAAAAAATGCCATTATAGATTTTATTGAAATTTAGTGATGCTGTAAAAAAAACAAAATTAGCCGATGTGTTTTTTTTATTTGTTGATATTTACTATTAATAATGCAGTAGTGAGAACAACATTCTAATCTAATGCATAACTGCGCCGATAGAGATCTTTCAGAGAAATGGGGTGTGTTGGTTTATCCAAATGAATCCCACCTGCATAAACAAAGTTAAGCAAGGTTTGGTGAAGCTGAAAGAAAACGCATTTAGCAAGTGTTTTGTGGACATTGTGGCTCTAAGCATAGTCAATTTCACACAACTGATCCAGTAAGAACGATATTTAGTATATATTTAGTATATATTACCCCCACCTCCTTCTGCAAATAAGCTGAACCCCTTAGACAGTACACTGCTCCAGACAAGTTCATCAGTGTTCACAAAGTTTACATAATGGCAATAACAAAAGGTTAAAGGTAGCAACTGCTGTGTTTTTTTTTTCCTCAGCCACTATGGATTAACAATTTAATTGTCTTGCTGGATTGTAGCGTTTACCTTAGAGTTGTGTTTCTCAACGTTTGTAGCCATAGGACCCAGTTTTATCTTTTTAAATTCATTGATGACCCACAGGCAGCATTTGAAGAGAGGGGGAGTTTCCCCCTTCGTGAGTTGATCATGATTAGAAAAGCTTTAAGGCAGCTTGGTGTCCATTTTTTATCAATGCATAGCTTTGTGGTTTTAAGAAAGCCAACACTGTTGTCTACTTGCACATTGTCAATAAGTTAGCAATAATAATCAACAATCAGCATTAAGTGCTTTTTGAAGTAAGAAAAAGAAATAAAAAAATGCAAATTAACCTATGCAGACAAGCACTGATTTAACAGAATGAATGTTTTTTTCTATAGCTGACAGAGATGCTATTTTTCAGAATGTGAAAAGAAGAGCAAGGATGGTGATTTTGAGAGAGTATAGACATTTAGTAACTTTTGTTTTTGGTTGATATATATTTATTCAAATCCACTGTATACTGAGACAGCACTAAGTTTAGGATTTGAGGCTGATACAGAGTTGAGATTTTTAGTAGTTTTTAGCTTTGAATGAATCAGTTTCTATCACGTTTGTAACATTACTGAATATGGTGTTCTGCTGCAATCTTTTCATGCCAACACCACCAAGGTCTGTATGTATCATGTTCAACAGTAGGCAGCCTAAGTGAACTTATAAAATTAGCCCCTTGTACAAAAAAATACAAATATTGTACAGAGAAAAGTAATTAATTACATATGATAACTAATATGTAACTAATAAATTGGCACTATAACTGAGTACCATTAAATTGATTATTCTTAAGCAAAGAGGAAGAAGCCACCTAAGTAATACACATAAAACTACAAAATGATTTTGGGACATCACGAAAGCTAGAAATACAATTGTGCAAATACTGTTACAGTATTATATTCCCAGTTAAAAAGAAATTATGGGAATAATTTCTTCAATTATACAATAAAGTCTATTAGTCTACTTAGTTGCCATTTCATATATAATTAGATAATTTCACAAAATCAGCTTTTTAGGGGCTGTTGTCAGTGAAGAACAAGTTCACGTATTTGATAGTGTTTACCAAGAATCCCCCTGTGGGTTTTGTTCTGAATCAATATTCTTCTGCAAACCACTAATTTTAGAACACAAAATTGTGAGGCTGAAAAATAAGCTTATTTTATTGATCACAAATTCAGAAAATTAGTGGTTAACTGGATCACAGTCTTCATACAATAGTAAATTTCAGAACTTAAATTCTTTTCATTGTTCAACATTAATATTACATACACCTGTGCAACCTGCTTGCTTGGTGGTGCATGCTGTGTACTTTAAAGCCCTTCAGGTTTCTTAACTATGATGTAGGACCATATATTGTCTACATGCTGAGAGATATTGATATATTGGAAGACTGGACTGCAATAAAGAAAGTAAGTCACTGAAAGTAAATATTCATGTTATGTGTACCATAAGCAATGTTGCTTTGCTTTCCAGAATTTTATTTGTTAAATTCATTGATTTGTGAAAAAGGTATATCATTGGTGTGTGTATTTTTTAGTTAATAACTGCAATAAAACAATATAGGTCAGCAAATTGTCATGGTGCTTAGCACTGCTGCCTCATCAATATAGCATCATGAGTTTGAATTTTGCATCCACTTGTCTGTGAAGAGTTTTCTTGTTCTTCCCATATCTGAATGAGACTTCTGTGTGTTAGGTTAATTCTAAATAGACCCTGTGTGAGTGTGGGTCTGTTAATGGTTGCCGAGGGACTGGCACTCTGTCCATGGCTGGTTCCTGCCTTTCACCTGATTCTGCTAGTATAGGCTTCAGGCCTAACTGATTGTTAATAAGTATTGTACATAAAATAGGTTTGAACACTTTATGTTCTTAAAAGGTTCATATGAGCACTAAGTGTTTGATAGTAGGTTTAGTTTTTAATTTTTTCCAATTATTTCTAGGAGGTGTGATTAAATGTAATTGAAAAGTTGTATTGTAGATTATTTCATGCTAACTTTGATGCCTCATTTTTCATTATTATAGGTTCTTTATTTAAAATTTTAAAAAGGATAGACCTATAAAATATTTACTTTATCGCCTCATTTAACTTAATACAAATGTAAGGGGGCAAACATTTAGAATTATTTACAAACTAGCAAAATACCCGCGCTTCGCAGCGGAGAAGTACTGTGTTAAAGAGGTTATGTAAACATATATATACATAAACATACTGTATATACATAAATATATACATATACACATCCACATATATATACATATATCAACATATATATACACATACATATATATATATATATATATATATACACACACATGCAGACACATATACATATATATACATATACATATTTGTATATCTACATATATATACACATATATACATATATACATATACATATTTGTATATCTACATATATATAAACATATATACATATATATACATATTTGTATATCTACATACATACACATATATCTATCTATATATATATATATATATATATATATATATATATATATATATATATATATATATATATATATATATACACACATATATATATACACATACATATATATATATATATATATATATATATATATATATATATATATATAGCTGATTAGCCAGTGGATTCGCTCAGTGAGTGCAAGAGAAAAAAATAAAATGTATGTATAAAATAAGTTAAATTGCCAAATTTATTTTTCCACAAATAAAGAGCACTTACAATAACATAGAAATCAATATAAACAACATTAACATCATTATCATTTGAGAATATGAAGTAATATATAAGAAGCACATTGCATATAAATATAAATTATTAAACATTAAAATGTTCTTCTATAAAACAGTACCATGGCTATTAGTTTGTCTGTCCAGGATTTTAAATGAGCTGTAGCTCGCAAACCGTTTCACCTATTGACTTGAAATTTGGTACACAGATACTACGTCACATCTACTATTCGCTTTCCCACACATATGAACACATATATATATATATATATATATACACACATACATATACAGACACATACACATATATACATATACATACATAGTGCGTTGCAACACGGGCTGTGATTGTTACATGGGAGGGAGACGACAAATCACAGCTTCCCGCTTTGTAATCGGGCTTGTGATTGCTGCTTTGACGGATGTCCAGATCCCACAGTATTTCCCCTTAGGAGAGGCGTTAGGCAAGTGTAATTGAATAGCGGTGGTGCAAGTTATTACTCTTTTTATGTTTATTTTATTTTATTGTAGAATCAACTCACAGCTGCGCGCACCAGTGCGTGCGTGGCGGATGCGTACGGCTGACGTTTTCATTGTCTACCACCTTCGCTAATCATTTTTGAGGCTGATTGAAGACTTAAGTGCCAGCTTAACTGAAAAATTAAAGAAAACATACTAAGTTTTAAAAGAAATCAGTTTTAACGGGAAAAGATGCCGACGAAAGAAGAGAAGCAGCGGGACGCTAGGGTCAAGAGCTGCTCATTAAGCAGCAAGCGCATCAACCTCTGAGCAAACGAATGGTAAACGTACAGAGAAAGAGGATAAATACTATGAATGGTCATGTCAAGTGTATTCACTCCACGTTATCGTGGAGTGCGGTTACTGGTATTTTGATAAAAGAATCTGAATAACGTATAAGAATCGTATAAATTATTAAACAGTAAAACATTAACATTTAAGAAGTAAAGATACATTGAGTACTACTGTAGTGCTTTCGGGTATAGTACATTTTTTGTTTGCCCATTACATGCATAAATGTATAAATTTTTTGGTGTACCTACCCAAGAACACGCGACATGACCCGGCAGTTAAAAATTTATCGCTCCAGCAATTTTAACTCTGTTACAAAGTCATCTAATATGGTATTTCAAAAGGCAGCGGGAGCGTTTCTATAAACTCAATTTAAACTTACTGTTTACACCATGCTTTGAAGATGCATAGTATGCGACACGTGTTTCGCCGTAATTGTGTGCTCATCAGGAGTACAGAGTTACTGCACTCCCTTACGGGAATCGATCCTCGGACGTAGAGGCGAAGCCCCTAACGTTGTGCCACGGCGTGAGGTTCGTTCATTTGACAGCATGTAGATCGGGGTAATTACATTGCAGGCATTCGTAGTCTGATTCACAATCTGATTGTATGGGTGGTTACCTACCAGGTAACGCTTGTGGTTGGTGAGCAAGTCGGCTAACTTCTGCCACGGTGCCCTCTTTCAGTTGCGAGAAGCAGATCATACAATGGTTGAAATAGTTTAATATATATAGCAAAATCACCGCGCTTCGCAGGGGCGAATATGGTATTGCAAACGGCAGCGTTTCTATAAACTTATAAAGTTACGGTTTATACCGTGCCTTGTTTCATATTCTTTTCCTACCTTATCAATTGTGTAATGTGTTTTTTGAACAGGTTTGATTAATGCAAGTGATCACTCCTGCTGCGTTCAGTCACTTCACGTGAGCCACTCTCTTGTGTGATGTTGCGATGTCCACGGGTTTATTTAATGTTAGCTAAGACCCGGCAGTTAAAAGTTTCTCGCTACAGCAATTTTAACTCTGTTACAAAGTGATGCAAACTGTCGTTTATACCTCGTGTCTTCTCATTAAACTTTTATCTCGCGAATATGTTATTGCAATCCGCAGCGGGAGCGTTTCTATAAACTTAATTTAAACTTACGTTTTACACCGTGCTTTGTTTCCCTTATGAACATGCTTGTATGCTTAACTCGCTCCGTTCTCAATTGTTTAATTAATTTTTTGCTCTTCGCTGTTTGCGGCTGTTCCTCCATTTCCCCCTACTTCGTTCTTTTATCTCGCGAATATGTTATTGCAATCCTTAACGGGAGCGTTTTAATAAACTGATTGAAAATAGTTTTGCATTTACCTTTTTAGTAAAAGGTGAGCTTTTAAGCCTGAGAAATCACCCCGTAAATGCACACGTTTAATTGGACATGTGTTAAAAGGTATGGTTACACAGTATTAAAAGACAGTGAACAACGTCAGTTACCTTTCTTCCCGCGTTTGATAAAAGGTGAGGTTTTAAGCCTGAGAAATCACCCCGTAAATGCACACGTTTAATTGCACATGTGTTAATATGTATGCTTACACAGTATTAAAAGACAGTCAAAAATTAACGTCATTTACCTTCGTTCCCGCGTGTGACTCGTGCTGTAAATGTCTTCCTTGTTTTTAGTTCACGTGATTACGTAGGAGGCGTGATGACGCGATACGTGACTCCGCCTCCTCCATTACAGTGTATGGACAAAAAATATGTTCCAGTTATGACCATTACGCTTTGAATTTCGAAATGAAACCTGCCTAACTTTTGTAAGTAAGCTGTAAGGAATGAGCCTGCCAAATTTCAGCCTTCCACCTACACGGGAAGTTGGAGAATTAGTGATGAGTGAGTCAGTGAGTCAGTCAGTCAGTCAGTGAGGGCTTTGCCTTTTATTATTATAGATACACCCTAAAACTTGTGTCCATATCTAACATTCATTAATTGTAATATATGAAAATTAAAATGAAGAGCATACCATTTTGGACTTTTTTTAAACAATGCATGCTCTAACATTAATACTTGCCTTAAATAAAGTGTAACTTACAACAAATCATACATAAATTAAAGTAGATATTTGCTATATATTTTTAAAGATATGTATCACTTTACCTGCAGAATTACAAGTTTCATTTTTTGTGTTTATATAAAATGGTGAGAACAAATTATGATGCCTATACATAATTGAAAGCAGGAATCATGAACAGGAAACTGATAATCTTAGAGTCCTTCCTTATTTTTAGCATTACAGTTTAAAAGACTGTGCTGTATCATTAAACCTTGGTGAATTATTTTTATGCTGACTGTCTTTGTTTTGAGAGGCACTATTTTGTCTAAAGTGTGCTTTACATATGAATTATGTTTATTTATAAGCTGATCTATACCAGTCTTATCACTATGGTTTGCATCTATACTAATAAAAGGCAAAGCCCTCACTGACTTACTCATCACTAATTCTCCAACTTCCCGTGTAGGTAGAAGGCTGAAGTTTGGCAGGCTCATTCCTTACAGCTTACTTACAAAAGTTAAGCAGGTTTCATTTTAAAATTCTAAGCATAACGGTCATAACGGTCGACAACGTCCGTCATGTTAAACTTTTTTATTTATGGCCCCATCTTCACGAAATTTGGTAGGCGGCTTCCCTGCGCTAACCGAAACCGATGTACGTACTTATTTTGGTGGTATGACGCCACTGTCGGCCGCCATATTGAACGTTCCAACGGTCTTTGTTAGTTATGGGCCCATCTACAAGAAATTTGGTACGCGGGTTCCCAACGCTAACTGAATCCTACTTACATACATATATACGTCCATAGCCTGCAGCTCGGTTGCCGTGTGAGGCGGCGTTGGGTCCCCCATCCTCACGCCTCCCACGTAATTGTCTGCCTGCCTATATAAGGCCATCCGTCGCTCCAGTCTCTTCATTCCCTTCCTTGCTTTGCCACGGTATTCACGTCTCCCTGCTGATAACTGCAGCCTTTTTATTTAATCCACGGCTTCTCCGCTGTTTTATAGTTCATTTATTACGATTATAGTTATTGTGTAGTATTTTAGACTTAGTTTACATTGTTCAGTTACCCATTTCCTTTATCGTTCCAACCGTACCCCCATTAACATGTCTATCGAGGTGATCGGGTTCCCCATCCCCACGCCTCCCACGTAGTTGGCTGCTTGCCTATATAAGGCCGTCCGTCACTCCGGTCTCTTCATTCCCTTCCTTGCTTCGCCACGGTATTCACGTCTCCATGCTGATAACTGCAGCCTTTTTATTTAATCCACGGCTTCTCTGCTGTTTTATTGTTCGTTTATTACGATTATAGTTATTGTGTAGGTATTTTAGACTTAGTTTACATTGCTCAGGTACCCATTTCCTTTATCGTTCCAACCGTACCCTCATTAACATGTCTATCGAGGTGATCACCATTAATCAAACAACTGTCACTTACCGAGAGATGGTGACTGCCTTTTCCATTCTCTGTGTTACATATTGCACGGCCATATCAGGCTCACTCTTGATATCCAGAGGAACATTTTGTCTTATGTATTGAATGACTGGGACAGGTTCAAGGTGTGGACTGATGACGGTACAGGAGATAATTATACTACACAGGAGCACTATAAGAGTGAAATGCTTAAGCCCTTAACCTATGGTTCTGCATGTGAGTTGATGGCTGCCGCTGAATCGTTCGGTTGTCGCTTTCAAGTGTACCGAATTGGCCAAATATTTTACACCTTTGGACAACCGCCAATGCCTCTTAAACATCTTAGATTCACAGGTGACGATTTGAGTAGTGGACACTTTGATTTTTATGAATGTTTAAACTCTCAGAAGCTGGATGCAAAGTTATCGATGAAACCCATTTCAATTCAAACGCCTCCAATTTCCAGTAAGGCTGTGCTTCGCAATGACAATTAATAAGTCTCAGGGACAGACCCTACAAAAGGTTGGCATTGATTTGGGGCAAGATTGCTTTTCACATGGCCAAATATACGTTGCATGCTCAAGAGTAAGCTCAGTGCACAGCTTGGTCATATTACAACCGGAGGGCCGAACTGACAACATGCTATACAAAGAGATCCTTAACAAATAATTATTGGTATATTTTCCCTCAGTTTAAAAAGGTTTACTTTTCTTCTTAATAAAAATTTTAAAAAAGCGCGAGTATTTTGCTAGTTAGTCATAATATTAATAATCTTGATATGCATTTTATGTGCTTGGCTTCTAAAAAACATGAGCATACTGTCTTAGTTACATAAAAAATGTTCTAATGAAAATGGGTAACTCAGCTCAGCATACCCTGTTGTTTTACATTTAACTAATATTTCCAAACTATTGGGTAGGAATTTGGAGACTTCTAACTTGGCACTTTCAGTTACACAATTTAAAGAGAAAACAACTTTGTACGTGAAATTTACCATTGAAAAGTTACCATTTTTGCACACATATTCAGGTTAAAAAATTATTTAACAATATCGGCTGTCATTTTTTGGTCTTCCTTTGTTTGTAATTTTAAACAGTTTTGCCATGTCTCCTCTTACTCTCTGTTATTTAAGATGACATTATTTAAGTCCTTTAGTCTTCCTTCATAACTTATGCCCTGCCATCTTAGAACTGGTCAAGTAGCTCTTCCATTGTAATACACCTATACTGAATATCTGTTTGTCTATCATGTAACTTATAATTGCTTCCATTATTTTGTTGACAGTGCACACTAGAAGAGGTGATTTATAGTTTTCAGAGTCAATCTAGTGATTTTTTTAAAATAAAGTATATTAAAACATTTGTCAGCTTCCCTTGGTATGCCCTGATTTCTGAAAAAACATGGTAAGAGTATACATTTATAATGACTAGCTTCTTTGAACTGTCTTGGTTAAATGAGCAATTTTATGTGCATTTGCCTTTTTAATCCAAGTAGCAATGTGCTCTTATCAGTATTCATGTTGTTAGTTAAACTCACAGTTCAGAGTTGCAGGGAGCAAGAGTCTATATCCTTGCTACATGAGGCACAAGGCAGGAATCATCTCCACTTACTGTATGATGCTGATATATTACAATCACAACAGCAGTTATACAGTTTTTTTTTATATTACCCAGTGCTACTTGTATGTTGCTGACCTCCTGATGAAAACATAAGAAAAATACAAATTTCTTCTCATTGGTGTTATAGCTTGATTTGGGAATTATATTTGCTTATGCCTTGATTCTAAATGAGTGTTTTCAATGCTATCTCATTTTTGTGTAACATTTATTCTGCAGCAGCATTTTATTATTTGAAAGTTCTGTTGGAATTCCTTGGGAGTTTTTAGCTGGTATTAATAGGTCTCTCAAATGCTGCTGCGATACAGGACAGTAGCAACACAAATAGTCTTTATAGATTCAAAGCTGTTTGCTGCTGTTTGCTGTTCTCTGGTGTTGTGGGCAAATATGGCATAGGCATATTAAAGATCCATGAATTCAGTCTTAGTCACTTTTGTCTTATCCTTAAGGCAGTGTAGGTTTCCTTAAAATGGTATACTATCACGATGCAGCAGGTAGAGTGGCTGGAGATTAGGACCAGAATAATGTAGGGATATTTGGTAAAAAAAAGGTCATTGTGGTAACACATTTCTGTTTGTTACCTGTTCACTTGTTTCAGTGGTGAACAACGGTGAAGAGGTCAGTTTCTTGGTCATGTTGCAGTTTCAGGATAATGATAAATGTGGTGGCTTAAACTAAACAGAAGAATACAAGCATGGTTACTCTTTTGTAGTGAAGTTTGAAAAATTGAGTTTTTTTTAGTTTACTAACTAAGAATATTTAAATTGTGTGTTTTATTTTAGACTAGACAAAGAGCCCATTTCGACAACGTAAGATGAAACGGGCACGAGTTTGTGTCAGCAGTGTATGAAGAACAAATTATAAGTAACGAAGAAGTTGTTTTGTAATGATTGTAGTCCGCTTGTACTGTTAGTTGATGAATTTTCCAGGCCTATAGTATAATATTGAATGATGAATGTTCCAGTACAATATGGAATAGTAATAAGTATAAGCACCACAAACCTGATATAGGTGTATTGAATGAATGCGTAATTGAATCAGAATGCGTAATTAGGCCTCGAGCTGTAGTCGAATTTGCCTTTCAGGCCTCTAGAGCTTTAATCGAAGTCGCCTTTCTCTTTGAATTTTTGCGGCCGTAAATCCGCGCCTGCCGCGATGTTGGGGTTGGATGTCGGTCTCGTAAGGTTTTTCGGGCAGCTGCACAGAAGGCGACTGCGCATTTGGCTTCGGACGTGCACAGAAGGCGACTGCACATTCGGCTTCGGACAGACGTGAATGAGTGAGTGAGGAGGCAGGCGAATTATGTATTAAGATAAGATATAGCCTTTAAGGGAATATACCGTGTGACCAAATCTATAGCTATACTGCAGGGCTTATGAGGGAAAGCTAGCATTGCTTTTAATTGTGTGTTGTTTAACCAATAGCTGAAGACAAGTATTTGAGAGGCTAGTGAGAAAGGTAAAACTTTCTGAAGACAGTTGGAGCCGAGTATGAAAAATTTAGAAACGGGATCCATTAAATCTGTTTATCTTTTGAACCATCATCTAAATAAATTGAAGGAAATAAAAATGTATTTTAACACGGCATTGAATTCTTCAATGCAAATAGACATGCTGAAGATAGAACTCTGGGAGAAATACACATATGTACAGCAAATTTTATAAAGAACTGTTTCTGTTATGTTTAAGCTCAGATAAGCTAACCAGTGTGTATATGCCTGTAAGGAAATGTGAAATGAGGGCTTTTGGGTACATTGTTGTTTACCTTGTACCTCATAATTAGCTTAAAGTGACAGAAGAGCAAGACCAAGGGTAAATTCTCAAGCATCAAATTTTTGGCTAATGTTAGTTACTAAAATGGCCATCAAGCCACTGTATAAATCAGAGCAACTATTGGTGTGGCACAGATATATTTTCAACTCCAAAAAGAGATGGACAGACAACATGCCTGTTTTCAAAATGAAGCAATAGCACAGGTTTTTATTATGAGAATACTGTGCGTGCTATGAAAAACAAGTCACAAAGATAAACTGAAAACAACATGCTGTCTAAGGACAAAATATACAGTGCCAGCTACAAAAGGAAAATACAATTGCACCATGCCTTCTTCTTGATGGTGCATCTTTTTAAGGAATGCTAGGAAGAATGGCCTCTTTAAATTACATGGATATCGCTGTCCTTGTAATACTGAGGTAAAGCTTGCTGTTCTGGACACTGATTTGAATCATTCAGGTTGTATCTTTTCTTTGACGTTTGACTTCTAGTATTTAATGCCTGGTTTCTCTGCAAATAAAGTAAAGTAATGATTAAATTAAAGTTTGAATATTTCCTCACTGTGATTAGTAATTTGTTTAGCTCTTTCAAAGACCTTGTTGGACTTTTTCTTCTATGTTGGTTCAAATGCAAGGGTGTTAACAATGAAGTAGCCATCTTCTAACCTCAGCCTCAATTGCTCTGTTTGATTTCTGTGACCCTTGTAAAGGTGTTTTTGCTTGCTTTGTTTTGAAGGTAAGGTAACCAGCCTTGGCCATATTGCTTGGTTTGATTTGTGTGCTTGAGATATGAGTGATGAGATGATGTCAAGGGTGTACATGTAAATCAAGGCTAATAATTTAGGTATTTCAAGTATTAACTTGTCCACCAGTATAAAAAGAAGGTTAGAGTTTAAAGTGCCTTTCCTGTACACATAACACATCTTTTCTTAACTGGCATCAAAATAATTATCAATCTGCATGATATTTACAGAACAAGAGAGTCTTTAAACATACACCTAGTAAAACATTTTGTTTCAGGTTTAGCTGGTGTCAGTGTACTACTGGATGCCCAATTACAGATGGCCAAAGTCCGTTAGTAATGCCAGAGTGACATCTTGTGCCCCTCCACATACGGTATCTCCAATAGCAATAATAATAACAGTCCTGTGCATAACATATCCTAACCCCCCTAAGGTGATCAGATGCATAGAGTTTGATAGGATGTCCCTGAGGTCACAATTGAGCACCTGCTTTTCTGTGTTCGCTGATTTTATCTTTTACATTATATTTTGGAATACCCTGATGGCTTTGTCTGGCTGGACTTTCTTGGATATCTGAGAAGTTAATATCTTGTGCAGCCTGACACGATATGCATTATAACACACATTTTTGATGTTGTTATTAGTCAGCTATTTAAGGGAATTATAAGACTTTTACAGTTTATTTATAAAAGAGGAAACACAATTGCTTGAATGATTTGCTTTGCCCTGGACCAGGTTTTGGTTATGTGATAATCAGCCTTATTTAACTTAAGTCTCTTTTTAGTATGTTTGTATTCTCTTGGTTAAGTTTGATGTTTCTTTTATTTTTCTATTTTTTGTTTTATTTATATACATTTTTAAACATTTATTTCCATGTGTCTTTATTTTGAATACAAGGCTTTCTCTCAGGGCCTGCCTGCTGGCTTTGTTTTGAGTGAAAGGTTTTATCCTTTCCTACAATTTTTTGCATCCATATTATCAAAGTACTTTTCTTGTTGATGTAATTACAATTGCAATTAAAATTACAATATGGAAGAAAGATTTGTGAAAGTAAATATAAATTTATTTTGTTAAACGAGCCACATTAGCACTATTCCACACCTGCTTGTCTTCATGTCATGATGTACGGCTGCTTACATTACCAACAATAAATCATTTCTTTGCTCTAGTTTCAGAATATTTTTTTTTCATGGTGCAGCCACTTGAGTGTATATTAAACTCATATTTTGATTAAAGTAATTTAAGCAAAATTTTTGGCATCTGCCTAAGAACAGTATGATTTATACCTTTCGTGGATCATTTAATCAGTAAAGTAACTGTACAAGATAAATGGCATAAAATCAATTGCTGGCAAAGCACACATGCAGCCTAAAAGCATAAATTTTGGCTTTACGTGAAGCTATTTAGGGAGTATGTAAACTCAAGAAAGAAAACATTCTGGTCAAATTTAGTCATCACTGTTAAATCCTGATCAAGTGGTTATTTTTCTGTAATCATATGCATATTTAGCTTAATTAATAAGTTCAATATTTTTAACATAAAAGTTATTTCTTCAAAATCAGGGTATATGGTAGTTTGCCGCATGAAATAAGTTTCTAAGGTGAAGCATATTTTAAAAATTTTAAAAAACAACTACTTTGCTCCTGTGTTCTATAATCTTATGTATAACTGAGTCCCATTATAAAAAACCTTAAAACTTACTAAATATATCCGTTTTTCAATCCAAAAATGTTACTGACTTTTGATCCTCATCCATAGGGTACATTGTTTTGTTGTTATGTTGTTTAAAGAAGGTTAAAAAACAAAAAGAAAACCATTGTTGAGAGATTCAGACATTTTAAAAGGAGACCCAGCTGTGTGCTTCACAATCCTAACTACCTCGCTAGTCCCCTGCACTACCCTTTCAGCCCCTAAGTTGTGGATTCACCTGAGAAAGTCATCACCCAGCGCCGTTTTTGGCAATACTGAATTTTGATGACCCAGATGTGAATTGCTGATTGTGTTCTGTGGACAAATCGACAATAATAACTGAAAATGGCGCACTTAATTGTTTATACTCTTTCACCATTTGACAGCTTTTTTTTTTGCAAAGATACTGCCTGCTGCATCTGGATTGATAATGCGCTTGTGTGCTTCAGTGATAGAGCGTATGCATGTAGCATGCAATCAGGTGACAGGAATTAAACAGACATTATAGCTATTCATTCATCCACCTTCCTAACCCACATATCCAGGGCAGGGTTGTGTGGCATCTGGAGCCCCAGTTTCTACAGTCTGCTTCAGTGCAAGACAGCAAAAGTGCTGTCCAGTATTAATATTATTATAATTATTAATTGCAGTCCTCAATATCTTCCATTCATTAATCTATTCTAATATTTTTCTTCAGTACAGATGCAATAATAATCCATCCATCCATCCATCTTCTTAACACACTTATCCAGAGCAGGGTTCCGGAACAGACGGAGCATGTGCTAACAAGCATCAAGAACAAGGCAGGAATGACACCTGGATACAGACACACTAGGGCCACTTTAGCAAATCTAGTTCACCTAAGCTTAATCAGGTTGAAGTTTAGTAAGTTGAATACAGATCTTTTAACATAGAGTGGTAGTGCAGAGCTGTCACTCCAGCCTGACAGCACCTGGTTCTATAATAAATCTGTATGTTCTCCCTTTTCATTTACAGAGTGATTGGTATCAGTGAGTGTCAGTGAATTTACTCACTGTAAAAAAATTGTGCTCAGGTCTTTTATTTCCATATCCTCAAAAATTGTGACTCATAATACGTTAAAATATTCAAAAATTGGTTTGTTACACTTCAATCTGCTGTATCACACTTCCTTTTTCATTTTCCGAGTTTTTTTATTGTGTGTACACAAGATATGCTACAGAAAAGGTGACTTTGCTCTTTCAAAAATCTAAATTTCTGCACTTTAATCAGTTCAGTTCAGATTTATTGTTAAGTGTACAAAGTTCAATGTGTGCTTTTCACTACGCTGTCACTCAGCATGTTTCTGGCTTTGTAGGCTGTGTAAAATATAAATGTAAATGGCTGGGGGAATGGCGGGTTC
Source organism: Erpetoichthys calabaricus (assembly GCF_900747795.2). Taxonomy (NCBI): domain Eukaryota; kingdom Metazoa; phylum Chordata; class Cladistia; order Polypteriformes; family Polypteridae; genus Erpetoichthys; species Erpetoichthys calabaricus. The sequence continues at coordinate 77,032,309 of NC_041394.2, forward strand.
GTGATGGGTTGTGATAGCTCCAGTCACAATGCAAGCAACAAAACAAAAACAAAACAAGCAAGAAGTGTATCCTTGAGAAAATATTACCAAGAATCTGTAATAAAATAATTATTTCTAGTTTCCTTTTGTAATTATAAGGATGCCTAATAAACACAGAAGGCAATTTTTTAAATTTCATTGATTTTATTGAAATCACACAAAATTCCATACAAATAGATCAATTTTTACAAAAATAGGATCGAAAACAAATCAACACCCACCCCTGAGAAAGAGAGCATGGCCAGCAGAGTAAAACTTAAAGCTAGTAAAAATAAGTAGATAGATGAATTAATAAGTGAATAAAGATAAATATGGTGAAGAAAAAGAAAAGGGGAGAGAATCTGCTTCCTCATTGCTTTAAAAGCTTATTCTAAAATGTTATTGATTAGATCCTGCCAGGTTTTGAAAAAGTTCTGCACAGATCTGTTAAGTGAGAATTTGATTTTTTCAAATTTCAAATAGTATATTACATCAGTTACCCACTGACTTAAAAGAGGAGAGTTAGGATTCTTCCAGTTGAGCAAGATAAGTCTATGTACCAATAGTGTAGCCCATCTGGGAGTAAACCAAACACAGCTCTGAATGGGTTAGGAGGGATTGTGACACCAAGGCTGTCTGATAGGCATTTAAAAATTGTGGTCCAGAATGATGTTAATTTGGTGCAGGCCCAAAACATGTGACCCAGTGAGTCTGGAACTTGATTACAGCATTCTCAGGTTGGATCATGCCCTGGAAACATTTTGGACAATTTTAAACGAGGCAGATGTGCTCAATATATAATTTTGAGTTAAATAATTGTATGCTTTGCACATGGAGCTCGAGTGAATTCTCTGCATTGCTACCTTCCATCCTTTTCTGAGATATTGAGTGAGAGATCCTTTTCCCACTATCCTCTTGGATCTTTGAAAGGGAGGGAAGAAGGCACCCTATTTATAGCCCTTTTTTAAAATGCATGGACAGACAAGGTGTAGCAAAATTCAAAATACATTAAGAAAATAAATTGTGCTTGGTTGCCTTTTTTGTACCTTTCTGTTTAATACAGTTACCCTGTTTGTCTCAAAAGGGCTGCATACTTTACCTAGTTCTACTGTATAAATAGCAATGCATCATTTCTCTTCAATGTGCTTTCTCTTTATTTATCTCTTGTTGTTGGTTTGCTCTGCAGCATGATGTATTCTTACCTATTCTTACCTGTCTGTTATACTCCATTTATATAACAGGAATTATCCATTGTGTAGTATTATTAAGGTATGGTATGTAGTAAACCACAAGGTTGGTAGTTTAGTACACATCGCTGACAGACTCTCGACTTTGAACAAGAAATGTAACTCACAAGTACTCAAGTCAATTCAAGTTGAAGAGCATGCACTGGTACAATGCGTTGCCACACCCACCACACAATGAAACAGCTCGGTATCCCGGTTGGCAACCCCCCTAGGCAGACACGTGGCCCAGTCCCACCCTTCTATCTGCCGCAGCCAGGTGTTACGTGGGTGACCCCTTGGCCTGATCCAGCCCCTCGGATCCCCAACAATGAGGATCGTACGAGCTGGATCATCCTCGGGGAATCGTGCCACATGCCCGTAGTGCTGTAGCTGATGCTCCCTCACAATGCAGGTAATGTGCCTCATTCGGGACTCCGTGAGCAACTGCTTATTCGACACAAAGTCAAACCAACGATACCCAAGGATTTTCCAGAGAGACACAGTACCAAAATAGTCCAGTCTTCATCTCAGGTCACTGGATAACGTCCATATCTTGCAACCATATAGCAAGACAAGAAGCACCAGGACTCTAAAGATTTGGACCTTTGTCCTTTTACATAGATATCAGGAGCGCCACACGCCCCTTTCCAGTGACCTTATGACCCCCCATGCTCTCCCAGTCCGTCTACTGACTTCATAGGAAGAGTCACCAGAGACATGAATAAGTAATCCTCTCGACAAGGTTGACAGTCTCACCGCAGACAGACACACTGCTGATGGCTGTACCAAAGAGATCATTAAAGGCCTGGATCTTGGTTTTTATCCAGGACACTTGCAAGCCTAGACACTCAGACTCCTCGTTCAAATGCCCCACAGCTGCTGGACCCCACGACCTTGCCCTACACCCAGTCCATTCAAGCATTGAACGGAGTAGGAGCAAGAACACACCCCTGATGAACCCCAGAATCAACTGGGAAAAACACAGAGGTTCTGCCCCCACTCTGCACAGCACTCACAGTACCAGTGTACAGGCTGCTCATGATATCCAGCAACCTCGAGGGGATCTCACAAACCCTCAGTATGTCCCATAGGGCAGCTCGATCAACTCAGTTAAACGCTTTACGAAAAATGACAAAGGCTGCAAAGAAACTCTGCCGATATTCGTGTTTGCACTCCATGAGAACCCTCAGTGCCAGGATGCGGTCGATGGTAGATTTCTTAGGTGTAAAACCAGACTGTTCCGGTCGCTGGTAGGTGAGCAAGTGATCATGGATGCTATTGAGGACGATCCTAGCAAGGACCTTATCCGGCACCGAGAGCAGTGTTTTACCCCCCTGTAGTTGCCACAATCCTGGCGATCACCCTTCCTTTTCTAGATAGGGACAACAAGTCCCGTTTTCCAGTCAGTTGGGATGATGCCAGTCTCCCAAGTTGAAGCAAAGATTGCTTACAAAGCCAGGAGGACAGTCTTACCTCCAGCCTGGAGACGTTCACACCGGATACCACAGATCCCTACAGCCTTGTCTCCCTTCAGCTGGTTCACCACCTGTGCAATCTCAGTGAGATTGGGTGGTTCACAGCTAATTGGAGGATCAGCCTCAAGAATCGTGGACCCAGACATATCCAACGTCCTAGCCGGAGGATCAGCTTTGAACAGCTGCTCAAAGTAGCCAGTCCAGCCGGTCACAACTACAGTGTCATCGGTAAGGACCGTTCTATCAGCCGCCCTGACTGCGACTATCCGAGGAACAGATCTGGATGTGCGTAATGTTTTGATTCCTCTGTATGCAGGACGTGGGTCGCTAGACCACAGATGGTGTGTCACTTGCTCACAGCTTCCTCTAACAAACACCTCTTTATCTTCCCTCAGAGCCCTCGCAGCCGTCCTTCTTAGATTCCGGTACAGACCAGAGTTGCCATTGAGCTGTGCACTGCCACTCCTCTCGATGATATCCAGGGTGCCCTGCGAGATGTAACCCCAACACAACCCTCGGCAACCTTCAGGGTCTTGTCATGGAAGGTCTCCCACATCACATTAGGATCAGCAGTCGCACCCAAATCCGCAAGTTCCTTACACAAACTGCATGCAAACTCATTAGAAACAGCCTGGTCTTGGAGTCTGGCCAAGTCCAGGCTCATTTTCCTAGTAGGTGGTAACCTAATGGACCTAAGCTGGATCTGTGCACCTCAGAGAGTGCCACCACTGAAATGCGGAATTTATGCAGCTCCTCCGACAGCAGAGGAAGATGATTATCATGCCAGAGAGACAAGATGTTCCAAGCGCCTACCCAGATGGGCCACCTCAAATTGGGACCCGAGTGCTGCCGTGCAGCAGGCGACGCCTCAGCACCATACCAGTTCTAATGCCCAACAGACCTGACCCCATTGGCTTTCCAACGGTTTCTACTCTTCCGGGGATGGGGCTCCTGAGGGCTTTCCCCCATCCCCTTCATGATGCGAGCAGCCTTCCTATGGGCGGCTGCAGCAGAGCCACTCCCACGGAGCGCAAAAAGGAGTCCTTTCTGTCATCTCGGAGCTGTGTGAAGTTTTTTTTATGCCAATCCTGCCACCAACCCCCATGATTTCCCTCCAAGTTGGAGGACCGCTTGCAGGGCTGGATGCAGTTTAACGTCATACCCAGGACTCGAATACTCCAAAAAATATGTGTTGTGGTGGAACTGGGCACCAGTAAGTCTCAAATCCCAAACATAAAAACACACAGAGTCCAGGTTCAATTAAAGGGTGTTTATTAACCATAATACCTCGTTGACATAAGCACAGGTTCTCTCTCTCTCTCCAGAATACCTCAGAATTCCTCTCACTACCGCACTACCCTCCTCTAGTCGAGTGTTGCTTTCTGTCCTGCCAGCTCTGACTTGCCTGGATAAGGGAGTGTAGGCCCTTTTATTGCGGACCCGGGAGTACTTCCACTGCCAGGGCTACTGCCTGTTGGAATTACTTCCTGGTCATATGGAAGTCCAACATAATGGGGAGTGCATCTCCCTGCAACACCCTCTTGTGGCACCCACGGACCCCAGCAGGGCTGTTCTGCTGGACTACATCTCCCAGCATGACCTACTGGTTCCTTACTGAGTACCGATATCTTGGGCTGCTGCCATTGAGCACCCTTGGGGAATAAAGAGTCCCCAGCGACATCTCCTTCCAGGGGGCTGTCCGTCCATCCCCTCTGGCCATCACTTCCAGGTGTGGAACCTTTCTCTCCCCTGGCCAGAATGCTTGCCTTCCTGCTTTTAGCCTGCTGTCTGGGCAAGGAACCATCCCTTCTTCTGGTCGGGATGCCCGTCCAACCCATGTGGTATTTACAGTGTATAATTCCATCATTGTGATCTGCAAAAGACCAAAGTGTGAGCTATTTAATTTATCTTAGTGTAGCTGTATAGGGTGGTCCAGATCTAACTATGCAACTTTTAATGCAAGGTAATGCAATAATTGCATAATTAGATCTGGACCACCCTGTATTTGTTGAGGGTTTCAGAATAGTTTAAAACAGTTCAAAATGCAGCTACCAGAAAGGCATTCCAGCAGCTAGTAAAACTTGTATAAAAAACTCAGTCCCAGTGTCCTCATTTTAAAAGTGTTATTGAAATTTAAAGCAAACTGTTCATCCAAAAAATAAAGTTAATAATTATACACACAAAAGATGAAGACATTTCTTGTCTGTGATGTTCTGTTTAAGGCTTAAGTGTTTTAAGTTATATTACTTAAAGTTTCTTTATGTTGTCCTACTCAGTAGGACCATACGAGAACAGTAACATTAACGTAATGCAACGGTTAGAAAACTATATGCCCTTAGTGCTTATCTGTTTAACAGTTTGTGTTTCTTTCTGACTGTCTAACTACAATCTGGTATACTTCTGTTGAATAAATACAGAAATATAGCAGAGGATTTAGAACTTTCTATTTAATTATTAGCTTATTAAACAGAATATTCCATTATCTATGTTAAGGGTACATTCTTTTCAAATTAAGCAAAACTTTACGAAAATTTACTATCAATATTAACTTAAAATTTTTTGATTTTACACTTAGCTAATAATAATAATAATAATAAAACATTGTATTTATATAGAGCCTTTCTCATGCCCAAAGTGCTAAACTACTACATCTCTGATACTAGCTATGTTATAGGAATCATTCAGGAGTTTTTTTCCCAGGAATCCTGTTAAATAGAAGTTAGTTTTTTTTTTAATTTCCTGCATTGTCAACTAAGCCTTTGTCATCTGAGCCTGGAAATTTTATTTTATAGCACAGCTTACTTAATATTTAATAATTGAGATTAACTTCTGTTTTACTATTTGTTAACCTTGATGTGTCTGTTTATATATACTATGTTATATATATTAGTGGTTTTACACATCAAATTTTGCAAAGTCCAAACATTTATCATCTCTAAAGTTTCCATTTTGAGTTTCTGACCTACAAAAAAAGAATAAGAATGAATGTGTGCATATATAGTATGTGATATATATATATATTATATGTAATATATATTATACATAACAGTCATACACAGCTATATACACCGAGCTGTGTCCACCGAGTGATGCTTCAACTCCCCAACACCCCATACAGACAGGCTTGGACACAAGTATAAAATAAACAAGAGGATTTATTGTGGGAAACTTCACTGGTAAGCATTCCCCTCCACAGCCACAGTACAAAGCACAGTATGCAGCACTCAGCACTACTTTGTCTTCTGTTCTCTGTCTCTGTCTCTCACTGTCTCCTCCACTCCTCCACGCCAGCTTTGTCCTCCTTCCACATGAAGTAGACCTCCCCAGACCTGCAGCACCCCCTACTGGCATCCATGGAACCCAACAGGGCTGAACCAACAAACGCCAAGTCCCATGATGCCCTGTGGAAATCCATGGCACTGCTGGAGCCTAGGGGGGACTGCCATCTAGTGTTTTATTGAGACATTGCCCTATGCATGCTCTCTCCCTCGTCCTTCCTGATGGTGTCCCAGCCATGCCAGGTTTCTGGCCATCCCTCACACTATATATATTGTAAGATAAGCACAGGACAAGTAAGGTGTTTTGGGACACCTTGCGGCCAATCCTGTATAACTAATCAATTGAAAACAAGCGTGTGGGAAAACTCAAAACGAGTCGTTCTGAAAGTTGAATCAGGTAGAATGATCAAAATGGTGGCTCTTCTGTATACCTGGTACTCTGGGAGGAAGAGGTGGGTCCTGGTGGTCAGACCCTGGAAGTGATATCATGAATGGAATGGTGTCAGTTCCTTTGTGGAGAGAATTGTTATTAGACAATGCCACCACATGTCTCGGTGGAAGATTACAATCACTCAAGCCCTTAAGCTGTTCCACATGCACACACATGTGACAATACATATAAACCATATATACTACACATTCCTGAAAAGTATAAGCAAATTCTAATATTCTTGTTCATCACAAAATTGCATAATTACATTTTTGACTAACATTAAGTTTATTAAATAAATTATATCTGTATTTTTATGCCTCACATATCATCTGATTTTGTAGTATTACCAGCTTAATAAAAGCTTCTTGCAGTTTTTGTTATTTAACATTTGTGCAATTTCATTTTTTCCATGTATAAGGGGGATGGTGTAGATCTTAGAATTATAGTAAATCAGGCACCTGCACCTTAATTACTCTCTTTTCAGTTCTGTATTTAATAATCTGATGTGACATGACTGGAATCTATGAGTGAAATTGCTTCTTGGCTTATTTTATTTCAAAAGCTTTTATTAGAATTTCAAATAAATGACTAGAAAATTGCTTTTTCAATCTGAAATTCGCAGGAAGGACAGTAGAATAAGAATATAGAAAAGAAAAGAAAAAAACAAAACATTAGACACATGTAAATCAAAGAAATGACTGATTTTCCAGTTACAGTTGCTGTATTCTAAAATGAAATCTTATTTGAATCTTAAGCCAGGTTTATTATCTTCACTTATCAGTTCCATATGTTCTGACTTCCCCCTTTCTATGATATTCAGCATTTACAAATCTATCTCAGTCATTACTAGAATGTACATATTCCATGTCTGGTGGCCGCATATTTGCTGCTTGCTCTTCGGTCAACAAAGTATCTAATTTCCTTCATAATATATAATGTTGTGCTTGGGAAAAGAAATGAAACATTTCAGCACTTAAATGCTAGAGTGACATATTATGGTAATGCGCAGAACACTTCAAGCACAATTTTCAATCATTTCAAAATAAAACATGAAATACTAACACACAATGGGAAAGTGTAAGTAAAACTTTATTTGTTTATACTTTACTTTTTTCTTATTTGATGTTTCAACATAAAACAAATAGGCAATCTGAATACTGTAAAAAAATACCTGATATATTCGATGTCTCCAGACAAGCTGACCACTCAGTGTGGTTCTACATTAAGTTTAGTTATGGAGAGAACTACAGTCATTTTTTTTTCAAAGATTCAATTTATGGCTATTGAAAAGTAATTGAAAAAAACTTCTGTTTTATTTCCAGTTAAGATTTTAATTGCAGTTAAACTCTTAATAAATGGCTGATTAATGTCTTTATAACAAGTCAGTTTTATATGTGTGTTTTATTTCTGCAAATTTTCATTGAGCCTGCTGTGTGAAGATTGATAAATATCAGTACATGCATCAATGGTGTGCCTCCATACACAGGAGTGCCTGTATTATATTTTGGTGATGCTTCTAGACAGATTTTGTAAAGTATGCAAATTGTAATATACCAGCTCAGATGTAAATGATAAAAATAGAGCTGCTCATTCAAAGGAAGGTTAGGTTTATCCCCTGTCTCTTCTCATGAAAACTGTAAAACCATTTAAGAATTCTTCAGGCATAAACAGAGATACCAACAGAAATCAGAAAATGTCTTGAGCACTGATTGTATTTAATGCATTCATCAAAAACAAAACTCAGAATATGGGGTAAGTATAGTAGAAATATACAATTAAATGTATTATAGTAAATGTAACTTATACATTTTTGTAATCAAAATGTGGATCTTAATGCTGCAATAAAATAAAATAATTTAAGGTACTGAAATAGGTTTGGAACAGTGTGATGGCCTAGTGGTTAAGACTTCTGCCTAACAAAATTCAATTATCTGGTATCAGTATAATTGAGGTCTTGGGTTTGTGCTACTTCTTGTGCTATAACCAAGATCTTGTGCTACAACCGAAATAGGCACTAACTTTCTGTGAGACTTAATTGTAAAGAGTATCCTGAAAATTAATGTATGAATATATGCATTAAACATATATCTGTTGGGTTGTTTAAAAAAATCTTCTTGCATTCATAGCTTTTTTGTGCTTCTCTATCCCAGTCTGTGTAAAACATGGTCGGCAGACTAGAAATCAGTGAGAAAAACTGAATGTGATCAGAAAACTAGTAATCAGTCTCACCCTATGTGTTACAATTCCCATTCTATCAAGACACTATATAAAAGCGGTCGGGATTGTCCTTCCGTCCCGTGAGTGCAAAATGTAGCGGTATTCTGCTTATCACAGACTTACTACTTGCGGCTTGTGGTACGAAGCGACGCGATGTGAGCGGAGTTCTGGTGCTCCCATCGTTCCCTTGCTTTTGTGTGCGTTCTAGGAGATTAGGTAGGCTATTTTTAGATTTGTATACAAAGACATTTTGTCCTGCCTTACTTCTTCTAACTTGGTCACTTCATTAGCAGTCATTCATTGACTTTTGCGACACGATGAAAGGCAAAGCCCTCACTGACTCACTCATCACTAATTCTCCAACTTCACGTGTTAGGCAGAAGGCTGAAATTTGGCACGTTCATTCCTTACAGCTTACTTACAAAAGTTAAGCAGATTTCATTTCAAAATTCTACGCGTAACGGTCAAAACTGAATCCTACTTACGTACATACTGTATATACGTCCATAGCCTGCAGCTCGGTCACCGTGTGAGGCGGGGTTACGTCCTGCGTCCCCCAGCCTCCCACGTATTTGGCTGCCTGCCTATATTGCATCCCCCATCCCCACGCCTCCCATGTAGTTGGCTGCGTGCCTATTTTACACGTTTGGAGAACCGCCAATGCCTCTTAAACATCTTAGATTCACAGGTGACGGTTTGAGTAGTGGACACTTTGATGTTTATGAATGTTTCAACTCTCAAAAGCTGGATGCGAAGTTATCGATGAAACCGGTTGTATGCTTACAACGCTTGACAGATGCCGAATGTCACTTCAACACAACAAGTCCTGCAAATACTAACGTAATTGAAACAAACCATGAAACTCAAACCGATTATGACAGCAGCAATCCAAGGTGTGAGACAGTAAAAAGGAGGCATGTCAGACGTCGTGGTACATTTTCTGATGCAGCTAGGTGGAAACAACTTCGTGACGCTGCCGCCAAACACTCGCAGAAAAATCCACAAGTTAATAGACACGCTGTCGCTAAACACTAGCAGGCAGATCCACAAGTTCATAGACACACTGTCGCTAAATACTTGCAGGCAAATCCACAAGTTAATAGAGACACTGCCGCTAAATATTCGCACACAAATCCACAAGTTAATAGAGCTTCTGTTTCTAGGTACGATCCCAATAATAAAAAGCGGCTCATACAAAAACAACAGGTTTGGCTCAAAAAACTCGATTGTGGATTTGTGTACAGCCACTGAAACTTTGTAATGGCACGAGACTTCAGGTCATGTGTCTGCAAAAGAACCTAATTGAGGCAACTATTTTTACTGGCAGTGGCTCAGGGGACAGCTTTTTATTCCTTGCATCCCCGTTATACCCTCTGATCTCCCATTTCAATTCAAACGCCTCCAATTTCCAGTAAGGCTCTGCTTTGCAATGACAATTAAGTCTCAGGGACAAACCCTACAAAAGGTTGGCATTGATTTGAGGCAAGATTGCTTTTCACATGGCCAACTGTACGTTGCATGCTCAAGAGTAAGCTCAGTGCACAGCTTGGTCATATTACAACCGGAGGGCCGAACTGACAACGTGGTATACAAAGAGATCCTTAACAAATAATTATTTGTATATTTTCCCTCAGTTTAAAAATGTTTACTTTTCTTCTTAATAACAATTTTAAGGCAGTATTTCGCCACTGAGAAGCACGGGTATTTTGCTAGTATAACAAAAGAGTGGATAATGATTAAAAATACAAAATAATGTGATAATGTCTTTACATAAATATCAAGATTATTCACCCTATTATAATCTCAGATATGATAACAGAGGTTCTACTACATTTCCAACTAATCAGAAGAATCATTCAGTGTTGATTTAAGCATTAGCATATCTTAAAAGTGTAACTCCAGATTTTGAATTCTACCATCTTTAGAATTATCCAATATCATCTTAGTTTAGTGGAAAATAGAAAACCCACTTTATAGCTCATTCAGATTGTTGACAGATAATGTACTAATAAAAGCTTTTCTTACTTTTTTGCAGGCCAAAGCAGCTGTACCTCCTGTCAAAAAAAAAATGGAAGGTAAGCTTTTAAACTTTCATAGATTTGAACTATAAGTTGTGCCTAATTTAATATTGTCTTAGCACTGTTGTTGAACAGAAAATGTAAGTGATATTTATGCATTCATGCAGTAATCAAAATTACTTTACAGTAGAGTGTTAAAATTTATGTTACTCTTCTTAGTGAAAATTTGTTTCAGGTGGTTCAAACAAATTTTCTTAATATTTGTTCTTTGACTGATAGCATTAAATAATACCATTTACACAAAAACAAGTGTATAGAATTTTACATTCTTGTCATAGTTCTTTAAAAAATTGTATATACTGTCATCACCTTGTAGGAGGTGCTAACATCCTGTTCGTGTAGTACCAATTTTCACTTAGGCCAGCGGCACATTATATAACTTCAAGTGTCAGTCTTAATGACGGGATTTACTGGATCTCATTGGCCTTGAGGATATCAGATTACACAACTAGGAATCACAGGGGATGACAGATTATACTACTACATCAAGACTTCACAATGTACTACGTGACTGTACTGGTGGAGCTCAGATATTTTCCAGGTATGGTGAGTTCAGACATAGTATTTGCCTATGTACAATGTGACAAACACAAGACATTGGAGAGACAAGCTTTTCTATTTTTGCAGACTAAAACATATTCTTTTCTTTCCTTGTGTATCATTGTAATTCCAGCTGACTGGTCACTGTTTATCAACTCTCATCCACTTCTATGACTTGACTTTTTGATTTTGTCGGCGTGAGTTTAAAACTTGTCTGGCTGAGTTGCTGGAGAAATCAAACTACATATCTGGCAGTCATTTGAACGCATTGCAACTGCTCCATGACTCACTAATATTGTAAATGTGAAGCCTTCATGTAATGCTATGGGAATTTTACACTATGAACTCAGATAAGCCTTTAATTCTAAATGCTCCATGAGCCACTAATGAAATTACACAGTTTCCTTGAATCCAGGTGGTTCATCATGTGGTGGGTGCAGTGACGCGCTATCAGTGCATGTTCCTAACCAACCTTGACACCTGCAATATGTATAGAACCAGTGCTGATGGAAATGTTTTCAAGTGAGACTATTGTGACATCATGATGACTTCTTAGTTTTAATCTGCAGTATCAGGTAGACAGCAAGACTGAAAACCATTGCAGTTTTCACTCTTGAGAGCAATAATACCTTAACTGTAAGTGCAGGCTCTTACTGAACATGGACTGAACACAGTATTCATTGTGACTTAGAAACTTATAATGTGTAAAAGTGAGTATCAGTTTGTATAATGTGTAGAAGTGAGTATCAGTTTGAGAAGCTTGAGAAATCAAACATCCAGTGCAGCATTAAACAATGCTGTAAAATTTAAATGTGAGTATAAAAATTGGGAGTGGTCTCCCCTAGACTTTCTCGTATACTCAGATATGGGGATGGATATTTGAGGAGTAAACCGCAAGATAATGATTATATTTTTATATTACTAGGGGGCTCTGCACCCTGCTGGCTTCGCTCGCCCACCCACCCCCGGGTTTGGTTTACCGGATATACAATTTAAAGAGATTGTTATTTTCATAGGAATTGTTACATATGCATTATTTCCACTTTTACTTTAAAACTTTTGTTAAAACAATATTTGGAATTAACTTTTCTTCAAGATCGCATTGAATTTTGATTCCGTGTTTGTACTTACATCGTGACAATGCAACGTATATCTGCCTGTGAGTGAATATCGTTTCTTTCTCTCTAATAAATAAAATGATTTTCTCGAATGTTTGTCCGTGCTCTTTCTTCTTCGCTTTGTCGTTGACGTGTCATCTGCTGTAGAACGTATAAAGTTATTGTCCTGATAAAATTTCTAAGATCTGAGAGCGCAGGAAGTGTGTCTGACAAAAGCATTCACACGACTGAGGTTAGATGACAGTGGTCTTGTTTGAAAATAGTTGTAAGTAGGGTGTGACTTGAAAGAATCTCATGTTAAAAGTCTCCGTATCAAGGGACTTCATACCGCAACAACGTTTTTGGAATCTTTTAAATCTCGCTGGCAAAAACGAATTAGACGATCTACAAGTCTCTGACTTAAAGTTTAAATCTGAGCAATATATTCGATCTCTTTTCGCTGTTCCGTTATTTCACCGAATAATAATTTCCGTTTGTTTGCGCTAATATGATCTTTCCTATCCTTTTTTTGAAACTTTGGAATTTTCGTACTTCCATTATCTCTAACCTGCTGTGCATGTGTACCACACCAACATTTTTTAATTCTTTACGACGTTCTACTTTGTCATCTACTCTTTGTCCTTTATTTCCGGCCCTGGGCGTGGTTAAATCTCTTTCTTGTGGGATGTATAATGCTGCTCACGTTGTGGAGGGGTGGGGGGCTGAACACACGCTAAGGAGATGCGGTCGGATAGGCTGCTGTCTTGCTACTGCTGCTGGTGAGCTGTGTATTCTGCTTGTCGCACTGTGCGTCGATCATTAAAAAGCCTGTGCAGCAGCTGTCCTTTTGTCTCACTGCCTTGTCTCGCATGACGTCAAAGTGTCTTCCGAGAAGATCACATCTCGTCTCCCTCCAAAGATTTTTTTTTATAATAGAGAGATGTACATTAAAACACCATCAGCAACAAATCAAATCAAATTAATAATATATTGAACAATTATTGTAAAAGTAAAGTTGAATAAATCGGACTCTGCAGCTGCATGAATAAAAGGTAAAGTACCACCTTTAACGGAAATAGCTAAAAGTTGATAGAAATGTACATTTTGTATCTAATACTTATATGCAAAATTTGGTTGACCTAAGTGAAAGTGTACTCAGGTTATTGTGTTTACATACACACACTGTAATAAGGCGCTACATATGCGCCCGACCCGACACAGACTAACAATGGAGGCACGTTAAAATAAACCAAAATAATTTATTTTCCTTCTTCAGCTGGGGGCCCATCTTCCCTGTGTCTGTCAGCCACAACACAGTCCCACAAAACCTCAAGTCACAAGCACAAATAAACTCTTCAAGTCCTCCACTCCTCCTTGGCAGCTTTGTCTCCCTCCTCCCGACACTGGCTCCTGGAGTGGTGGCTGGTGGCTCCTTTTATAGCTCAGAAGTGCTTCAGGTGCTTGACCACTTGCTTCCGATTGTACCTCCAGGTGTGGCTGAACTACGGCCCAGATGGTGTGACAATGCAGGTTCTGCTCCATGCTCCCATCTTCTGTTCGGGAGCCCTTGAACCCAACACCGTCGATAGTTATAACCAAGATGAGCTAGACAGTGAGGCAATAACAATGGAGCAAGGGGATAATGTATAAAAGTGCAAAGTGCTTTATTCAACAAAACGAAAACAAAGTGCAACAGTGCAGTGTCCAAAGTTCAATAAATAATCCATAAAAGAAATGTGGAGGTTTAAAATAATTACAAAAACAATCCTTTAAAAATCAAGGTTAAAATAATGCTGGAAGCAGTCCTTTAAAACAATTAAAAGCCCCAGTGCTTCTTTTATACTAGCGTCCCACCTGCTTCTCTCGTTAGGGCCCTGCAGCAGGTGAGACGCTCTCTCTGCAGCTGACCTTTCTCTCAATCACTCTGGTCTGGAGGCCTCCCGATCCTAGCTTCGGTCTCGCTCTCATCCCAGACCGGGACTTAGCTTCTCTCCAACAGCCAGTACTCCCACGCTGGAGATTATAAGCCTAAGTCTTTCCCGACTCCCGCTGTCTTCCACGGCGAGTCACTGTCCTCACTAGTCACTACCGCTCTTCTACAAATGCTCAGCGGGAGCGACTATAATCAACTGCCCTAGGTGTTAGCTAAACACCACGCTAGGGCGCACAGTCCAGCTGCACTTGAGCATGCTCTTGCTCATTTGTTTGCCTTTGCGCTCTCTCTCTCTCTCTCATCGGCTTTCTCCTCCCTTCCTTCCAGCAACCTCCGTCTCTCTTTCCATTCATCTTTCTTTTTTTTATCCCCTAGCCTACTCGCGCTTCTATATATGCCGAGACATAGCATAGCTGCAGCACATTAGCAGCCCCAGGAACAATCACGGATGTGGGCAGTCTCTCACCTGTGCACTTAGGTGAGAAACACCCACACCACAGATCGTCCTGAGACCCGCTTTAGCTACAACTACCACGCCCCCTCGCTAAGCCGCAAGCGCGGTGATTATTTAAAAACTGGCCTTTGCTGAGAGAGCTGTGGACCCACAACAACACAGACTGGCCCCGGAACCCCTGCAGCGCCTCATGGTGGCCACCCCGGATTCCAACAGGGCTGTGGAGAACTCCATCTCCCATGGAGCCCTGCGGGTATCTGAGGCACCATAGTCACCCAGGGGGGATGCCACCAAGTGGTCTGGGGAAGGTACTGTGCAGCCCATGCTTGCTCCCTTGGAAAATATATAGAAGGGATGTCCTGGCCGGGCATGGGCACCCGCTGTCCATCACAACACATACAGACAAACACACAGACATAATTCCAAAAATGACATTTTCTGACTCAGGGAAGTCTAAAATGTCGAGAATTATCGAAATCTCAAAATGGAATTTTTGGAGGATTCCAATACTTTCCCTATACTTCGTATACGAGAAAGTGAGGGATGTCTAAAACGTCAAGATTCTTCAAAATCTCAACATCAAATCTTTGGACGATTACAATACTTTCCCTATACTTCGTATACGAGAAAGTAAAAAGCAGAAAGCATCATACCCAGTAGCTTTCCAGTTTCCAAAAATCTTACATATGGGTATACAGTAATCCCTCCTCCATCGCGGGGGTTGCGTTCCAGAGCCACCCGCGAAATAAGAAAATCCGCGAAGTAGAAACCATATGTTTATATGGTTATTTTTATATTGTCATGCTTGGGTCACAGATTTGCGCAGAAACACAGGAGGTTGTAGAGAGACAGGAACGTTATTCAAACACTGCAAACAAACATTTGTCTCTTTTTCAAAAGTTTAAACTGTGCTCCATGACAAGACAGAGATGACAGTTCAGTCTCACAATTAAAAGAATGCAAACATATCTTCCTTTTCAAAGGAGTGCACGTCAGGAGAGAGAGAACAAAGCAAGCAGTCAAAAAAAAATCAATAGGGCTTTTTGCCTTTTAAGTATGCGAAGCACCGCCGGTACAAAGCTGTTGAAGGCGGCAGCTCACACCCCCTCCGTCAGGAGCAGGGAGAGAGAGAGAGCCACAGAAAAACAGTCAAAAATCAATACGTGCCCTTTGAGCTTTTAAGTATGCGAAGCACCATGCAGCATGTCCTTCAGGAAGCAGCTGCACACAGCCCCCCTGCTCACACCCCCCTACGTCAGCGCAAGAGAGAGAGAGAGAAAGTAAGCCGGGTAGCTTCTCAGCCATCTGCCAATAGCGTCCCTTGTATGAAATCAACTGGGCAAACCAACTGAGGAAGCATGTACCAGAAATTAAAAGACCCATTGTCCGCAGAAACCCGCGAAGCAGCGAAAAATCCGCGATATATATTTAAATATGCTTACATATAAAATCCGCGATGGAGTGAAGCCGCGAAAGGCAAAGCGCGATATAGCGAGGGATCACTGTAAATGCATATTTCTATTTGTTAAATTTGATGTTGTCAGTTTACAAGAAGAGTCTTTACCTTTTGTGCTTGTAATGAAAAAAAAAAACATTTGGAACCAGGCCATCAGTCTGATTCTGACTCTGTTGGCAGAAGAGTAGCAAAACCTGCTTATATAATCTACCCTAGGTTGAGAACACATTTTATTTGAATGCCACCCCATTTCATTAATGAGTGTGCAGTTCTTTCTTTAGCGAGTTGAATTAATTATATTCTAGCTGATTTTAGTGTTTATGATATTTATTATTATTTACAAAACAGAAAAAATTCTTTTCACATGCAAGGCTTTTCCTATTGTAGGATAAGGTGATGATGCTTGTTTATTTGTGCTTAGAATAATAGTCTATATGTCCACAATATGGTCTTGCTCTAATTTTTATATTTATTTCTTAATATACATTACTTTTTACAATGTAAAAATCTTTCCAGGTTTAGATTATAATTTTCAGAATATAGAATCAGACATTTACTTGGCATGGGGTAGGGTACAAGCCAGCTTCAGCACAAACAAAATGGCATATGAGGAATTATAAGCAGATATATTTGTCACCTCCCTGTACTTGTGAAAATGGCTTCCAAAAATAGGTGCAATGTTACTTACTGGTGTTGAATGATTAGTCTGTTTAACTCTTATGATGACCTCTGTTACTAAAACAAAGAAAACTGTAAAACAAACTAAAAGAGGTAGCACATTTATTATGAAATAAATAATGGCTGATCTTGTTCAGAGTGGGTGTTAGAATACAGAGTATGAATTTATAACACCAAAGTTAACCCCTTATGCCCTATTACATAGTGTAGGAAGCCAGCCCCTGGACACAGACAGACAGACACCAGAATGTCCAAAATACACACATTTTATTATCAAATAGCACCACAATGCCTGAGTCACCAACAGACTCATCTCTTTCTCTCTCTCTCTTTCTTTCTTTGTCTTTGTCGCCTCTACTCCCCTCCTCACAAGTTCCGTCTCCTTCCTCCCAACTTCGGCTTGTCTACTGGAGGGAGGTGGCCCCTTTCATAATAATCGGGATGGGCTCTAGGTGCTCTGTCCAATGGCACTTCCTGGTGTGGCGGAAGTGTCAGATGAGCACCCAGAAGCACTCTGGGTGCCCCTAGGATTTCTTCCGGCAGCACTTCCTGGTGTGGCGGAAGTGCTGCCATCCAGGGTTTCATGACCGTCTGGGCGCCCCCTGGCGGTGGCCACATCCTCCCACAGGGATGAGCTTCCCAGCTCTGTTCCGGTTGTCCCCAAGCAGACCAGGGTGGCTGCCCTCTCGTGGACCATCCAGGTGTCCCGGCTGGGTAGGGTCCCCAGCCGTCAGCCACAAATGACAATTATACAACGGCTATTATTTAGCTTATGTAGTAAAGGAACAGCATCTGAGGTAGAGCAGTTCTGAAGAATAGTGAGCATAATACTAAAAGAAAGTCTTTATATGAATAAAACTTTTTGTTTCATAACAATATCAACTGAAAACACAAAAAAAGCAGGCATTTTAGGAATTTCTTTTGAAAAAATGGATTTTACAGTACACAACAAAGACATTTTATGCTAAGCATCACTGGAATCAATCAGCTATCATTGTACCAAGTTTAGATTTTAAATACCATAGCACTGCAAATTATATGTTTGGCACAAGGCATCCCATTTAGGAAACATTTAGTCTTTTACAACTAAACAGTCTCTCGAAACATTTATTAAAGTTCCAGTTATATTTTTATTTTTTAGAAAAAGTACATATAATTATGTACTCATCCAAACCTTTACTTTCCAAATTATTTTTCTTGCCAGTCCTTGAAACAATTTCTGCTTACCCTGGATGCAATAGATTAGGGTTTTAGTGCTGCAGTTCACCCATTTTCTCCTGCCTTCTGTTGCACCTACACCACAAAGGTTTAGTGTTAGTTTTTTTTTGCATTTGTAATAAACTAAGTAAATACACACATTTTCATACCAGCTTCTTCCAGTTCTTGGTCTTGGGTGAAAACAATGTCTTTCCTGGACACAGTGCTGGAAATAGCCTTGTAAAGGGCACAAACATACAGCTAAACCATTCACACTGGGGCCAATATGGAGTGTCCAATCAAACTAAACTTCACATTTCTGGCATGCCAATCGAAAACTGCCATGCTCCAAAAAATGGAGTGGTACAATTACATTTGATTGACTGGGGAAAAATGGGGAGTCCACAAGTGAAACTGTGAGCACTAGTGGCGTTGTGTGGTAGAAGTACATTCAATCAAAGAGCAGTACCTGTCAAAGTTCGCATTTAGTGATTCAGTGACATTCGATTGAAGGAAGGAGCGGACCCACTTGAAACTGTGAGAACCATGGTCCAATACAAGCACATTCTAGAAAAGAGCAGTACCCTCTGAAATTTTGTGCAACACGCATCCACAACATTTAAATAGGTGTGGTGGGTGAGCAGGTATGTTGCCGACAGTCTTAAGGTGAAAATGGAAGAGCACTGCTCAGAAAACTAACATAGGGAGAATAAGCAGTACACAGCCTCTATGTATAGTAATTGATCACATGAGGCTGGAACTGTAAAACTACACACTGCAATACTTCAAAGTTCTGCTAAAAGCAGTACTTACAAATCAAGCATAGTGTAATGGCCAATAGTTAGTAAGGTTATGTTAAATTAATAGAAGTATTTTCTTACTTATGTTAAAATGTTTGCCTGACTGGTCAGTATTTCTTCTGAAATAGAAATAGGTGGGAGGTGAGGAAAATTGGTCAGGTTCCTTTTAGGAAAGTTTCTGATTTGAAAGTAGTGGAAAAATTGTGTTGATAGGAAGTTAAATTAGAAGCGTAATTGTTCATAAGATGCAAAGACATTATCTATATACAATTCTCTTAAGTAATCCTGGACATTTTCCTAACATTAAATACTGTGTAGGTTTGAGGGGATATCATGAAGAGGTGCAACAGATAAACGCTTCTCTGTCTTAAAGTGCTTCTGCATTCATTCCATATTCTGAGTGATTAATGGACAATTGGATTATTAGTTTATTGACAATAATTTGTATTTACTGGGGCACAAAGCAGGGCATAAAAAGAAGTATAGAAAGATTTTATTTTTATTGTACACCAGGCTTGTGTATATTCATCAATTTGTGTCAATTTCCAGGTCATTATAGCTTGTATATTTGCCACCCAGTAATAAAATTGAAAGTTAGGTAGTGCCATGCCACCTTCTGCCTATTAGGTTGTTACAGAGTCACCCTTTGGATGCGTGTATGTTTTGAATTCCAAATAAATAAAGTTATAATTGAGTCTAATTTCTTAAAGAATGCTTTTATACATGTTTCTAATAATAGTGTAACTAACTAAAATGTTTTATAAAATTCCACTAGTTAGCCATCAGAACTTGTTGCTTTCCCATTTTCGAGTGAGTTTATAGCATCCAGTAATTCTGAGAGTATCAGCTGTTTGTCCAGTTCCTCTGCAGTAAGAGTATTTAGCTGTGGTAATTGTAATGCATCAAGAAACTCTTTAGATTGTGTTTTATTTTCTTTAAACTGAGTAGAATATAAGGACTTATAGTACTCTCTGAACATGTGGGTTATATTTTTATGGTCAATGATTTTATCACTGTCTGTGTTGGTAATTTCTGTTATTCCATTGCTAACTTCCTGCTTGTGGATTTGTTGAGCTAAGATCTTAGCCTTCTGTCTGCATTCATAGTAATGATATAACAATTTAAAGATGAGCTGTTCTATTTCTTTTGTTCCCAAGAGTTTAAATTTGGATTGTAAGTCCTGTCTTTTACTATAGAGTGCTTCATGTGGATTCTTGATCTATTCTGGTAATTTTGCTGATTAACTAATGCCTTCTTGGCTTCCAATTTATTTTTATGGAAAGATATGAAATAATCTGTCCTCTTAAAAAAGCTGTCAGAGTTTCCCAGAGTATTCCTGCAGAAACCCCTGAGGATACATTTGTCTCTATAAAATAATTAATTTGCTTAGATATGAATTCTGTACAGTTCTGATCAGCTAAAGACAGGGGGTTAAAACGCCAGCTATGACATAGGTGTGTAGGGCATAGAATTTTAAGCTCCGTTATCAGAGGGGCATGGTCAGAGATAATAATAGAATCATACTAGCAAACTCTCATCTGCATTAGGTGTGTAGATATTTATCAAAACTGGCAATGTCTGGTTTCTTCTTGCTAGCATCATTAGCAGCTAGACATTCAAACTTTTTTTTTTAAATGGCACCCTTTGGTACTGTAATCAGTATTATTGGACTGCTCTGGGGGTTCTGGTTGGGCATCCCCCTCAGTGTCTGGAGCATGTGCCACTTGAGTTACATAAAATATGCACCTCATCTCTCTCTGCCTCCATGTGTTTTTTTGTCAGTCACCCTCTTTTCTTTTTGTTATATCTGGCAAATGTTTTACCTAAAAAGTTCAAGGAAATGAAGGTTACATTTATAGATAAGAGTTGTTGGATGTATACATTTACAATCACAAAATTCAAAGACATTTAAATGCAACTTTTTTAAAAAAAAAAAGATTATGGTGTGCAGGTGTTCATTGGGTAAAATCTCTGAATTTATGAAACCCAATGAAAAATGGTCAAATAGCATAAACAAGAGGCATTTTGCCAATGGGCAAGCCAAAAATTAATCTTCAATTTGATCAATGTGCTCAGCAAATTGAAACCATATATCGAGAAACATGGAAATAATCAACAGAGTCAAATTTGATTGACATTTATGCTGTCCTAGATATGCCCACAATGCCTACAGTCTGAAGTAACTCTTCCCAAGTTCGGCTCCGTTGCAAGAATATGCAACTATTGAAAAAATCAAGTGACATAAATGTGCAGTCTAATTGGATGTTCAGCGGCCCTCCAGTATCGTGATTTTTGGGCCGAGTACAGAAGAAATATGTGTGGTTTGCTGCTTTTTTATAAAAAACTAGCAAAATACCCGCGCTTCGCAGCGGAGAAGTAATGTGTTAAAGAGGTTATGAAAAAAAAAGGAAACATTTTAAAAATAACGTAACATGATTGTCAATGTAATTGTGTTGTCATTGTTATGAGTGTTGCTGTCTTTTATATATATAATATGCACACACACACACATAAACATATATATACATAAACATATATATATACATATCTACATATACACATATCTACATATACATACGTATATACACATCCACATAAACATATATATACATATACAAATTTACATATCTACATATATATATATATAGACATAGATATATACATACATACATTCACATATATATATATATATATATATATATATTAGTGAAGAAAGAAAAAAAAAATTAAACAGCCAAATCGGGCTATGCATATGAACTTAAAAGGTTTAAATAAAACAGAAATATATATTTTATTTTTACTTGGTTAACTTGTGGAGGGTGTATCCTGTAGCAAAGCCCTAACTGTTTTCGTGAAAGCCCGTTTCAGTCAATAAGTCTTATGTGTGTGTTTATGTATGTGTGTATATATATGTAGATATGTGTATATGTAGATATGTATATATATGTATATGTATATAAATGTTTATGTGTGTGTGTATATTATATATATAATATATATATATATATATAAAAGACAGCAACACTTATAACAATGACAACACAATTACATTGACAATCATGTTACGTTATTTTTAAAATGTTTCCTTTTTTTTTCATAACCTCTTTAACACACTACTTCTCTGCTGCGAAGCGCGGGTATTTTGCTAGTATATATATATATATATATATATATATATATATATATATATATATATATACATACATATACACACATACATGCAGTTTCAATAACATAGAAATCAATATAAATATTAACATCATTATCATATGAGAATATGAAGTAATATATAAGAAGCACATTTTATATAAATATAAATTATGAAACAGTAAAATCTTCTTCTGTAATTTGCTACCGTGGCAATTTGTGTGTGTGTCCAGGATTGTAAATCACCTGTAGCTCGCAAACCGTTTCACGTATTGACTTGAAATCTGGTACACATATAGTACGTCACGTCTACTATCCGCTTTATGGGTGATGATCATATTACTCTTTTTATGTTTATTTTATTTTATTGTAGAATCAACTCCTATCTGCGCACACCAGGGCGGCCGTGGGCGGATGCGTATGGTGTATTCACTCCATGTTATCGTGCATTGCGCTGTCACTGGTATTTTGATAAAAGAATTTGAACAACATATAAGAAGCGTATAAATTATTAAACAGTAAAACATTAACATTTAAGAAGTAAAGTTAGATTAAGTACTACTGCAGTGCCCTCGGGTATACCTCATTTTTTGTTTGTCCATTACATGCTTAAATGTATACATTTTTTGGTGTACCTACCCGAGAACATGCGACATATAACCGAGCGTGGGAGAAGCATGGATTTTAAACACGCGTTGAGTTCATCTGCTGGTCTCCCTCGTGGAATAACTGGTAATGTTTGAATAAAATCTACAGCGAGTAAAACGACATTACCTCCTATTTTTTTTTTTACGATCTCTGAGATGTTGCTTTTTTCGGTTCAAGGCTTCATAAGCTCTTTTATGTTGTATGGTGTACTTATCCGAAACCATCATCTTTGAATGCTGCAAGACTTTCGCCTTGTATGTAGATCGGGGTAATTACATTCATTGCATTCCTAGTCTGAATCACAATCTGATTGTATGGGTGGTTACCTGGCACTGTAGGGTTGCCACCCGTCCTTTAAAATACGGAATCGTGCCGCATTTGAGAATGAAATTGCGCGTCCCGTTTTGAATCAATAGTGGACGGGATTTGTCCCGTATTTTTTTTATCATTTTTTTTAAAGCAGCGTCT
This sequence comes from Erpetoichthys calabaricus, assembly GCF_900747795.2. NCBI lineage: Eukaryota > Metazoa > Chordata > Cladistia > Polypteriformes > Polypteridae > Erpetoichthys > Erpetoichthys calabaricus. The sequence continues at coordinate 77,055,452 of NC_041394.2, forward strand.
CATGCAAATCATCCCACACGCATTTTATGAAGATGCCTCCTTTCCTACTTTTGATTGGGTAATACTTGATGTCATCGTTAGTTTGATTGGTCTTTGTAACTGTCCAGTGAGGAGCGCGTGTCTTTTAAATAGAGTGTGGAAAGTGTTGGCACTGAGATGTGGCGTCAGCACCAGAGTTGAAGCCCCTAATGTTGCGGTCAGCAAGTCGGCTAACATCCGCCATGTGCCGTCTTTCAGTTGCGAGAAGCAGATCATAGAATGGTTGAAACTGTTGCCCCTAACGTTGCGCCACGGCGTGTGGTTCGTTTATACCTCGTGTCTTCTCATTAAACTTTTATCTGGCGAATATGTTATTGCAATCCGCAGGGAGAGCGTTTCTATAAACTTAATTTAAAGTTACGTTTTACACCGTGCTTTGTTTCCCTTATGAACATGCTTGAATGCTTCACTCGCTCCGTTCTCAATTGTTTAATTAATTTTTTGCTCTTCGCTGTTTGCGGCTGTTCCTCCATTTCCCCCTACTTCGTTCTTTTATCTCGCGAATATGTTATTGCAATCCTTAACGGGAGCGTTTCATTAAACTGATTGAAAATAGTTTAGCATTTACCTTTTTAGTAAAAGGCGAGCTTTTAAGCCTGAGAAATCACCCCGTAAATGCACACGTTTAATTGCACATGTGTTAATGTGTATGGTTACACAGTATTAAAAGACAGTGAACAACGTCAGTTACCTTTGTTCCCGCGTTTGATAAAAGGCGAGCTTTTAAGCCTGAGAAATCACCCCGTAAATGCACACGTTTAATTGCACATGTGTTAATATGTATGCTTACACAGTATTAAAAGACAGTCAAAAATTAACGTCATTTACCTTCGTTCCCGCGTTTGACTCGTGCTGTAAATCTCTTCCTTGTTTTTAGTTCACGTCATTACGTAGGAGGCGTGATGACGCGATACGTGACTCCGCCTCCTCCATTACAGTGTATGGACAAAAAATATGTTCCAGTTATGACCATTACGCGTATAATTTCGAAATGAAACCTGCCTAACTTTTGTAAGTAAGCTGTAAGGAATGAGCCTGCCAAATTTCAGCCTTCCACCTACACGGGAAGTTGTAGAATTAGTGATGAGTGAGTCAGTCAGTCAGTGAGTGAGTCAGTCAGTCAGTCAGTCAGTCAGTGAGGGCTTTGCCTTTTATTATTATAGATTACTTTGTTATAATGAATTTTGCAGATAAAATGGACTTCACTGTAATGAGTTTTTGAATATTGGCAGTATGACTGGTAAGGCGAGAGAGATAGCAGATTTGATGGAGAGAAGGAAGGTTGATATATTGTGCGTGCAAGAGACTAAATGGAAGGGGAGTAAGGCCAGGTGGATTGGAGGTGGATTCAAATTGTTCTATCATGGTGTGGATGGGAGGAGAAATGGGGTAGGAGTTATTCTGAAGGAATAGTATGTCAAGAGTGTTTTGGAGGTGAAAAGAGTGTCAGGCAGAGTAATGATTATGAAGCTGGAAATTGGAGGTGTAATGATGAATGTTGTTAGTGCATATGCACCGCAAGTTGGGTGTGCAATGGGTGAGAAAGAAGATTTTTGGAGTGAGTTGGATGAAGTCATGAACAGTGTACCCAAGGGACAGAAAGTGGTGATTGGAGCGGATTTCAGTGGGCATGTTGGTGAAGGGAACAGAGGAGACGAGGAGGTGATGGGTAGGTATGGTGTCAAGGAGAGGAATGAAGAAGGTCAGAGGATAGTGGATTTTGCCAAAAGGATGGACATGGCTGTGGTGAATATGTATTTTAAGAAGAGGGAGGAACATAGGGTTACGTGCAAGAGTGGAGGAAGATGCACACAGGTAGATTACATCCTATGCAGAAGAGTTGATCTGAAGGAGATTGAAGACTGCAAAGTGCTGGCAGGGGAAAGTGTAGTTAAGCAGCATAGGATGGTGGTCTGTATGATGACATTGCAGATCAAGAAGAAGAAGAGAGTGAGGGCAGAGCCAAGGATCAAATGGTGGAAGTTGAAAAAGGAAGACTGCAAGGTTGACTTTAGGGAGGAGGTGAGACAGGCACTGGGTGGCAGTGAAGAGTTACCAGACAGCTGGGAAACTACAGCAGATGTAGTAAGGGTGACAGCAAGAAGGGTGCTTGGCGTGACATCTGGAAAGAGGAAGGAAGAAAAGGAAACCTGGTGATGGAATGAGGAAATACAGGAGAGTATACAGAGGAAGAGGATAGCAAAGAAGTGAGATAGTCAGAGAGATGCAGAAAGTAGACAAGAGTACAAGGAGATAAAGCGCAAGGTGAAGAGAGAGGTGGCGAAGCTTAAAGAAAAGGCGTATGATGAGTTGTATGAGAGGTTGGACACTAAGAAGGGTGAAAAGGACCTGTACCGATTGGCTAGACAAAGGGAGCGAGCTGGAAAAGATGTGCAGCAGGTTATGGTGATAAAGGATAAAGATGGAAACGTACTCAAAAGTGAGGAGAGTGTGCTGCGCAGATGGAAAGAGTACTTTGAGAGGCTGATAAATGAAGAGAACGAGAGAGAGAAGACGTTGGATGATGTGGAGATAATGAATCAGGAAGTGCAACGGATTAGCAAGGAGGAAGTAAGGACAGCCATGAAGAGGATGAAAAATGGAAAGGCCGTTGGTCCAGATGACATACCTATGGAAGCATGGAGGTGTTTAGGAGAGATGGCAGTGGAGTTTTTAACCAGATTGTTTAATGGAATCTTGGAAAGTGAGAGGATGCCTGAGGAGTGGAGAAGAAGTGTAATGGTGCCGATATTTAAGAATAAGGGGGATGTGCAGGACTGCAGTAACTACAGGGGAATAAAATTGATGAGCCACAGCATGAAGTTATGGGAAAGAGTAGTGGAAGCTAGGTTAAGAAGCGAGGACATGATTAGTGAACAGCAGTATGGTTTCATGCCAAGAAAGAGCACCACAGATGCAATGTTTGCTCAGAGGATGTTGATGGAGAAGTTTAGAGAAGGCCAGAAGGAGTTGCATTGCGTCTTTGTGGACCTGGAGAAAGCATATGACAGGGTGCCTCGAGAGGAGCTGTGGTATTGTATGAGGAAGTCGGGAGTGGCAGAGAAGTACGTAAGAGTTGTATAGGATATGTACGAGGAAAGTGTGACAGTGGTGAGGTCTGCGGTAGGAGTGACGGATGCATTCAAGTTGGAGGTGGGATTACATCAGGAATCGGCTCTGAGCCCTTTCTTATTTGCAGTGGTGATGGACAGGTTGACAGATGAGATTAGACAGGAGTCCCCGTGGACTATGATGTTTGCTGATGACATTGTGATCTGTAGCGATAGTAGGGAGCAGGTTGAGGAGACCGTGGAGAAGTGGAGATATGCTCTAGAGAGGAAAGGTGTGAAGATCAGTAGAAACAAGACAGAATACATGTGTGTAAATAAGAGGGAGGTCAGTGGAATGGTGAGGATGCAGGGAGTAGAGATGGTGAAGGTAGATGAGTTTAAATACTTGGGATCAACAGTACAGAGTAATGGGGATTTTGGAAGAGAGGTGAAAAAGAGAGTGCAGGCAGGGTGGAATGGGTGGAGAAGAATGTCAGGAGTAATTTGTGACAGACGGGTATCAGCAAGAGTGAAAGGGAAGGTCTACAGGATGGTAGTGAGACCAGCTATGTTATATGGGTTGGAGACGGTTGCACTGACCAGAAAGCAGGAGACAGAGCTGGAGGTAGCAGAGTTAAAGATGCTAAGATTCTCACTGGGTGTGACGAGGATGGATAGGATTTGAAATGAATACATTAGAGGGTCAGCTCAAATTGGACGGTTGGGAGACAAAGTCAGAGAGGCGAGATTGCGTTGGTTTGGACATGTGCAGAGGAGAGATCCTGGGTATATTGGGAGAAGGATGCTAAGGATAGAGCTGCCAGGGAAGAGGAAAAGAGGAAGGTCTAAGCGAAGGTTTATGGATGTGGTGAGAGAGGACTTGCAGGTGATGGGTGTAACAGAACAAGATGCAGAGGACAGAAAGATATGGAAGAAGATGATCCGCTGTGGCAACCCCTAACGGGAGCAGCCAAAAGAAGACGAAGAAGAAGTTGCATAGGAAATTGGACAGGGCCAAAAAAAAGAAATTGTTCCAATGGAATGTGTGTGTGTGTGTATATACTGTATATACTGTATATATTTATATATATACTGTATATATATATATGGTGCTATTATTTAATTTTGTATTGTCATAACATTTTAATTTAATTTTTGGTAATTTGAATCCTTTAAGTATACAGACATTCATTTTTCTTCCTTCGTTTTAATCCGCAGTGTCTTATATTAAAATATAAGTAAAACTAATTTTCAGTTTTTTCTTATATAAATGTATACTGTGGTTTTGATTATTCTTAAACACTTAAGCATGAGTTTTCTGTTTTTTTATTTTTATAATGTAAATAACCATTAATATAAGTGCTCTGCAAGTTCCATAACAGAAAACACTGGGCTAGATAATTGCAGGTGCCAACAGTTCCTAACTCTCTACTCAGAATGAGCACGGTACCATTGAGGCCTGGCAAGAGGTTGCAGAATCTTTTTAGCCATAAGGTGGTAGTGATGGGTTTTTGCTATAGAGCAGATCCAGACCCTGGACCTTTTTAATGCAGCCTGCATCATTAATATTCAAAACATGTTACAGTAAATGTTTTGCAAAAATCACATTTAGTATGCATTTCATATAAAGATTCTATCTGTAATTGACATTTTCACTTGGCATTGAAATGCCTCTCTAGTGGGTTGTCGCGTTTATGCATACAGCAGCACGCCACAGCCACTAACCTGTAGTTAGGATAAAAATGGGCTGCTTATAATGCCCCAACAAACAAAACTGTAATGAAAGGGAGATGTCATACTACCATAAATAATGTACTGTTTTAACAAGATGCAAAAGATGTGACTGTCTCATAAAGAAAATGCTAGCTTGATTTTGCAAATAGTGCTGCATTCACTTTTGAAAGCTACACAGGAGTCAATGTTGGCTTCCAGTTCTTCCACTGCTTGACTGGCTGCTGTTACCACCCTACAATATTCTTTTTTCTTTTCCTATTCTTGATTATTAATATGTGGATAGCTAATGCATTTGTATTGCTACTTGTGTTAAATGTAATCGCAGACTGTTTCTGACCAACTGTGAATGTGGTCTGTGCTCCATCACCAGTGCACTTACAGTATATCTATTTTCTAACAAGGTTAGTTGCTCATTGATTGTGAACAACGCCAGTGTAAACAGATTAACTTTACTTTAGCAACAAATTCTCACCTGTGTCCGGACTGTCACTCTCTCTCTACTTTATGTGATGACAAAGGCAACCTTTAGAGGTGGTCTTCCAAATTCCAACATGCATTGTACTATGGTTCATGCATGTCCTCTATAGCTGAACGTCCTTCTTTCTGTATTTTCTCCAGATGCAAGTTCATAGTTTTATCTTTGTTTTACTATTGTGTCTTTTTAGTATCCTTTATCTTCTCTTACACCCTTATTTCTTTGTTGTCTTGATGCTGATTTTGGATACATACTCGTACAATACATAGACTTTTCTTTCCATTTCATCTTTTATTATTTAAGCAATGGGGACTGCCATTAAGAGTGCCTGTTTTATATTATTGCTATTATTACTATTTTATCTTAGTATTAATATGAACAATTTGTGAAAACTATGCAAAACACCCCCCCCAATAATATAATGTAGATGTCATGTGGGTCCTCTTAAATAAATATATTATTATTTACATTTAAAAGCTGGCATTGTTTGTAAAATGGAACTACCATCAGTCAATTTACCTTCCAATTATGTTGTATTGTTATATTTATATATTATTTGTATTTACACATTTTGGAAAAAAATATATATACTCAGTTGCTAAAATACTAAGTCAAATTTTATTCCTTTACCTAATATCTGTATTAAACTGTTAATTTTCCTTGACATCATTTTTTTAAAAAGGGGGAATGGTATGGGGCAGGAGTTCATTTATAGTTTTGCCTAGGACAACAAAAGTGCTAGAGCTTGCCCTGGAGCTGCTTTCATTTTTTCCACTCACTGCTGATTTCATTTGCACGGCCAATGGTATCTTTCCTATCCCCCTGCAATGTCCAAGAAAAACAAGGCTGATAAAGAGAGATGTCAGTTTTAAGACAGACAAGGGGGTTTTGCCCCCTGCTCGCTTCGCTCGCCAACCCCCGAGCGGGCGCTACACACTAACCACTTTGTGGCTCTGCCTCACGCGTCTGGGGATACGGATGTACAATTTCAACAGATTGTTATTTTCATGGGAATTGTTACATATGTATAATAGAACTAACTATTTTACATTACAGCGAGTAATTGACCATATTAAAAAATAGTAAAACATAATAATTTGAAAGTTAATTACCATATATACTCACGTATAAGTCGGGTCTTCGAACTCGAAAAATCGATCATAAAATCAGACCCCGACTTATGTGCCCATTCAAAAATAAGACACTTAAATTTATTTTTTTTTTACATCTTCTTGCTTCCTCCAATCTCGCATCAGTTTCTCAGGCATATCGAAGTTTGTTGCTGCAGCACAGTTACCAATTTCTTTCACCACTTCATCGAATTTAAAACCAGCTTCATATTTTCTTCTGATCGAACGCTCCATCATAGATAAGGGATGCTCTTGTGATAAAGGTGTATGAGGGTGTGAGATACAAAAAACACAAATCAGTGCAAACGTTGCTTCAGCATAGTTCAGGTATTACTGTGTGGTTACGTAGGCACAATAGAGAGAGAGAGGTTAGGAGAATGCGCTGATACAGCTCATTGCCACACCCACATAGAAAAAAAGGCTGTGTGCTCCATGGTTACTGTCTCAGGTGGGCGTTAGCATATCATAATCTCTTGGACTAATAGCGTGAGTTTTCCACATTCGACTTATACAACCGACATTATAAAATACTAGAAATTATATGATAAAATGAACTCCCGACTTATCCGCGGGAGAACTTATCCGTGAGAATATACGGTATGTTTCATGTTGCATTATTCGTTACATTATACAATTCCATTCTGTTTGGATCTGAAATTAACACACAAATACTTTTTAAGCTTACACTTTTACTGTAAATCTTCAGTAAAAACTATTTTTTGAATTCAATTTTTGTCAATATCACATTGAATTTTGATTCTATGTTTGGATTTACATCGTGACAACGCAACATATAACTGCCCATGAGTGAATTTCGTTTCTTTCTCTCTAATAAATAAACCGACTTTTTTGAATGTTTGTCTCTGTGATTTGTTAATTGTCTTCGCAAAAGCTATTCTAAACGGAAACTGTTAACATTTTAATATGAATGGCATATCAAGATCAAGTGTCTAATGTTATCCGTGGGAGATGTACTACATTACATTTTTTGGATGCATCCTTTTTTCAACAGTAATTCGGGCAGTGGAAGACCGTACGGTGTAAGCTATTCTAATGGGAAACTGTTAACTTTTTAATACAAATGGCATATCAAGATCTCAACAGTAATTCAGGAGGAAGGAAGAAAAGGAAACCTGGTGATGGAATGAGGAAATACAGGAGAGTATACAGAGGAAGAGGATAGCAAAGAAGTGAGATAGTCAGAGAGATGCAGAAAGTAGACAAGAGTACAAGAAGATAAAGCGCAAGGTGAAGAGAGAGGTGGCGAAGCTTAAAGAAAAGGCGTATGATGAGTTGTATGAGAGGTTGGACACTAAGAAGGGTGAAAAGGACCTGTACCGATTGGCTAGACAAAGGGAGCGAGCGGGGAAAGATGTGCAGCAGGTTATGGTGATAAAGGCCCGGGAGGACCCGGGAAGCAAATCCGGGTCGCCTAACTGTGAGGCAGCAGCGCTACCCACTGCGCCACTGTGCCGCCCTGGTCAAATCCACACAAAGTTTTATAAATGAGATCCCTGGTCCTTTATAGGGTTAAAGAAGGATACAGGGACACCAGGGATTGACAGTTTGATTTCTAGCCCGGTATTTATGTCACCAAATAAAGAGCTGCATCTGACTTCTGAAGTGAATGCAAGGTTTTGTAAAAGTGGCAACAGTAAGAATTCTGAAGACAAAAGCAGGATTGTTTTCTGGTGTTTCCAGATGAGTTTAGGATGAAGGCTTATTGGTGGAAGGAAGAGATCAGGGTTATGAGAGACACAGATGTATGTTGAGAAGGTAATGTGTTTATAGTGTTAATTTAGTATTGGAAAGTGGATGAGTGACAACAACAACAACAACATTTATTTATATAGCACATTTTCATACAAAAAGTAGCTCAAAGTGCTTTACATAATGAAGAAAATAAAAGACAAATAAATTAAAATAAGACAACATTAGTTAACATAGAAAGGAGTAAGGTCCGATGGCCAGGGTGGACAGAAAAAACAAAAAAAACTCCAAAAGGCTGGAGAAAAAAATAAAATCTGTAGGGGTTCCAGGCCATGAGACCGCCCAGTCCCCTCTGTGACTGCACATGGTGGACAATGGATCAAAATTATTATGACCAATGTGTCAGATAAAATTCACCTTGTTTTTCTTTTTGTTTTACTTTTACTTCTTCCTTTGTGTGACCCCTACCTTTTTTGTTTAAAAAATAAACCACCATTTTTATACCTGTGGGCTCTCCTCATTTAACATAAGGAGAGAGCCCTTGGCCTATTACAGTGTGGTATAGGTCTGTAGATACTCGTTTGTGCACATTAAATGGTCAGAGTGTGTTCAGTTACATTTTCTTAATGAATGCAATTTATGCTTTAATTATATTGTTTTTAGCTTAAGCGGGTTTGGAGAATGAATTAATGTGTACAGTAAATGTGCAAGTTCTCTAACTTTGTAAAATGGAAAATACTGTACAGTATGTTATATAAGAGCAAAATAGAATAATTAAAATATGATGAGAAAGAGGGTGCTGTGCCCTATTGTACCTTCATGTTCTGTCAGCCTAAAGTACTTCCCTATTTTTTGATTTATATCAATTTATCCCTTTATCTACTGTAAATGCAAATATACAATTACAGAACAATACCATAAAGCATCAAAGCTGATTCACCTTCTCTGAGTTTCAATTCTTTTGCCTAGCCTTAAATAGCCACAGTAGTAATTGTGGTTTTCAGTTACCTTTTTATTTCCAGTTCTGAGATTTTATTTTTTTAAAGAATGGCATTAGTACTTTTTAAAACCTTGACATTTATTCTAGGGGATGAACAGCTGTGCTTGCCCATGTAACAACAAATATCACAGATTTTTCCTATAAAATACTTTTCATAAACAACTGAAGTGTCAACTGATTTTTTTCTTTTGGGTAGAGCGCTTGTCACTGAACCTGTGAAAAGAATTACCATGATACATGCCATAAAGCAGTGATTATAATGCTTCTGGATTCTATTTACTCTTCCAAAGTAAATTTCTAATGTACTGATTTTAGTTTCATTTTAAACATACAGTACTTTTTTGCCTCTTTGAATTAACAATGAAAAAGGTCTGTGATTTATTGGACTATAATAAGGGGTCTTACTTCAGTAAGTGTTTTTAAAATAGGGGGCAATCTATGTTGGTGAGATTGGTATATAGGGAAATGGTGGGGTTAGATTGGCAAATTTAGGTTAAATAATAAAAAAGCTGCCTCTGTTGACAAGATTCAGATTAAGCTGTCACATAATGTGGTAATATAGGGATAAAGATGCAGAAGTGAGACAAATAAGCGTGTTGGTTTATTATAGATGATTATATGTGATTATGTGGGTAAAACATGAATACAATTCAAGCATGCTTGTTTGTGCAATCAGATATAGTAGTCTCAAAGCTCATTTGAAATATGTTATTATCCTTGAACTGACAATTTGCTTTCAATTTTGCCTTAAAAGCTACTCCATAGGGTCAGGTTTAAAGTAATAATTTTCTTTTTAGTTTAAATAATAAAAGTTTTATATTAAATGTTGTAACAAAAATGGCTGTCCATCCATCCATTTTATTTAAATGGTTATTCTGATTCCTTGTATAGATAGATAGATAGATAGATAGATAGATAGATAGATAGATAGATAGATAGATAGATAGATAGATAGATACTTTATTAATCCCAATGGGAAATTCACATTCTTCAGCAGCAGCATACTGATACAATAAATAATATTAAATTAAAGAATGATAATAATACAGGTGAAAAAAAAAAAAACAGACAATAACTATGTATAATGTTAAATATTAACGTTTACCCCCCCGGTGGAATTAAAGAGTCGCATAGTTTGGGGGAGGAACGATCTCCTCAATCTGTCTGTGGAGCAGGACAGTGACAGCAGTCTGTCGCTGAAGCTGCTCTTCTGTCTGGAGATGACATTATTTAGTGGATGCAGTGGATTCTCCATAATTGATAGGAGCCTGCTGAGCGCCCTTCGCTCTGCCACAGATGTTAAACTGTCCAGCTCCATGCCAACAATAGAGCCTGCGTAACACTAATTGATAACATTTCTTGGCAACATTGGTTTCATGTCAGGAAGCAATATTAGATACATTACCGTTTCGCTCCCACATGCATACCAAGCCAATATAGAGTTTGTCAGTTGTACTAACATGCACTTTGACAATGACCAGAGAAATATTTGTTCCCATCGCTTGGTGCTATAAAGCAGCAACACTAAATACTGCGCCAACAGGACTCTGTATACTAAATCAAGCAGCATATACAAAGTTACTAAAAGCATGAACATCTAAAAACAAATGCAATGTTTAATCTTTCATAGCTGCCAATATGGGAATTGTATATCTTTTAACTAAATACGCAGAAAAAAACATAACAAAGACTTTGGGGGACCTACTGTAGCTGGGAAGCCCCTTTTAATCTGCAAAGTTGTAAGGTATCAATTTTGAAGAATGTTATATGTAGGTAGCCTTCTGGTTTGTCATCTTATACAATAAGCTTTAGGCTGACTTAAGCATCTTGTGGTCAACTGACAATTAACTTCTTGTTGATGTCATTTTTATTGTCAATGGCTTGGAATAGGAAGAGTTTGGAATGGAGGTGATGTCACTGCTTATCAAGTGGGACAGAAACATTAGTGATTGGACGGTACAGCTCCCTTTTCACCCTCCAATGTTCTTTTAAACTGGTCTCCATTAGACTCTCACCAGGCCTGTAAGTTTGAAATACTGAAAAATATGACTTTTACTATCGTCTTAAATATGCTGGATTGGCCAAGGATTTGTTTTGTGATTTTCCAGAGGTGTTTTTTTCTACAAACTTGAAAATTGTTTTGTTTTTTTATACTCTGTCTGCTCTCATCTTAATCTTGCTCTACTGCTTGTTTCTTTTTTTGTCATCCATCCCTTTCTTTAACTATACCGCATTTTACTTTTAAATTCCTGTAGTAGCAGAATCTGTACTTTCCTTAAAGAAATAAACTTTTCATTAAAATAAACAGTATGGTATCAGTTGTTGCATAGCCCCAGCTTTACAGGGTTTTCCTGGTTTAAAAGCTCCCTTAAAGGTCAGCATACTGCATGAATGAAAAATGTAATTTTAATAAAGAAATAAGTATTAGCTGTTAATTTTTTCCTTTGATGTTTATTTCCTATCATGAAGAGTATTCATTTCAAATTTGCTAGCCATAAGTGGAATTGAAAATATTGTACATTTTAGATGTTTCATGTCTACAGTTTTTAGTAAACATTTAGTAAACATTAGTTTAACATCTGGCGCCGCCGAGAGTGGCAGCCTTTTCAGCAGCTCCGTGTATGACTGTATGTGTATGTGTACTTTTCTACTTTTATTTTTCTATTTTTATTTATTGATCACTCCTTTATTGTGAATTTCCCATTGGGATTAATAAAGTATCTATCTATCTATCTATCTATCTATCTATCTATCTATCTATCTATCTATCTATCTATCTATCTATCTATCTAAACCAAATTTATTTTGAGGCAGATATTACTAATTTGTCCATCTGCTGTCATCATCAGCAATTGTATTTTGTTGGCCTTTCATTATGGCCTTTGTTGCAATGGGTTTTCCTGCTCAGTGACTCCAAAACTGCTTTTGGATTCCCAATAAAAATTTTTCCATGTAACAATTTTACTTGCTCATCGAGTTTCACCCCAAATTAAATTATATATGAACTTGGCTTTAACATTTCTTCCTAGTAGTTCATGCTCAGAGCTGTCAGAGTCAGTTAGTTATATACAGTATGTTATAGACTATCATTTTCAAATTCTTATTTATTTTTTAATTTATCACCTGTAGCAAGTACATTTGCAATAGTTTAAGTGTATTGGCGAAGCTAAATTGGGTCTAATATTTTTTTTTTGTTCTTTATTTCGCCTTATACAATTTCTTGTATTAGGAATTTGTTAGTTTTCGCATACCCCTTGGGGTCAGAGCGCAGGGCCAGCCATTGTACAGCACCTCTGGAGCAATTGAAGGTTAAGGGCCATGCTCAAGGGTCCAGCAGAGTAGGATCTCTTTTGGCAGTGGCGGGGATTTGAACCGGCAACCTTCGGGATACCAGCACAGATCCTTAGCCTCAGAGCCACCACTCATTTGTGTGTGTTCTCTCCGTAATAGAGTGGCACCCTGTCCAGGGATTGTTCCTGTCTTGTGATCGATGCTGGCTGGGATAGGTTCCAGTTTCTCTGTGACCCTGTTCTGGATAAGTGGGTTTAGAAAATGGATGGGTGGATTAAAAAATTACATGAAGTCAGATAACATTTTTGAGATGAAAATTGGATGTTTACCAAATGCGCTAGAGTAAATATTATTTTCTGGCTTTGATGCAGTTTCCAAAATCTTTGTATTCATGTTTGTTTACATTCTCAGGAATAACAGTCCTTAGACTTTTACTGCTTTAAAGAAAGTTGGCTTTTGCAGTAGTGAGTATTTGGCAGTGTGCCATAATGAACTACCTTTAAATACTTTTTAGACAATCTGATTCTTGTTAAATGTAACAAAGCAGGATTATTCATCTTGCTAATTTAAAGACTGATTACGCAGGTCTTATCTCGATTGCTAATGTGGAATGCTGTTTACAGACCAATTCCCTTTTGTGAATATTTTAAATGGTTCATTTATTCTGGCTGCCTATTGGCGACCTAGCCACTGCACACAGCTGTTAAATTGGTAAAACTGCCGTCTAATTCCTTAGAAATTTGTTACATTTTGTAAAGTTTCAAGATTTTGTTTTTACTAATGGTCTTTGTTGAGTTGTCACATATTAATGTGTTTTCTGGGATGGATTCACACACTTTGGGTTCTCTTTTGTGTATTGTATTTACCCCGTTTTTTGACAACCATTGCATGCCTAACCTACTTAGGTGGCTCTCTCTGAATTGCCTTTCTCAAGATTCAGTTTTTTTTCCCTAAAAAGGTTTTTTTGGGTGGAGTTTTTTGTTGTCTTCTTAGGGAGTCAAGGCTGGGGGGGTTATCAGAAAATACGGCCTGTTAAAGCCCGTTGCGGCATTCCTTGTTTGAGTTTGGACTATGCAAGAAATAAATTGTTGTTGTTAACTGTTGTGTTTGGAACAAAGTGATGTAAAGTTGCTTGTATGTTTACTAGACATGACAATTGACTGAAGCAAAGAAGTTTGAGCCCCTTTTAGATCATATTATAAATGGAGTCATTTACATTATCAACATAACAACTAGTGAGTTGCAGTCATGCATGTGATTGTGATAGCAGTGTTATATGGTGTAAAAATAGGTGGTAGGTAATTTCAAAACAGCTCTGAAATATTTTTTGTCTGTGTTGTGTTTTGAGGCAATCTGAAAAGGTCTAAAAAGTACACTTGCACAATTTGGGTAGGTTTTTTTTAAGATACTGAAAAAAATACATCAAAGGTTTTAAAATATAATAACCCCTAAACTATAAAACAAAATGGTTATCTTTTTATAAAATATGAACAAAATCTCAAATTTGTTTATAATTGAAAAGTTTTACAATTGAATTTTCAAAAATGAATGTCTCCAGTCAGCTTCAATTTATTCCCACCTCAAGTCTGCAGGCTTTTTTCCTCACACAGCACTTTCAGTAACAGACTATTTTTATTGGTTGATACTCCCCAGTATTTACTGATTTCTGAAAAGTACAGAGTAGCGACTACAGTCCCCTAGTTGTTTGGTTTTTCTCATTGTGCGAATTATCCAGTAATAAATGAGGAGTCCCGATGGCTGAATATTGAAATCTACTCTAGTACTATAGAATACACAATACAATGGATATGGAGAATCTTATCAGTTAGCTTAGCTCATTTGAAAAAAATGTTTTGTAGGTTATTTTTTAAACTGAATTTTTAGATGAGCCTTTTAAGTAAGACATGCTGACGTTAAGAATAGTGTTTTTCTTAAGTTTGGTGCTCACGGTATCAGGTCAAGGTTTTGATCTCAATGATGCATTTGATGAACCACTTAAAACAACACCTAAACCTCCTGCTAAAATTCCAGATACACCTCCAAAGAATCCGAGTAAGTTTGACGTGGAAGATGCTTTTGGAGCAGGAGGAGTTGACCCCAGGCCAACTGTAAAACCTCAAATAAAGAATCCTGGAAGTTCAGGTGGAAACTTTGGGGATTCAGACTTACATGATGTTGCGGGAGATGATGGATATCAACCAGATAAGGGAAAAGGAGGTCCGCGTGTTGGTCCTGCACAGGATGATGAGCAGTATGAGGAAGGAGGAGCTCAAGAAGGTGGCAAGGTGGCTGGGATAGTGAGTGCAGTGGCAATGGCTTTAGTGGGAGCAGCCTCCAGCTACTTTGTTTTAAGCAGAGCTTCTTCTTCTCTTAAGCAAAGTGGTGATGTTGAAAGTGCTAATAAAGGCCAAAGAGAAACTAATTCAGCTTTCCAGGGGCCTCATGTATAAACGGTGTGTACGCACAGAAATCTTGCGTACGAACGTTTCCACGCTCAAATCGCGATGTATAAAACCTAAACTTGGCATTTCCACAGTACCTCATACTCTGGCGTACGCAAATTCTCCGCTCGGTTTTGCAGACTGGCGGCACCCAGCGTCAAAGCAGTGCTACTGTTCCTGTGTGGTTACCCTTTCTTTCTTAGACCCACATTCTTGACGCGGCTTTATAAATACACTGAAATTAACTGCATATTGTTTATTAGTGTAATGCATCTGATTGTAACTAACCTGTAGCAATATAATGGTCCAGGGAATAGCCATAGTATTCCAAATACCATAACTGCTTTAGTGTTGTTAATCTCACTGCATCTTCTTCTTTCAGCTGCTCCTGTTAAGGGTTGCCACAGAGGATCATCTTTTTCCATATTACTCTCACTGCACCACTCGGAGTATTTATATCACTGTATCTGAGTGGGGAATCACAGCAGCAGCTGATCGGAAAGAGAATTATCAGTATACAGTTTCAAGCACGCTGCCTCAGCCACGGCAAAATGGTTCAAAGCCTTTCCTGTAAGGAACTCGTGGTTCAGAAGCAGTTTCATCCCAAGAACTATAAACGCACTCAATCAAGTGCTCCTTGTAGAACTGTTTGTACTTATAAGTACAATTACCCCACTGTAAACTTGCACTACAGTTATAAAATTGCACAACCTGCGCCACTTTATAAAGCGTGTATGATGACGATATCATTTTTAAGATGAAATGCAACAAAATATGTTGATTATAGTATACAGATAAAACTTTAACTTCATTTAAATAATCTGTATCGTTAATAATTAAACATGTGAGGACACGGTGCCGCAGCACTACCTAGTTCACGGATAGCTCCTGCCTTGCGCTGTATTCTTGCTGGTGCTGACGCAACACTGGAAGGATAGACGGATAGAATAATTAAAAATGTACTACGAAGATATTTCAATGTTCCTTAAGCGTTTTGAAGAATCGGCGTTCTAAGCTTACAGATGGCTTAACGTCTATTACAGAACTGATTGTGTGGCGATTGGGTATTTGGAGAAAGAAAAGTAAGGACAGGAATTGGAGGTTAGTACGTTTGAAAGAGACAGTACTTCTGTAATAAATTATTTCATCGAAGGTCATGCATGGTGCAGCAAGCCTCTTGCGTGAGATATGAACAATCACTGCACCACCGTGTTCCCATGTTTAATAACATGCTTACATTCCTATCATCATGAAAAAGATATCACGTATACATCTCAGTATTTTAATTATTCAGAGAGCTGTAATATCACGAATGTAATGGATTCTGTATCTTGTCGGAGAAAGAGAAAGTACGGAAGCACGTAGTGATTCACACACATAGAGCACATAGAAGATCAAACACAGAACAAAGCATTTAACGTGCTACTTTAGTTACAATGGGATTTGAGAAACTAGTAAAATAAACTATTTTAAGATGGAGTTTATGATGTTCTACTTTAATGACAAAATAAACTACGTGATTAAAGTGGAAATTTGGAGATTAAAGTTGACATTTCGTGCTTTTTTCCCACCGTGTGCCTATTTTTTTTCTCTGTACCCTAATAAGCTTTCATATGACACTCAGACGGTGGGCTACGAGTCGCCTTTTCACGCCGACTTTGATATGTGACAACTTTTTTATTTCAGGCACTGTGCGACTTTGTGAACTTGAGCTTTCGAGTTTCTCCGACACTCTATGTCACTCGATTAACTTCATTACTTTTCACGCTGATCAAGATTTATGTAGCGGAAGAACGTGGAAGTTTGCGTACGCACAGATTCCTGCATCTGGATTTTTCTGTGCGTACGCACATTCCCGCTTTTGTGCTTATGCCATGTTATAGTGTGAGTTCTACGCACGCCGTTATACATGAGGCCCCAGGTCTTCAGCAGCCTGCTTGAGCCCAATACAGCTTAATTCCCTGGAGTAACTTGGAGAAGAATGACAACTTTTCTGCTTGCACACCAACCTTAAAGATGGAAAAAAGAAAAACAACCATGTAGATCATCTGGAACAATATGTTTCTATTTTTCAGCATTTAAAATTTTATAATAGATTGCCTACATTGTCGGTCTTAGTTGGATGCTCTGACATAGTATGTTTTTTTTTTGTAATCATATTGAAATGTCTGTTCTCTACTGATGTTACTCAGTATGTCCTACGTCTCATGCTAATTTTATGATCACACATGTAACTTGTGTCACTACTATTCCAAACAAAATAATGTTAATGAATGCTTGCTATAGATTAACAAATTATTAATTTACCTGAAATGTTTGTGTATCTTGAAATGTAGTATCTAGGATATGTTTTTGCTGTTCCTTTCATTGTCTACATCACTATTGTTCTGGGTAGGAATATGGAGTTCCGAAGATGGGACTCGGCTTTAAGATACTGAATACAGAGCAGTTTTTATTTAATTCATTTTTTCTTTTTTAAATTTGGTCAGGGGTTACGATTTATAACCATTACAGTGTCTGCTTGCACAACAGCCCTTCAGCTGTCTGTGGCATCTTCCTTATTTGCTCCAAGTATCCAGAACTGCCTACTTTACACTTCTTCTAATCCTGCCATCATGCTGTACCCTTCTATTACATTTATCATTCTGTTGAACCCCATCTAGTCTTCCTTTTGGTCAGCACAAGACATTATTTCACACTGATTTATACATTTGCACATTTAGTAAGAAATGTGTTGATATCAAGCAGTTTACTCCTCACAAAAAAGTGTAGAATAGTATTTATTACTAATGTCCTTTAAGCCATCTGAAATTGGCACTGCAGCTACAATTTCTGCCAAGGAACCGATAAATCTAAAGCTGACTTCACTCCCAATGCCTCATCCAAGATTTATTAGTAAGATTTTCTAAAGACTTTTATTTGAAGTTTTTGCACATATTGAAGGTGGTGCGAATAGATGTCATTTCACTGAGCAGACTGACACTAACTTATGCTGACATTGCTTCACTTTATGCAGTACATTTCAGAAACATAATAATAATACATTTTATTTGTATAGCACCTTTGCCATGTTCAAGGTGCATAGTTTTCTGACATTTAGAACTTTTTTTCAATAAAGTAAAACTCCAAAATAATTACATTAATGACAGTGTTGGATGTCCTTTGATGATATTTGTAATGTCAACCCAAAACTTAAATATATTTTGACAGCAGAAGGAAACTTTCATGTCTCTTTGCTTTAACTCTGACTGACCTACATGACCATAAGAAAGCAGCATTTTGTTTTTTGATAGAGAGAGGAAAATAATACCACAGTAAAATTGTGTGTTCTGTGATAACGAAAACATTTTTTTTATTTATGTTGACTTTTAAACTTAGCCCTCATACAGAGTATTTAAGAAATAAATGTTATGTGTATCTTAAACAGAGAAATTGCATCATACACGGATACATAGTCTGCAAACAAAAGCCACGCTAGTATCACACAAAAAGCTCGTTTTATGACACCTACAGACTTAGACACTGTCTCTCTGAACTTAAGTCCTCTTGGTAGCCCTATATAGTAGCCCAACAGTGGGCTTGTTTATTAAACAATATACAGCAGCACTGCACTATTAATGCCTAATGATACCAATTATTTCACTTTGCTATTTTTACATGTGACAGGAAATGCCTCTGAAACTGGGAACAAGACATGGCTGGCTTGCATTGTTCCCAGCCTCAACCCTATTGGTATCATAATATCAGCAATTGCCATTACACTCTGCATTATCCTTAAGATGATGCCTAATATATAGGCAAGCACTACAGCCTGCATTCCGATTTATTCATTTCCTAAGAAAGTCTATGTCCTCTTTCTAGAGCCCTCCTGATTTAAAGGATGGGCTCTCCTTTCTTGCTGGTGGGCTGCAGCCACACATTCATCTCACTCCTCCAGCCTGAGAAGCACAAACAGACTGCTGCCTATCCAGTCCTGCTGGTGAGGAGCTGTCTGTAATCTAATGCAATATTTTATTGCAAACTTAGTAATGAGCACTGAATAATTTATAATTCTATAACATGTGTTTTTAAGGGATCCCCTCAAGTTGATTTTCATGCTTCAGGAGGTTCATAGGGTTTATTATGGTGTCCCTCCCCATATTTTGCACCTTGATATTTCTGTAACATTACCTTATATTACATTATAGCTTCTCATATGATTAGCAGTTCAGATTGTTTCTCCAAGTTATTTTCTTGCATACCTTTCATTCTTCCACCTGAAAGAAGTTGATGGGATCTTGATTTCAGCTTAGCAAGCATTCAGCTGTGGCAGTTAATCATTCAATTACAAGTAATCAGCAACTAATGAATTAGGCACATGAGAGCATTGGGAGTGATGTTTTATCTGTTAACACTTACCATTTGTCAGGCTCAGAAGTGAAAACATGGTGATTGTTACGTCCAGTTCTTCACATTTTGAGCACAGTCATATCATACCTTGTAGTGTGCAAGACATTTTTTCTGTTTATATCTTGTTCATTGTTGATCATTTAATGTAGTGGCAATTGAAGTTAATGCAAATATTATTTTCTGTACAGCCTTAATAAAATCTGTATTGGTTCTCAACAGCTTAGAACCTAGTTACACATCAGATTTTGCAAGGCTTAGGCTTCTGTCTTTAAGGCAGGGAACAGTTTTCCCATGCAATAGCATCTTTCACACATTCTCTATATCTTAAATTTTTGTCAAGGTAAAGTTTGAAAGCTTTTTTCTTGTTCAAGAAAATGATTTGCCATTGTTTGCTTCTTTGAACACCACAAGGACACAAATGAGTAATGATTTCTGGTGTAAATCATCATATACAATAGTGTGCATTGTTCCATCCCCTATTATTTAAGATTGGAATAATTCTTACTGGAGATACCATGAACCTAATTTTTGACTAACATGCAATTAATTGCCTCACCAAGCCAATACATTGTATAAACTATAAACATTTTTTGCATGTGTAGATTCATAAGTGACTAAAGACATTCTCTTACTTGTTCACTTTTTTTTAAGATAAATATCAGTACCTCCACTAAATCATGAATTATCTTCCCTGTCCTCTATCCTGTTCCTCATGTACTGTAACCTTGTAATCAGCTCCAATTTTTTTAATAAGTCGTGCATTTGGCCCATTTTTTTAGTACATAATTTGAGATACTTTTTAGGACACTTTTTCTGAAATGGCAGGCACAATTTGCACAAATCAAGAAAAAAATTACATTAATATCTTTATTCACCCCTATATTTTCAAACAGCTAAATCCATTTCAGGTCAGACAGGTACAAAACAGTATCCTGAGTTCGATAACAGGGAGCCCACTAACATATGGACAAGGCAATGACTTAAGTAACCCAGAGAATATTACTTTCAACTTTGTGAAAAAGCTGGAGTCACCAGCTAAAATGTCCCAGACCTTTGGTGAAGGACATGCACTTCTTACCTTTCACCTTGCGCCTAAATGATTCAATCAAAGAAATCTACTACATGGGTGCCTTTAAATGATATGTACATAGTACATACAGTCTATTGAAACTTCACCATGCCTTGTTTTCTAGCTATAGTGAAGCAAGAAAGAATACAGTACTCTGCAAAATGTGAAGATGGAAAACTTTACTATGAAGGGGAGTGCTACAGCAAAGGGCAGTCAATTCTTCTGGAAGTCAAAGATACAGCACCATTTGAGTAAGTAACGTGTCTTTACTGATCACGTAGGTGTTATAGCTGTTTAAACCAAGCTGAAAACTATCATTTCCCATGATATTTAAATTATCACCAAAGTTTGTCCTTTTTTTTAGCAAAACATAAATTATTCTAGATGGTTTTATTCTCAGTGTTTATTTGGTACTTTTCATCTCCCATGAAACAACACTACAGACCACTAGGTGGTACTGTGGGTGTAAATTTTCAGTTGACCTAGAAAAATAAATCTCTGAAAATTGAATTGTTTGAAGCGAAAGGCCTATGGTTAAACATTAGAATCTGAATGATATTGATATTATTCATTCAGAAAAAAGAACATGGCGCAGAGTCTTCGATAATACAAGTTTCTTTTCCTGTAATATTTACAAGCTCTTTAGCAATCAGGGCTGCAAGGTAAATCCTTCAGTCATTCTTCATCAAGTCTATGATCTCTGTGGTCATGTAAAGCAGTCTTTCATTGTAAAGTGATGATTTGTTTCAGGTACTATGTTTTGTATCAGTCCACATTTCATATTCAAATTCATCATCTTTGCCATATCCTGTTTTATTATCAGCATTAACCTCTTCAAAAATCACTTGAATTCCATTAGTGTGCACAGTGGTCATTAAGGTTGAAAAGCCTTGGCATCATTATTACTCTTTAATTAGATTATTTGCCAATTTTAGTATAGTTCATTTAAAAGGCATAGGTTGAAGTTTAACAAATGTAACCCTACAGCAACTGGAGGCTTTTTTTCTAGCTCAGCTTAGTAATTGACTGGTACCATCCATCCATTTAATATCTTGGGACCACTGATGACTTCGAATTCACCTCCTGGCATGAAATCTGAGGAGAAGCTAATTAAGGTCAATTAAATTTTATAATCAAAACACTACATTATTTGTAAAATATTAAATTAATGAGCGTTTGTTAGAAGTAAAAAGAGCAAGATACAATTATACACATGTAAGAATTCTAACCCCGATATAAGCACATAACTTCCAGCAGATGAATTTCCCAGTATTACTTTACTTGTGAATGAGCCAGTAAATGTAATCATCTTGGATGCTAACTTTTCACATGTGTAGTTGTATATTTATATAATTATGTAGTTGTATATTTAAAAAATAAAAAGAATTAGTGTTTTTTTTTCTTCTTATGTTTAAGTGTTACTCTCTGTTTTATGTGGCAGTTGCAAAATTCAACTTTTTTGCTATTTTCAGATCTATATATCTAATTTTTAGTCACAGAGAGTCACACAGTACCCCAGTAGTGATCACCTCTGGATGGGATTCCAGTCCATCATACTTCTGAAAATCAGATGTGAAAATGACAAAGGTGTTATTTTCTTTTCAGAGCTGTGATAACTGCGGTGAGCACAGGAGAGGTGTGGCTGCGTAGGACAGATGGCAGTAAAACCAAAATTTACGTGTCTCAACTGCAAAAAGGGAAGTATGCCATCGGAAAGGCTTGAACCACCTGACTGATAAAGATGTTGCTGTTGAGATGCAGTAAAAGCAGTGAATTGCAATAATGTTTGCAGGAGGATTCATAAAGAAACCACAATGCAGACGTTGCCGGAATTATAATAAAGCTCCAAAGGCACTTGCACAATAAGCATACTGAAATATTGGGTTATGTTTGGAAAATGAAGACTTGGCTTTACTAATATAAGCTTGAATGCTGAATTCTAGATTAAAAGAAAGTGAGAGGTAAAATGTTAGCTTCACTGCCTGAGACTTATCTGTTTTAGGCTATTTATTTTCACCCAGTTCTTATTTCCAAATGTAACTGCATTTTGTTTTTAAAATCATCACTGTTAACATTTCTTTTATCCACTGTTCACCTCCTCTAAGAGGAGTGAGTGTATGCAATCCAAATTTTCTTTTGCTTAATTTTGGTGTTCTCTGCCTGTGCCATCAAGCTGTGCAACATAAGGTATGCAAATGACCAGAACTGCACAAGAAACAGTTTGATTTGATTTCCAAATATAGATTAATGATTGAGTTAGCAGAAAAGTAAATAACCCAAATAATGCTTTAGATATTTAATTAGAAACATGTGTCTCAAGGACAGGAACAGACACTGCAGAATATTAAAAAAGACATTTGCGTTTTCATTACATCTTATGCAATGTAAAGTGGCAGAGTTGGAGGGGGTATGGGGATTCTTGGCTTTGTTTTCCCTGATGAAGATCTTAACAAAGTGGAACATACTGTTTTTATTGAAGCATTCAATGAATGCTCTTTTTTCCTGAATTAACTTTTGTTCATATGATGGCCTAAAATATTGAGTGTAATGTTTGCTGTAGTCTTTACAATGTCAACATAATTGACATGCCAAACCAAATGTTGCAAATATTATTTGGTGTAAGGGCATGTCCGGGATAGGAGGAGTTGAAAATATCTGCACTGTGTTTATATGTATGCGAAATGGCATCACCATTGATTCAGAGATAGTTTTTACAGTTTAATATAGTGAACTCACCATTAACATTTGGTTGTTCTCTACTTGTTAAGTCATTGCGTCAAGAGACAAACTGATTCCCTTAGCCCTGACCATGACTGGTTCTCAGTTCAGTCAAGGGTTCTGTTAATGGTCTCACATAATCGAAGGACACAAGAAAAATAAAAGGCAAGACTACTAGAAAAAAACCCAGAAAACTCTTTGGCAAAATCAAAGTATCAATTAAATGATATATATTTAATTTTTATATGACACTGTGGCACCAAAACACTAATCTATGTGGGCTTGTATTAATGTGGATAAAAATGTTGAGAAAATGTTGCCAAACAAGTAGAAAATACTGTGGGCATTTTCTAAGTTTGTTAAAAACTTATAAACTAATGGGCAATAGTTGTTTTTTTTTTTATTTAATATGTTCAGATAGTTTTCACCTGCCAGCCAGTCCTCCCCTGGATAAGCAGGGTTGACAAGAGAGATGGATGGATGAATGAGTACTCTTCCTCTTTCTGCTGCTCCCATTAGAGGTTGCCACAGCAGATGATCTTGTTCCATATCTTTCTGTCCTCTGCCTCTTGCAATGGTGGTAAATAAATACTGACTGGAAATTATATTTTATATATTACATAAAGTGAGAAGTCAAGCAAAATGGCACCTTTTATTGGCTAACTAAAAAGATTATAACATACAAGCTTTCGAGGCAACTCAGGCCCCTTCTTCAGGCAAGATGTAATACAGAAACTGGAGTTCCCTGTGTATATGTACACACTAGAACAAATAACAACATTGGAAAATCTTTAAGTGAGACATCTTAAATGTAAAAAATTAATAGACCACCTCTTCAGGCTAAGATTCATTTAACACTAGAATTACCAGAGTCTACGAAAAAACTCGTAGATCCGGCCCACCTTAAAACTGTTCTCACCTGTCTTTTGTCTTCTAAATGTGCCGATTAAGAGGAGCAGCGAGCAGCCGGCTATTCCATCCCCCCACTGTCGCAGAACGTTCACTAAGTTTTCCCAGCTCATGCCTTGTTTGACTATCTGGGAGTGACTGAACTGCTGGAGTTTTAGAATGGAAATAATAGATTGCTATTTGGAATACATGCATTTCATGCATGTTCCGTTTCTACAGTAATCTGTGTAAACACATTGCTAAAACAGAAACTTTTTCATATTTTAGTAATAAATGTTACAAAATGTAGGCATAAACTATAGAATCTGTGAAGTCTGAAGTCCAAACATCAAATAAACACTTTCACAAAAGGTTCAAGGATGATACAACAGCTTCCGTGGCTTAACACTACGATTTGTTGACTTGGAGCACAGCTGCCCTACCGTGCTACAGAGACGTGAGTTCGATTCCCAGCTTTGAAGAAAGTGTTTTTTTTTTCCTCAAACGGACATTGAATTTATAAATTGGTATGCACTGTAAATCGTTAACTTTAAAATGTCAATCGCGGTTATTTCTGTTGATTAATTCCTGCTTTTTTGCTTAGAGTCAGAACAGGAGCTTTTCAGCTTATTCAGCTTCTGATCTGACTCAAACAGCACCAGTATAACTTCACACCCAACCTGACGCTGTTCGTTTTCAAATAATATTGCATTACTTCGACGATGTTTTCTGATTGGTACTATTCGCGTCATAAAATGATTTCTTCAAAACGTCACATATATTTGTCTCTTTCTTTTTTTAAAATGTGCGTTGTAGCACTCAGCAACTGGCCACCTGCATGTTCTTGTGCACACTGAATAAGACAGCGCTATATGCAATGATCAGATTCAAATGTTAACAGTTATATAGCACAAAATGGAAATTAGCAGTTCTTAGCATTCCACCACGCAAGCTGTCATATCAACCGCCTACTGTAACTTGCTTTCTTTTTTCTTCGGTTATAGTCTTGAATAAAAGTGCACTTGTTTTGTTATACTTTTACATCAACATATGTTCCTGTGTTTGAGCTACATGGGCATGCTCAAAAAATACACGTATAATGCCACGAAAAGTGCATGCAGACACTTCAGTTCGCAAGCATTGGTACGACAATGCAGTCACAAGTACACTGCAGAGCTTTAGCGCGTCTTTATGTGAAAACAGCATCAGATGGGGAGTGTCTGATGATTGTATATAGCGCTGAAGTTACTGCTCTTTACTATGCTTTCCTCTGCATGTCCTGGAGTACAAAAGAAACAGCATACAGCAACACATGGGGACTGGCAATATTGGGGGGAAAAAACACGCGGTCGTATGTATCGTGATACACTGCAGAACTATAGCGCGTCTTTATGTGAAAACAGCAGTGTCAGGTGGGGGGCGGTAGGGAAGGATCCTGAACGCGACTGAGACAATGAAAAGTGAATTAAAAAAAAAAATAAAGCTAACCTTTACAAATATCATAAATTACACCAGCTGTTACAGACTGAAATCAAATGTATCTTTTTATTCTAAAATAGTGAAAATAAGAACACTTCTCAAAAAGGACTTGTGTAGGATCGAATGCATGACCTTCTGATTCCCAGTCAGCGACTGATACTGTTGCGCCACGGAAGCAGTGATAGCTAATGCGTGTCAATGTCGCACACTAAGGCGGCTTTTTTTGGCCGTGGCTTTTTTATTGTACTTTTTGTGAAAGTGTTTCTTTGATATTTGGACTTCAGGCTTCATACATTATATAGTTTATGCCTACATTTTGTCATTTGCTACTAGAATATATAAAACGTTTCTGTTTTAACAATGTGTTTACACAGATTACTGTAGAAATGCAACACATATGAAATGCGTGTGTTCCAAATAACAATCTATTATTTCTACTCTAAAACTCCACTTCACTCCCAGATAATCAATCAAGGCATGAGCTGGGAAAAGCTTGTTTACGTTCTAAGTCGTTGGGGGGATGGAATAGCCGGCTGCTGGCAGCTTGTCTTTTATCAGTACATTTAGATGACAAAAGACGCTGGCGGAGAGGTGAGAACGGTTTTAAGAAGCGATTTAAGGTGGGCCGGATCTACGAGTTTTTTCGTAGGCTCTGGTAATTCTAGTGTTAACAAGAGAGAAGAACAATGTATGGTCAAGATCTTTGGATAAGATAACTGCCCAACAAAGTCTTTTAAAGTTTCTTTGTTGTGGATCTGTAGTCAGGTTGTCTGTGTCAGTCTGAGAGATGCAAACAATTCTCATACCTGGTCATAAAACTCTTGTCTCTATTCAAACCATGTTGTAATGTATTACATTTTAGCATGAGTTTGACTTCCTATTCTTTTCTCTCTTGCTTCTTCTCTGTTGTTAAATGAATCTTAGCCTGAAGAGGTCTATTACTTTTTTACATTTAAGATGTCTCACTTAAAGATTTACCAATGTTGTTACTTGTCCTAGTGTGTATATAAACACAGGGAACTCCAGTGTCAATTTATTTATATAGCACATTTAAAACAACATAGTAATGCTGTGGCCAAAGTGCTTTACAATAATAGAATAAAAGAAAAACAAAACAAATTAACATAAAACATAAATAGAAATAAAATATATGAACATAAAATAAAATACATAATAAATAGAAGTAATGTTATATACATAAAAAATAGAAGTAATGTTATATAATCACAAAGAGGAAACCATCAGTATTACTGAAGGTCATGGAATGCAAGTGAATAGAAATGAGTCTTTAGTCTTGTTTTGAACAGTTCAATTGTAGACGACTCCTTTATGTGATGAGGTAAAGCGTTCCTCAGGCGAGGCACAGCAGCTGCAAAAGCCCTGTCCCCCTTAGTTTTACACTTGGTACGAGGGACAAAAAGAGACAGCTGACCAGAAGATCTAAACACTCTAGATGGCTGATGTAAAACACAAAGTTCAGATAAATAGGCAGAAGCAAGCCCATGTAAAGATTTAAAAACTAGCAGCAAGATTTTAAAATCAATTCGAAAACTGACAGGCAGCCAGTGTAAAGAAGCTAATATTGGAGAAACAGAGTCATACTTTCTTGCCCCAACCAGAAAGCGAGCGACAGCATTTTGGACCAACTATAACCTGTGTATCAGGGATTTATTAATCCCAGAATACAGCGAGTTGTAGTAATCAAAGCGAGAAAAAATAAATGTATGAGTAGCTATCTCAAGATCCCTAGAAGATAAAAAAGGCTTTATCTTACCTAATAGACGAAGTTGGAAAAAGCAACTCTTGACTACAGAATTTACTTGTTTCTCAAAAGAGAGGTTACTATCAAAGGTAACACCAAGATTGCGGACTTGAGGTTTGGAAAAGACAGAGAAAGAGCCGAGAAGTCCAAGACCAATTTGGGCTGATGGACCCACTATAAGCACCTCCGTTTTATTTTGATTTAGATCAAGAAAATTATTAGCCATCCAGGATCTTAGTTCAGACAGACAGTTGTAGAGTTGATTTGTTGTAGAGTTGCAGACAGGAATATAAATCTGAGTATCATCAGCATAGCAGTGAAAAGAAATGTTAAATTTCCTAAAAATAGCTCCAATAAGGTGAAGGTATATGGAGAATAAAATAGGACCCAAAATGGATCCCTGAGGAACACCATATTTAAGAGGAGCAGTAGAAGAAGAAGATGAATTAAAAGTCACTGAAAGTGTCTACCAGTTAAATATGACCTGAACCAGTTAAGAGCAGCCCCTTTAAGCCCAACAAGGTGTTCAAGCTGCAATAGCAATATCCATCCATCCATTATCCAACCCGCTGAATCCAAACACAGGGTCACAGGGGTCCGCTGGAGCCAATCCCAGCCAACACAGGGCACTGTTGGGATAAACTGAAACATAAAAACAAAGTTAAAACATAGACTAGAGAGACGAGCAGACAGCCAGCCACACCAGTCGGCGCCATCTTTAGAAAATTCCAGTTTCCGTATTACATCTTGCCTGCAGAAGGGGTCTGAGTTGCCTCGAAAGCTTGCATATTGTAATCTACTTAGCCAATAAAGGTGTCATTTTGCTTGACTTCTCACTACATTCATAATGGCTAACATGGTACAACACCCTAGTACTGTATTACATAAACAAATTCTTAACTTTACATGTCGTATACTTTCACAGTACAGAATATTCTTATCATTTAAAAATATTAAAACATAACAAATATTCATTCATCAGTTTGCTGAACCTACTTTTTCCAGTCCAAGGTGTGAGGCCACATTAAGAAGTAATTACTTGTGTATGAGATTTGTAATTTTTATATGCTATATAATTTTCATATCATTTGAACTGCTGAAATGTGGAGTGGTTTGCAGTGATGGCATACTCTGCTGTTACAAGACAACTTACTTTTTCTCATTTTCGCAAAACCATTAGGTTACCATGGTAACTCGGTGCCATATTTGGAGTCGGTGATGTGCAGTTCAGTATCCTCATGATAACATGTTTTCATCATGAGGTCTAAACTGAACACTGGACAATTTCTGAACAATACGTAATGGCAAATTAAACTTTTGCTGATATTCTTAAAAGGAATGCCAGCTAAACCTTTTCACAGGTTTGCAAAACATTTCAAGTTATTTTTTTCTTTTTTCTAATTTTTATTGCTTTTATGAATTACAGTGAGTAAATTACAAGTCAGTCAGACATACAATGCTATTTCTTATTCTAATCAAATCTGACCTCTGCTCCCCTGCCATTCTTCTGGAGAGAAAGAAATCAGAAGATTTAATATGAAGTAATCACTTGAAGATATTGAGGCATCCTAAAGGTTAGCAGAGGTTCAGTATTCTTAATTAATTAAAGACAGCTTATATGTCTGTCAAATTCCAAAGCAGTCTTAATAAGTTCCACATGAAGTTTATTTAGGAGTAATAAATGCACAACCATTTTCAGCCTGAGAACAAGAAATAAAACAGTAAATGACTGTTAGCGAAAAGCGAGTTATCAGTGGACAAAACACATGAAAGTATGACTGTACTACACAAGCAAAGGGAAACTATTGAACATTCTTTCACACACTCCACAGAATACTGTTTTATAACATTGGGTTAATTCTCCTTTCACCATCTACTCTACTGGTGGCTCTGAGGCTAGGGATCTGCCCTGGCAATCGGAAGGTTGCCGGTTCGAATCCCGTAAATGCCAAAAGGGACTCTGCTCTGTTGGGCCCTTAAGCAAGGCCCTTAACCTGCAATTGCTAAGCGCTTTGAGTAGTGAGAAAAGCGCTATATAAATGCAAAAAAAAAAAAAATATTATTTTATTTAACGCCAAGCTCGAAAACATTTTTCTATGCTTTACACCTTACTTATATGTCTTATAGCTATTTTAACTATTGTTAAAACTCACCACCTGCATTACATTTGAGTTGTTGCTTTTTAAAAGCACAGCCTAGAAGTATAGTATGGTGCTGAAGGGATCCACACAGCCATTGCAGCAAACAGGGACTGAGAGAGAAGAGGCCTCAACACAGTGCATGTGAGCTGTAAAGCAATGATGTATCAAGTGAAAGATGGGGAGCATTTAGTAAGGAGCATAATAATAAAAAGGCTTATTATGCAAAGCTACAAATAAACAGCTTCATTCTGAACAGTGAAAGGGCTAAAAAGTGATTACAATGTATTCCTAACTATTGTTACCACAAATCTGAATAATCTTATGGTACAGTTTCTGAATGAGGTGGTGGTTTGTTGGTGACAGGCTTCATACTAAAGTTATTTTACATCACAAATGCTAGGAATATGTAGCAATTGAAATGCAGTTTCTGCTGAGTGCATATCTTTTCACACTGTCAATGCCTGCTAGAAAAAAAAGTGTCAGCAGTTCCCCTATCATCCTAAAGTACAACATTCTAAAATCTGTTCAGTCAATACAAATGATTTTTTAATACTGATCCAATAAAATTGGAGTTTTAAACTACAGAGGGTTAATGCAATTTTTAAGAAAGTGACCTAATCTTCAGGACTAATAAAGCAATACCAGTGCATGCTTTATTATGTTGAGTTGTTTTGCCATTGTGAAAAAAGGATTATTAGACAATGAGCTAAAACAATGAAAGCTGGACTTGCAGGTAATATTTATCCCCAAAGTACAAAGACAAATATTTTTTTTTGTTTGTTTCTTACAATGAACAAGAAAAGAAACAGCACTTTCCTACAAAGTGGTTATAATACAAGAAATTCGTATTAGACTTCAAATTACAAACAATAACTGAGTAAGCATTAACTAGTAAGCACTCTCAGTGGTCCTTGAAGGAACAGTGGTGCATCATTTTTTAAAAGTTGAGTTAGCCCTACTAATATTAATTATTTACAAATGTTGTGGTGAGCTTCATACATTATTAATTGAAATTCATTCCGTACTGCAAGATTTAGATTACATTGCATGTATTTAGTACCTGCTACTCCTGATCTGTGACTGCCTACCTGCAGTCTTTTTTTAATTTATTCTCGCCCAAAACTACATGGCTATCCATGTGAATCTTGCAGAGGAAACCACACTGAACTAGGGGCCAATCCAATCTTCTCTCAGGACTCACAGCAAGGATGCTGCATGTGCATACATTTTTACATAGTCTTCAGGTGCAAGTATAATTTTTTTTACATGGTTTTTATCTTAAGCCTGAGACTATAACGTAAGTTAGATTGAAATAGAAAGTTCACCTGTTTTGAAAAAGTATAAAACTGTCTGGACATGAAAAATTAATGTTCACAAGTCTCTAGTCATATCTCATCAATTTGGGAGGCACTGAAACTATCAGTATTTAAGGGTTTGCATTTTACTAACCAATCTGCTGTGCCACTATGTTTTCAGAAACTCTTTTCACATTGCCAGTTTAACGTCATCATACTAAACAATCCAAAATGTCAGTTATTATTATAAAACAACTGAATGGTAGTTTTAAATTTCAAATAATTTTATTATACTTTTCAGAGTTACAAATAAGAGGACATTTTAGACTCGGAAGTCACAAGCTACCAATCTATGCGCTGCTGTAGTAGTACAGACTTCATTTGCGTCTTCATTTCTATTATAATTGCTTTCAAATCTAACTCCATTCACGCTACACTTTGTGATAGTCAGCCAACCTCGTTTAAACTGTAGACAATGTGGGGGTTTTAATTAAATCATCCACTTTTCTACTTAAATATACACTGCTTTCTCTATAATGTATAAATCAAATTGAAGCCCAGGTCAAGGTAGACATTTTCACACACCAGATAAAAAGTGAGTTTCAAATTACGTTGAAGAAAGCTTGGACACTCTCATTCTCATAAAAAATGCATAGAATTGTTTCTTAGAGAATTAGCCCGCATATCTGTTTTTAAGGTTTTACAAAATTTTCTCAACATTTATTTCTAAAATGATAGAAGTGCATGCCCACATAGTACTTTAAGAAGAAAGTTGCATTATATAGCTACTGGACCCAGTGCTGCTGTTATTTAAGCTGGTGAAAATGAAAACTGCAACATCATGAAGGCATTATCTGGACTCTACTACATTTGTATAAAATAAATAATGATATACACAGGTTTTGTTGCAAAGATGTCTATATGAAATACTTTACAGTTGTCTTTAGTTAAATTGCATGGTTAAACTTGGATCAATGAAGGTCTGGATGCTTTTCTGTCAGATCCTTTGCCTGTTCAGTGTGCCTGGTGAGCTGAGCCAAAGTTGTGTCAGGGCATAAAGCAGAATTGAGGTATCTAATATGTCTTTGATACTGTTCAGTTTGCGAGACCTGGGCTGCCACTCCCTGGATGAGATGTTTTTAAGAACTTCATGAGTAGTGCCTGCAGATTGTTGTCAACCATTATTGTACTGGATAGGGAGGACAGAAGGATTCATCAAGCTGCATGTACTGCTAAGCCTTCACTGTCCCTTCAATAATAATCAACTGGGATCTACTGGTACGTACTGTACTATAGCTCTTCACACCAAAATGCCAGACATTGGTAATGTAATGTAATGTAAGCCTATCTCAGAAAGAGATGTACGTCCAGGCATTCTCTAAACTCATTGTCCCCTATAACTCTACCAGAAGGTATTCATCACTGGAGACAAATTAGCACCACAGTGATACCCAAAGAGGCCTTTCTTAACACTAGACAAGTCTTGTTGAGGTGTCAGAGAGAGACTTTACATTGAAACTTGAATGTGCACACTGATTATGACTGTTCTGTTTTGTGACACTTAAATTTAGTCTAGAAACGATTTGTTCAGTTGTTGGCCTATCATTTCTATCCTGTGTGAGTAGATGGTCTTAGTCATCATCCTAGATTGTTCTGACCCAGTGTTTTGGGCAAGTAGCTCCTCAGTTTGCAACTTTTACCATACATGATGTACAATGTAAGAGTTCTATCAATTCAGCTCTGCAATATCTTGGATAGACATGACCCCTCATGAATGCCAGTGATTCAACTGCTATCAAAGATTGACAGATCTTGAACTAGTTACTTTTGTTTGCGGTTTGCATAGAACTTTTGGTATCTGAAGTTATTTTTTCATAATCATGGTATACATTGATTTGAAAAGGGATATTGTGCTATTAAGTTAAGCACTTTTTATAAATAAAAGAAAATACTATACTTGTTCTTGTGGTTAAAAATGGGGTGTAAGGGGCACCAGTCTAAATATAAAAGCAAAAGCCTTACAAATTACCAAATGTGTCCATTTTCAAATCAAGCATATTCCTGAGTACTTTATTAAACTTAAAACAGGACAAACTGGTGCTGGCCTTTTAAGCATTTACTAAAATGTGCATAATTCATGCCAGATTCAGACAGTGGATAAAATGCCTTCATACTGCTGCAAATTTTTGTTTTACTTAGGAAACTAAAAGAAATATGAACACTTCGGAAGTTTTGAGAATTTCCCTGTGTAGTTTTTATGAGTTACTTTGTTTCCTTCAGTAACCATTATTAAAATATAAGCTTAAAATTGTCCTCTCTTATATGAAGAGCTTTCCACTTCATATGAACCATGTACTTAATTAACAAACACTTAATTAAACAATTTGAGAACACTTTTGTGGTGAGTCTCCAGACTTGCTATGCAAAAACACTATAACATTTTTCCTTTTTCTTAATAGAATTGCACTAAGCCTAGAAAAGAACATTTTCAGGTCATGCTTGTTTTTTTGTTTTTTTTTTACATTAATGGTAATAAAAAATGATTTTTAAGCAATAAATATGTTTTTTTGGAAGTAAGTTTAATGTAATAAAATATGGTGCTTTGTCTAATTATTTAAGCATATATTTATCAGCAAATAGATCAAACACTTGTCCTTTGTCCCAGTGTTGTGGCTTTCTGTATTTGTTCATACATGTTTTTATTTATTTTGTCGATGTGATATATATATTAATCAGGGTATTATTTAAGCTTATTTTCAATTTGCTATGCATTTCAGTTTGCAGTGAATGGTGGCAATGCTTTTCCAGATTTTTCAATTAAACCTTTCTTTTTTCACTATGCCGTGTCATGAGAACTCATTAGATTGTCTTGTCTGATTCCTGTTTGCAATGAAGTAATGTCTCATAGTTGCTGTTAGGGTGACGAGACATTAGCTATAAATCTTGTTTTACCTTTTCATTTCATTGACAACAAAATTAATGGACAATCTTTACAAATAAGTGTCCATGCTGAGGATACCATGGACATTAAGAAGGTATAAATTGATGATAAAATGGTAAACCATACCCTGAAATTTTTGACTTTGAAAAGACATTAGAATTAAATTCCTAGCTTGAGTGTCTAAATCTTGTCATCAAACATCAAAATGAACCCCTGAACCATTGCATTCTTCATCAACAGCAGATTTTCATACCTTATATGCACTGTGGAAACTGATGCCAAATATTGGTTAGCACCAACTCAACTCAATTGATTCCTAAAACCCCCTGATAAAAAAAAAGAAATTTTAAAATTGATAATGGGATAGAATGAGTACAGCTCATAAAATCCACACATACAACAATCGCAAGATTCTAAAGCAAGACTTCCCAAAGTGGTTGATATCGACCCCCTGGGGTCGATTTGAACTTTCTAGGGGTCGATAGTTTCAATAAAAAAATTTGGGGGTCGATGACAGAAAAAATAGACCCCCTTACTACTGCTTATTTGTTTGTGTTTGTTACTTCAAAATATCTATGATTCCAATAGGTACCTAATTAAGAAGTAAAATAATTAAAAAAAAACACTTTTCTGATAAAAACACATTACATACCAAACTTGCGAGCGAAAAGGTAAAATGTTTCATTAAAAGAGTCGCACGTAAGAATGCATGAAAATACATTTAGCACAAACATGTCTGAGCATTGTCTTATCGAATGTATCAAAGCAAGTGCGGACATGAAAAAACGTTGCAAGTCACTTCATTTTTATAGTTAATATAGTGATTTCAATACAGTATTTGTACTTATTTTGAATTTACATATTTATTTCATAAATGTCAAAAATGTAAAAAAACTCTGCTCGTATTTTTTTTCTTTAATCTTCGTTAGTGCAGGTTTCGATATTAAATGTTGCACACGATAATGCCATATTCATTAGTCATTTTATCTTTATCAATCATTAATTATAAGTGATTAAAATGAAAAGTTTGAAATCTAGTGAAATATTTAATATTGAGTACTGTACAAATTTATTAATTTGAGTAAGTAAAGTAAATGACCAGGGGGTCGACGGTTTTAAAAGTTTTTGGTAAAGGGGTCTGCGGCTGAAAAAAGTTTGGGAACTCTTGTTCTAAAGCATCAAATATAATGTAGTAGTGGTAGGATTCATTAGTTATCTTTAGAGATAGCCCACAAGTCAGCCTAGTGAGGCCGTAATTGTTGGTCTTAATACTTTAATAGTTGGTCTTTTTGTGAGGAGAGTTACCAAGGAGTGTGTATAATATGATCCACAGATTTGACTAGAAATTACAAATAGTTGGTTTAACAATTATTAACTGGCCACCATCTCAAAATTCTAGCATGAGAAAGAACTAGCATTCTCTAACATGCTAGCAGGCATGGTCTTTTCCAAATATGCTAATATTTTCAGTTTTGTGGCAGTGAAGAACTGCAGTGTCATTTCAAATAAATGATGAACAGGTCACCCATATTAACAATAATTGTGGCTTAAAGAAAAGAGGCTTGTTCTGTGATATGCAGTCAGCCTCAAATTCCTATTGCCACTAGACAACATTACCTCTTGACATCTTCTTGGGAGCATTTTGCTCGCAATTGCGGGTTATGTATGCAAGACTTGAGTCCACCATTTCAACGTGTTCCAGACCCCTGGTAAACATAATTGACTCCCTTCTCATGATACCTGCAGAGGATACCATTCTCTAACTCTACCACAATACACATTCGTCCAATATTCCCCTTCCTGTTGCCAGTCCAGTTAGAAAGACAGCCAGCTGTTCAGCATACAACGTAATTTTTCCAATTGACAATTGCCCAGGCAATGTTATTTTGGTTTTCAAGTTTGAGAAGGTGTTTTTTTATTTTATTTTAGCAGAGTCACTTCAGATATTCTTGGCCTTGTTTAATAATTCAGGAATATGGTTAGTGATTAAAAAAAAAGGTGAAAATTAGTTTAGAACAAACAAGCTTACAGTTATATATATATATATATATACAGTAATCCCTCCTCCATCGCGGGGGTTGCATTCCAGAGCCACCCGCGAAATAGGAAAATCCGCGAAGTAGAAACCATATGTTTATATGGTTATTTTTAGAATGTCATGCTTGGGTCACAGATTTGCGCAGAAACACAGGAGGTTGTAGAGAGACAGGAACGTTATTCAAACACTGCAAACAAACATTTGTCTCTTTTTCAAAAGTTTAAACTGTGCTCCATGACAAGACAGAGATGACAGTTCTGTCTCACAATTAAAAGAATGCAAACATATCTTCCTTTTCAAAGGAGTGCAAAGCAAGCAGTCAAAAAAAAAAATCAATAGGGCTTTTTGGCTTTTAAGTATGCGAAGCACCGCCGGTACAAAGCTGTTGAAGGCGGCAGCTCACACCCCCTCTGTCAGGAGCAGGAAGAGACAGAGAGAGAGCCACAGAAAAACAAAGTCAAAAATCAATACGTGCCCTTTGAGCTTTTAAGTATGCGAAGCACTGTGCAGCATGTCCTTCAGGAAGCAGCTGCACACAGCCCCCCTGCTCACACCCCCCTACGTCAGCGCAAGAGAGAGAGAGAGAGAAAGTAAGTTGGGTAGCTTCTCAGCCATCTGCCAATAGCGTCCCTTGTATGAAATCAACTGGGCAAACCAACTGAGGAAGCATGTGCCAGAAATTAAAAGACCCATTGTCCGCAGAAACCCGCGAAGCAGCGAAAAATCCGCAATATATATTTAAATATGCTTACATATAAAATCCGCGATGGAGTGAAGCCGCGAAAGGCGAAGCGCGATATAGCGAGGGATCACTATATATATATATATATATATATATATATATATATATATATATATATATATTGGTTTGGCTTTTTTGCCTATAATTATGATTAACATTGCTAGAAGAACCTTAAGAACTTTAGAAGAGAGTGACTTCTTGAAGAAGGATAAGCTTGTTTTATGAAGACTGGATTCTCAGGTGACATCAGCAATGGACTGTCAAGAAAGGACCTCATCATCAAAGGATGACTATGCTTGGGAGTGCATATTACTTTGCTGAAGTATTACTTTGAGGTGAAATAGATAAGCAGCTCTGACATTTTAGTGAATTTCCCATTGGGATTAATAAAGTATCTATCTATCTATCTATCTATCTAATTAATTTAATCTCTTACTTTAACAGGCAGTTCCAACGAGTGTAGACCCCTGAGACCTCTAGAGAAAGTTATCATGGTCAAATTGCATTGCAGTCTTACACATTATGTTACCAAGAGCACAACCAGCAGACTACCAAAGAAATCCAAAAAAAAAACCAAAACAGTACAGCCAATGAGAATGAAGACAACCATCACTTTGTCCAACCACAAAAGATGAGTGAAAGTTTTACATACACCAAACTGATTTATAGGCCTGAACGGTTGGTTCCACTTGAACATGGGCAGTGAATCTCTCAAGTGTTGCACAACACACAATTCAGTCCCTCCACCTTCACTCCTCCTCAGGCTTTGTCCTCTTCCTCACGACTCTTGCCCCCGAATGGTGGGGGCTGGCCCCTTTTTATAAGGCACCCGAAGGACCCCAGGTGCCTAACAAGCTTCTTCTGGCCACACTTCCTGGTGTGGCAGAAGTGTGGCCAAATAAGGCCCTGGAAAGATCCATATGCCTCCTGGCAATGGCCACGTGTTCCAACAGGGTTGAGGCCCTGTGGCCCTGCTGTAAACCAGGGGGGCTGCCCTTTGCCAGCCCAGAAGAGAAACTGTCCTGAAAACAGTCCTTCCACACTCTGGGTGTCCTGGCTGGGTAAGGATACAATATATATATATATAATATATTATTTATAATGATTATGATAAGTCATTTTTTCAAAGAAGTTTCTCCAGTGTATAGGCCTACATGAGACTGTTTTGTTTTTTTTTTCAATATAAAGGTTTCATCTCACCTGCTTTAACGCTTCAGTACAAAGATTATGTCTTGCTTTGTGAAATATTAAATCGGCTCTTACAAGACTGGTAGGTTTTTAGCTGGAATACGTGCTTATTATTGTTAATGAAGTGAGGTATACAGTTAATTCATTAAAATGCTTTTTCAAAAACAGTTATTATGTGGTGAAATATCCTGACTAAAATCCACAAATGTATTTTTTTTATATTTAAGTCATGTGTCATTTTTCTGTTTGTTGTAAATGTCATCTGAGATTGTTCTTTTGCAGGGATGCAAGAGTGAGATGGTTTACTTACAGCTTATTGTATGCTAAAACTTAAAACAAATGTCACAGCAACCGAATGCAATTTGAATAGTGACTATTGTTAGGGACAGTTTTTAGCTGCCTTTGGTAGTGTACTCCTCTCACTAACCCAGCTACAGCTTTTAGTATGTCCTTCTGTCTTCATTCTTATTGGTTGTAGTGTGCAGAGACCACCCAAAATATTAAGCTGTAGCTTAAAAACAGAGTTTAATATTTATGTAACTAGATGAAAAAAATAAATGCTTTAATTATTTTGATCTCGGCATCTTCTTCCTCTTTGAGATACTATGCTCCACACTGTAATGAATTAAGATGAATGCCACTCCATGAGAAGGCAGGTCTCTGCTTCAGTCCACATGCACAGATACGTACAGCCATAAGTAGCTGACAAAAATTCTAGTCATTCTAACAGTGTTCCTAACACATATAGTCAAACGAGTGAAAGACTGATATGTTTGTACATGGTTGTTTTGGCTAACCAACTAGCAACAGAGCATACATGAAAGTTAAATTCATATGCATATCAGGTAGTTAGGAGGCAAGATCTTTCACATTCTGGAGTTTTGGAACAATAAGTTAGATAAAACGGAGATGAAAAGCCAACATTAAAAAAAATATATAGTATACAGGGGGTCCTCGGGTTACAACACAGTTCCATTTCTACAATAGTTATGTAACCTGAATTTTGATGTAAGTCGAAACACACCCCTAGCCTAAGTAACTTACCTATGCAAACACATTTGCAAAATCATAATCTAGAACATAAACACACAACTAAGCCACAGAAAAAGGAAAAGGACATAAATATACTGCACACTGTACTGTAGTAACAAAAAAATGAGTGTAAAAAAAAATCCTTACCTTTATTCCTTCTCACGTCTCAGTTTTTTTAAGTTTTTATGGGAGTGAGCGTTATAAACTCGAAACGTCGTATGTCGAGACATTGTAACCCCAGGACCTCCGTACTGTATATTTTATCCATCCATCCATCCATTTTCCAACCCGCTGAATCCAAACACAGGGTCACGGGGGTCTGCAGGAACCAATCCTGGGCAGGGTGCCAACCCACCACAGACTGTATATTTTAATTTTATTAAATTTTTATTTTATTTAATTATTTATTTAATTTTATTTCTATCAAAAAATGTAATGAAAAAATTATTTTTATTTTGTTCTTGTTTTAGTTGACTAATACAATGCTGTGAAAAAATATTTGCCTCCTTCCTGATATCCTCTTATTTTTGTATATTGTCACAAAAAATAATGTTAGATAAAGTAAACCAGGGTAATACATGTAACACCATTTCTAAAGTACTACTTAATATATTTTAAAAATAAAGTTACCCAACACCTGTATAGCCTGTGTGAAAATGTTGCCTCCTTAGTTCTCACTCAAACAACTGACCAAAGTTATGTGATGATTAGACTCAATAACTAAACACAGCCTGATGAATTGGTAACAAACCTCACCATAAATTGAGCCTTAGCATGAAAGTGAAGAGATCATCAAAAGGTTTCTAGGAGAATACCATGCCTTGATCAAAAAAAAAATCCAGTAGAAATGAAAAAATTTTTTTTTGAAACTTAACAATCAGGAAAGAATCACAATGCCATTTCTAAAGTTCCTGGACTCCATCACACTACAGTGAGAGCCATTGTCTCCAAATGGAGAACATTTGGAACTGTGGTGATTCTTCTCTGGAATGGCTTGCCCTCCAAAATTACCAAGGGAACAACAGTGATTCATTCAAAAACGCACAAATAACCCCTGAACAACATCTGAAGAAGTACAGGCCTCGATAGATAGATAGATAGATAGATAGATAGATAGATAGATAGATAGATAGATAGATAGATAGATAGATAGATAGATAGATAGATAGATAGATAGATAGATAGATAGATACTTTATTATTATTATTAGATACTTTATTAGATACTTTATTAATCCCAAGGGGAAATTCACAAGTAGCCTCAGATAAGGTCATTGCTCATGACTCCACAAGAAGAATGAGACTGGGGGAAAATGGGACTCGTGACAGTAGTAGTCCAAGAGTAGTATCAGTGCTCGCCTCGCATTTGAAAGGAAACATCTGTATGATCCCCAAGCCTATTAGAATTATTTTCTTTGGACAGATGAGTCAAAAGTAGAACTCTTTGGATTACACAGATCCCACAATGTCTGGCATGAAAGCTAACGCAGTGTTTTGACACTTCACCAAAAATGGCCAGAAGGACTTGGAAGTTTTGCATGCCAACCACATCAGCCAATCTCAGGGATTCACCTCCTAATAGGATATGAGGGGTCAAAGTTGCTCCTTTTCACAAAACCTTGAAAAATGGGGATTGGTAATATAGGTGTGTGGAGTGTTGTTTTATGCAATTTTGAGGTTGTTAATTACGAATATCACAATTTCTTTGATATTTTACTCTTGGTTCTAGCCCTCTAAGAAGGTTAAAAATGACACATTTCAAACATAAGCATGTGGGATATCATTTTAATACTACTTTAAGGTCAGTAATTATGAATATGATGTTAATGTTGATTTTTGATCCTTTACTAGGGATCTAGACCTGTATGGACCTCTAGGTAAAAAATGACACATTTCAATTACAATTGAAAATATTTAAACTAAGCATTTAAATTGATGCACACATTTTAATATTTCAGATATTTCATGTAACTATTCTTGTTTATTTTGTACTTCTCTATCATGAAGTAAGTCATTACACTTATTATGAAGACCCAGAATTAGGGTGACTTATGCTAATTCATACATTTTTTTAATTATTTTTTTTAAAACACAATTACAATTGAAAATATTTAGACTAAGCATTTAAATTGATGCGGCACAGTGGCGCAGTGGGTAGCGCTGCTGCCTTGCAGTTGGGAGACCTGGGGACCTGAGTTCGCTTCCCGGGTCCTCCCACAGTCCAAAGACATGCAGGTTAGGTGGATTGGTGATTCTAAATTGGCCCTAGTGTGTGCTTGGTGTGTTTGTGTGTGTCCTGTGGTGGGTTGGCACCCTGCCCGGGATTGGTTCCTGCCTTTTGCCCTGTGTTGGCTGGGATTGGCTCCAGCAGACCCCCGTGACCCTGTGTTCAGATTCAGCGGGTTGGATAATGGATGGATGGATGGATTTAAATTGATGCACACATTTTAATATTTCAGATATTTCATGTAACTATTCTTGTTTATTTTGTACTTCTCTGTCATGAAGTAAATCATTACACTTATTATGAACACCCAGAATTAGGGTGACTTATGCTAATTCATAAATTTTTTTAAATTATTTTTTTTAAAACACACTAATGTTCAATTCTGTCAGAGAATTTTTGGTACTGTACC
The DNA here is from genome assembly GCF_900747795.2 of Erpetoichthys calabaricus. NCBI lineage: Eukaryota > Metazoa > Chordata > Cladistia > Polypteriformes > Polypteridae > Erpetoichthys > Erpetoichthys calabaricus. The sequence continues at coordinate 77,096,639 of NC_041394.2, forward strand.
TTAATAATAAGCCTTTTGGTTTCTTCTGGGTTCAAAATACTATTCAAACTTGAAATTGAGCATCAGAAAATTAATGTAATAATTACAAAAAATTATCAATATTGAATTACTGTATTTGGAAAATATATTGTAGTAACATGTTTTACCAGATGTTTTACCAAAGACTCAGTGATCATGGCAATGAGGATGTTTTTTTCTGTTTCAGTCACCACATCTGTAGCTACATCAATCATTTTGGGAGATACAGAAGCAATGTCAAGAGTAAGTGCTTTTGGCCTTCATTAAGGGGCTTTGGCTAATTGATTTTTTTCTTCTTCTAAAGAATGATGCTTCATCAGTCAGATCATTTCAGACGCAGTTAACTTCTTTGTCATGGCACACATGACCTGTTCTGCTGGCATGCGGTGGCCTTTGCCCTTTTCACTGACATTATATTTGTGTTGCAAATGGTGCTTTATTGCTGAATATGTTATTTTCTATAGTTAAATGTTAAATAACCTGCAATTATACAATCATGTCTTTCTGTTTAGTGAGGGTGTTTTGTGAGAGAGATTTGGGAGCCATAATGCGTTTAATGCTCCAATATTAATTGCTAAAGAAATGCTTATCTAATTTAAAATAACATCTGAGTTATTGATAGTGGTAATCATCACAGTTCACGTGTAGAAACTGCAAAAAATCTATTAAAAAAAGTAAATATTTTGAAGAATTTTAAATTGAACATAATGTATGTAAATGTACCATACCCAATTATAAACATCTGCATAAATCCAACAGGGTCCTACTTGTAATATAATGGTCTTGAAGGAACCTGATTAAGATTTTCATAATTGCAAAGGGAATATTGCCGGTGCCAGCTACTTCTTTAAAATGAGCATAGCATGCAACTTGAAGCTTAATAGCATACTTTATAGGCAAATGGTCTGTTTTTTTGCATTTGCAGACAGAAATCTGCAGGTATAGTAGTGCAATGTAGTTCACTGGGGTCCTTTAAAGCTTCACAGGACTAAAAGAGCAGGAGCAGTAGGCTTAGTAACCCAGTTCTTATTTTCCTATATGTCTCTGCTCGATTAATACACTAATGCCAAGTGTCACCTCTCTTTTTGAACGTGAGATGCATGCTTTGCTTGGCTCATCACTTGTCAATTGTACTTTTTGTAGCCCATTGTTCTTTTTTCTCCTGGTATTCAGTGCAACCAGACCCCTTATCATTAAAATAATATTAAAAAATAATTGGATGTGACTGTCACCTGTCAGTGCTTTGACACTGCAAAGACCATGAGAAAGAAAATGTCTAAACACTGCATGTATATCAACTGACAGTTGAAAATGAAAAACAAATACTTTCAGCGTGTAGATAGTTTGTTTAAAGGTTAGTCTGAATGCCAGCTTTCACTTCCCATTAATTGGTTACAAGAGACGCTGTCTGCTAAAGCCGCTGGGAGCATCTCCTGCAGTGCTGGGCAGTTTCATGAAGTTTTTCTTCACACATCCTACTCCCACAATGAATTTAACAAGATGTACAGATCTGAGATCCCATGCTCCACTTCTTCTTTTCATATGATCTCAGGCACCTGATCTAATGCATTCTGTACATTACATACTTCTCATCATGCTAGATCATTGACTTGATTTCTTGTCTTATTTTTTTATGTTGATTTTGCTGAGCCTCTGGTAGTAGACTTGATTTTGTTTTTCATTCTGGTATCAGATAAAGTAATGTCAAGAAGTATTTGGATAATTTAAGATCAACATGTTTGATTCTTGGCCTCCAATTCAATATTCACCCACTGTTCCAAGGAAAGCCTTGTGCCTTTTGTACGTGTGGAATCATGACCAACCTTTATCTACCATTGCGGGCACCAGTGGAACAACTTTAAAGGTCTCGGTTAAAATGCCTGCTGCTGTTTGCCCCAAATGCTCATATTCTACAGTATAGCGTCCCTGTTCTTGTCCTTAGGCTTTTGCGATCCACATTTGTTGTTAATGTTGGGTTGTTGTTGTTGAAAAACTTCATATTCAAACTCGAAACTCCTTCCGAGTTTTTTTATGCTTATGTCTCAGCTATTGAATTATACCATTAGAATTTATTTGACCTTGTAACATTGTTTTAATTATAGTGCTTTTAAAAAGTATTCACCCCCTTTGAAGTTTTCACTTTTTATTGTTTAGATTAAATCACAATGGATTCAATTTGACTTTTTTGACATTGATCAGCAGAAGAAAGAACTCTTGAATGTCTCTGCAAATAAACTAAATTAACAATACAAAATAACTGATCACTTACTGTAAGTCTTCACTATCTCATTTTAGTAGATGTGGCTGACTGTGGAGGACCAGAGCCAGAAGCTAATGGGGGATCAATGCTTATTTCCCTCAGGGAAGTCACTTAGGTAGTTAAGCAGTTCCACAGTGGCAAGGGCCTGTTGGGGGAAGAGATCCTCCCAGAAATGCTAAAGGCTTTGGACATTGTTGCATTGCATCATGGGTTACATGCCTTTTCAATGAGCAGTGCCCTTGAAATGCAGACCAAGGTTGTGGTCCCCCTTCTAGTGGGACTAGAGGGTGTGCTCCAGTTATCAGGGAATCATACTACTCACCTTACCTGGGAAAGCTTATGCCATGGTAATGGAAAGGAGACTTTGCCCAGTCATGGAAGCTCAGATCCAAGAGGTGCAATGGGGATTCTGTCCATGCTGTTCAACAATGGACCAACTCTTTACCCTTATAAGGATCCTGGAGGGGGCATGGATGTGTGCCCACTTGGTCTACATGTGTTCTGTGGACTTAGGGAAGCCGTCTGACTGTTTTCTTCAAGGGATTCTGTGGGGGTGCTGGGAGAGTATATTCCGGAGCCCTTAATTAGGGCTATTTGGTCCGTAGGGATAACTGTGTCCTTACACTTGGTAAAATGTCTGCATGGTTCTCAGTGGGTGTGGGACTGTGCTTTGTTTCCTGTCCTGTTTATGATTTTTATGGATAGAATATCAAGGCACAGCTGGAGATGAGAGGGTGTCCAGTTCAGTGGCCTTAGAATTGCAAGTGTTCACTTCTTTGGCTCTTCGTAACACTTAGAAAGTATTAGAAAGTGTGGTAGAATGTGACCTACTAGCAGAACTTCACTGTGGAGTGGTCTGTGGTGGCTTAACTGAGACACATTTCTCTTGATATATTACATATTTAGTATAAGACATTAACAGGTAATTTTACCATCATGTCAATATGCCACACTGCACTGAGATGAATAACTGATCTACTGATTTTTTATAAGTATTATTATAAAAGACCCAACGAAGCCTTTGATAACATCTTGTTATATAAGAGTAAATGAGTAATAAATGCATTTTTGCAGTACCTAACCTAAAGTGATACCGAATTGCATTACTGCTTTTTGCTGATAGTGTGCTTCTGCTGGCTTCATTGGACTGTGAACTCCAGCACACATTAGGACTGATTGTGAATGAGTGTGAAGTGTTGAGGATGAGGATCAACACCTCCCAATCAGAGACCATAGTCCTCAGTATGAAAAAGGTGGTTTGTCCTCTCTGAGCAGGAGGCGAGTTACTGCTACAGGTGAAGGAGGTTAAGGATTTTGGAGTGAGGGGAAAAGAGATGATGAGACCAACAAATGGAAGGCAAACACAGGTATATGGTCACTATACTGATCAACAGCTGTAAAGAAGAAGCTGAGCCAGAAGGCAAAGCACTCGATTTACCAGTCGATCTACGTCCCTAACCTCACCTATGGTTATCAGCTTTGGTTAATGACCAAAAGGACAAGATTGCAGGTACAAGCAGCCAAAATGAGCTTTCTCCACAGTATGTCTAGGCTCTCCCTTAGAGATGGAGAGGGAAACACAGACATCTGGGAATGGCTCAGAGTAGAACCAACGACCCTCCATATTGAGATTAGCCAACTGATAGTCCTGGATGCCTCCTGCAGAAGGGTTTACAGCCAAAACCAGCTGGGAGGAAAGCCATGAGAAGACCCTGAGCCAGCCGGGATGATTATATCTTCCAGATGGCATGAGAATGCCTTGAGATTCCATAGTAGGAGTTAAGTGTGGCTGAGGAAAAGGAATGTCTGGACCTCACTGCTTAGACTGTAGCACCTGTGCTCTGGTCTCAGATAAGCAGTGGGAAATGACGTGACATGAAATTAAATGCTATTGACCCTAAGTTTGCCATGTATAAGTGAGAGAGGTGAATTCTGTATGTGTGTGTGTGATATTGACCTGTCATTAAAAAAAAGAAAATTATTTGTATAACTTAACATTTTTGCCGAAAGCACATTCATGCATTTATTAATATTTTCTGACCACTTACTACAATGCAGAGCTGCAAAGAGGTAGAAGAGTGCTGCGTGCAAGGCAGTAACCAACTCTGAGCAGGACACCAGTCTATCAAAGCAGACTGCACCAGTTTAAAGCACTGATTCACCATCTTTGGGATATGGAAGGAAAGTGGAGCACCTGAAGACATGGGGAGAACATGCATACAATACTCAGATAGGCAGCAGATGTGCATTGAGGATCTGCATGGGTACCTTGTAGCGGTCAGGGGCCGCTAAGATTCACACCGTCAAAGATGACGGTGATTTATTTATTTTAATAGAAGAGATCCCAGGAACGTCCCCAGCCTTGGATCGACCCACACACACTCACAACAGAGACAATAAAGCACACTGGGAAAGGCAAACAATTACAAATATAATGACCCAAAATAATTAATGAAAACCGTAATACCACCCCTGACCCCTTCGGCGATATTACATTTAACATATAAACACAAACACCACACAGCAAAGTCCATATAAATCAAACCGGATGAAGATGAAAAGTGACCAAGTTAAGTCCAGCGATCTGTATGTTGAAAGGGAGAAGTCCTACCGGTAGTTACTGATGATGAGGATGAAATCAGGTGGTTGATTCAGGAGCGCTCCACTCTTCCGGAAAACCAATGAATTCAACACAGTTCTCAGTGCACAGGTAGATAGACGATCCAGACCCCAACAAACGAATACAGTCCAGGACACAAAGATTAGAGTTCCAATAACAGCAGGCAGAAACGACAGATAACCGCAACACACACCTCACCAAACAAAACAAACTTTTTCTCCCCCTCCTTTTGCCCTCTGCCCTCCTTTTAACTACCTGTGGCCACCTTTGACCCCAGCAGCCCCAGCAAGGACTGCTGGAAGATGCAGTTCTTATAAAGTAGCACTGCTACAACCTCAATGATTGAGGTGAGATTTCATCAGAGTTGTATTACTTTTGTTATTTGAAACTTTTTGACTGTTGTGGCAGACAGCCAGGTCCCATGCCCGGCAGGGACGCCCCTGCTGCATCTGTCCAAGGGAGCAACCATGGGCAGCTCAATACCTCCCCCGGGACGCTTGGTGGCAGCTTCTCTGGCGGACAGTGATCCTCCAACTTGTCGCATGGCTCCATGGGAGATGGAGTCCTCCACAGCCTGGTTGGGGGCTCGGATGGCCGCTAGGGGGAGCTGCATGGAGTCAGCAGCCCAGCTGGAAGAATCTTCCAGAAGTGCAATTAGGTCCAGGTGGTCAAGCACCTGGAACGCTTCCGGGTGGGATATTAAAGGGCCAGCCACCACTAATCAGGAGCGAGAGTCGGGAGGATGAGGACTAAGCCTGAGGAGGAGTGGTGGTAAAGGAGAGAGGATTGTTGGTGTTTGTTGAGTGCTTAATGGACTGTGTATTGCCTGTGGGACACGGGGAAGACGTGCGCCCACGGGTGAAGATAAATAAAACTTGTCTTTGTTTTATACGTGCCTCTGTGTCCATCTGTGTCGGGTCAGGCGCCTATATAGCATCTTGTTACACTGTTTATTTGCACTGGTCATAAAATAAAAATGTGATCAAAAAAAGGCCAACTCATCTGCATAGTAAATTATGAGACTGCAGTGTCCACGCAATCAGTGGAGCATGAGCAAACGCTGTCACATCACATCTTAAGAAATGGGTCACAAGCCTGAAAAATGAGGTTATGTAAATGGTCAAAAATCCAACACTCCAGGATCTGTGTTCATGAAATTATTAACAGGAACTATAGCCTTCAGTATTCTGTATTTTTCTGCCAGGGGCAAACTGACCAGATGTGCCAAGGAGGCCGGAAAAGTCAAACCATTGGTCTGCAACACATGTTTTTGTGCAAAGTGTGGGTGGCTATGCAAACACCTAGATAAGCAGGCAAGACAGAAGCCATGGCAAGCAGGTAAAGAGATGTATTTTATTTAAAGTGCATAATCAATAGGCAATTTCAAAAGACAAGCAAAAGATCAAAAACCGGCAGGTAGAAGACATAGAGCCCAAAGAATAGGTGAAATGTCATGTACAGATATTCAGACAAAAACAGGTAAAAGTACCTAACTGGGCACAAAATAAAAAGTGAGTCACATCTGAACATGAAACCACAACCTGATCACTGTTGCACAGCAAAAGGGACTAATAGAGGTTATGGGTGGTATGAGCCCCAGCCACAATCTGACAATATGAACATTAAATAAAGACAGGCCAGTCACCAGATTAGATATACACAATTATACCCTTAACAGATCTAAACACTTGATTCTCCCAAACTGATATTTAAGTATTTTTATTGCTGATCTGACAGCTTTATCCAAAGTGCCATACAACATCTGAGAGATACAGTTGGTTATAATTTGTTTGTTTTTCCAGTTGGAATGCAGGCAGGTGAAATGACTTCCTCATGGCCACACAAAATAAGTAGCAGGATTTGAGCCCGCAACTTTAGGGTTTGAAGTCCAAAGCCATAACTGCTACACCACACTGTAACCTTCTAAATTATACTGCTGTTACCTTGTCCAAGGTTGACTTCTGTTTGGCACCTAATACAGTTGGCCATTGCAACTCTGAATTGGATTAATCAGGTCTGAAAATGGATGGAGGGATGTGTACTGTCATTAAATTTATATATATGTTCTCCGTGTCAGTCCGGGCCAGCTCCACAGTCCTTTGCTGCTTCCTGGAGCCTCTTCAACCTGAAACCGTCGATAGTCATGAACTGAGGTGAGCCTGGCAAATGAGGACATACACTTACAGCAAGGGGTAGGTGTAAAAGTGCTTTTATTAAAATTACTAACAATCAGTGTTTAAGGAGTGCTGTGAATCTTTTCATAAATAAAATAATAATCCGTAAAAAAAAACACAGTGCCCACAAGGACGTTAAAAATGCAATAAATAATTCCATAAAAATCAGGTTTAAAAATCATGGCAGGAAACTGTTCTTTAAAAACGCAAAAACCCTGGTGCAATCTTTTAAAAGCCGACGAGCCTCACTTCTCCAACTCCTGCTGCCACTTTTTAGCTTTACACGTGAGCCTACTTGAACAATGTGTCACTCCAGCAACCTAAAGACGCTAAGCTGGAGTGACCCTCTTCGGCTCCTTGGAACACCTGCCATACGCTCCACCTCAGGACTCTTTACCTGGCTGCCTGTCTCCCCTCTTTGCTGGCTTTTCACAATCTTGCTGTCTCTGTCATTCCTTCCTTCTTTCCATCCCCTTAAACTTCATTCTCTTTCTGTCTCGTCTTTTTATATCTTTCTCTCTGCCGTACAGGCTCCTTTATTCAGTCTAATCGGGTGGAGATGTGACCTGCCACCCACTCCAAGGTGTGAATGAGGCACCCAAGTGATCCGCTCATATTTGCACGAGTGCGCGATCAGCCAAACACTGCAGTCAACCCCAGAGCAACACCATCATTCTCCCACCTGCAGCCGTTCTGAACCTGCATGCTCTTGGGACTCGATTATTAATTTGCAAACATATTATATGCCACAAACCACTTATCATATACTCATCCCCATCTTTTAAATTCAGCCAGGTTCATGCTGTAAGAGCCATTTGCTAGTTACTTAAGTTATATAAACGTTTTACTAAATATTAGTGCATAATTTATGGGAGGTTCCTATAACCCCCGTAAGTTGAATTAAATTGGAATATTCTAACTATTTCTAGCTTATTTGACTAAACATTATTCTCAGTTAGTGATCAGCCTTGCCATGTGTAAGGCGTAGAGGGCACGTGGTTTTAAACCGTGCCTTGCATGCCTTTTGAGCCTTGCGTGCCTTGTATGCGTGTTTTGTGTGGCAAGTAACATGAAAGACAAAGCACTTAACTGTATGTGCTGTGCCGTACATTTAAAGCATACAGAAGAAGAAGCAAAGAATTTTTAAGTATAGAAACAACTAAACTTTTACAAGAAAAGCTAAGTTTAGAGAAGATACATCCATCCATCCATTTTCCAACCCGCTGAATCCGAACACAGGGTCACGGGGGTCTGCTGGAGCCAATCCCAGCCAACACAGGGCACAAGGCAGGAACCAATCCCGGGCAGGGTGCCAACCCACCGCAGAGAAGATACATTTTTTCTCATTTTTTTGTCTTTTATTGTACATGTGTAAAATCTTTTTTCTTTATTCTTGTGTGGATTGTTTGCTTTGAATTTTCACTAAATATTTTAAAACAAACTTTTGGACTGAAAGATTTCTTTTGGCATGCATTTTACCTGTGCTTGAACTCGCCTTACACTCCTGCGTCTATATACAGTATGCCATCACAAGAATCTTCACTTATAATGGATAACTTGAAATGCAATGGGTGAAAGACAGGATAGGGGCTAAAAGGGCACTGAAAATTTTAAGGATCTGTCAAGAACAAAACAAAACATAAAATAGTGAAATTTAGGGGACACTTTCCATATGACAGTGTATGCCGTACCACTGCAGGAGGTGCTCTAGAAGATTCTTTAAGCATGTCAGACAATGAGAGGGAAGGCATGAAGGACTGGATAAAGTTCAAGGAGATTTTTCCAAGTCCACACATGGCAGAAGAGGTATTTAATGATGGACAGGAGAATTCAGGTTTAACACACAGCTTCATTTTTGATATACTTTGTTAATCCTTTGATTATCTTTTCTCATGACCTTTGGGGGTCAGTGCACAAGGTCAGCCATTATATAGTGCTCATGGAGCAATTGTCAGGTTAACAGCTTTGCTCAAGGGCCCAATGGAGTAAGATCCCTTCTGGCATTTAACAGAATTTGAACCAACAACCTTTCTGATACCAACACAGATCCTTTTTTGCAAGAAGAGAAGAAGAGAAACGTGACCAGATAGATAAGATAGAATGTAGAACTTTCCTGGGTAGTGAACCCTGAACTAAAACCAATAAATCAATTAAAAATAGAAGAATCATACTTACTTGTACTCAGTGGCACTGACTAACCTTTGCTCACTTGTACATCTCTGGCATCTCTAAGGCAGCATCTTACACTACACTGGTATAAATTTCAAGCTAGGTCACCTCTGATGTACTGTGCTCAACATTACATTGTGTGTTTCCTAGTTACCATCTTGGTGTTTACCTCTTTCTTCACAAGTTCACATTGGTATCTACTCCAAAAATCTGAAGCCTGCTGTATTCTGTGTGGAGTTTTCATGTGTGTTTAGGCTTTGACCTGGAGCTCCGGTTTTCTTGCCCTTGTACCTGGTTTGACAATCTGTGAGTGAGAGTCTCCTGTCGGCCCTAGTTCCTGCCTTGTTCTTTCCCCGTGACACTAAATAAAGAAAAAGCCTGCAACCAAAAATTGATTTTAACATTCCTTCCCCACTCCACATCCTGAGATTTAAAAAAAAGAAGTTACAAAATCTAAGAGATTTTGTCCTTTATTGAAAGTCTTTGTGGAGAAGAAATATAGATGGGCTCCGCTTTAAAAATATGTGACTAATAGAACAAAAATTGAATATGCCAATCATCTACCTAAATTCAATTGTAAATTAATTTATGTGAATTCCATTAGGAATTCTTCCATTTTTATGCTTTATTTGCTTTGCAATGGTAAATTCTTTTAAAACTAGTAAAGCACTGCACTTTTTTTATAAAAATGGCCAATATAATTGTTACTGTTGTGCTTTGTCTTGGTAGAGTGATATATTACTCTACTTTCCCCTTTTGTATTATTAATATGTAGCCTTTGTCAGAATGCCTCAAATCTCCCAGACTTACCACTGCTCCTAAGGTATTGTACCATATAACTTCTCGCTACCTCCCCTTCTACATGTATCACCTCAAGCAATTAGATGTAGTAAAAGACAAGCAGGAGTTAAGTTACAGTTTAAACAATGCATCATTGATGATATTCATAAATAATAACAATATGCAAAGTACATTTGAATACTGGCAACCATACAACCTGATAAATGGTGATGTGCAGTTTCAGGTGGCACATAGACTTGTTAGTTACTTAAAATGTCTCTAGTTAAGGCATCGTTTTGTGGTCAGCTTTCTTCAGAACAGGCCACATGCCTGTCTCAATATGGCTGCCGAGCTGTGCTCTTCATTGTGTTGTCCTTTTCAGTTCATGGTGTGTGATGGTCTTTCATTAGTTGGTAAGAGCGAGAGAGGGTGAGGTAAAGCAAGCAAATTTACAAGTTTTCTGTCCAACGCCTACAGCCAATAGGGCGTTGTGGTACTTAAAGGCTTCTGAAACAAGCCAGTTCCAAAAAGCCATACTTCAGACCAATGAGGGGATAGGATAGAACACCTTCACACCTGCCCTCCAAACCATATGTTAAGGTAAAGCTTAGCAGTTAGGCAGCCTGGCTTTCCTGTGGGGGTTGACTGAGAGACTAAAGCAGAGAAATATTAGCCAGACCTGTTTCAGGCACTTCCCCCAACCCTGTCGTAAAATTCACATGCCTGACTTAGTCCTTGGGGTTAGTAAACATGAATGCTTCTCACTAATGTAACACTAGTATTACATTGATTTATCTAAGTTACAAATAAAAGACATACAAAATATTTATCAACTTGTATGCAAAATTTCACATCACAACATGTTAGAAGAATGAAGAAGTGATAGGCTGTGTGAATTACCAAAAGTGTACATGTTGACACCCTTAACAAAATGTGGTAACATTTTTAAAAGTAGAGCCAAGCTTATGACAAATGCTTATAATAATATACAAGGAATGTACCTCAGAATCCCCTGCGGTTCTGCTACATTTTGACATTGACAACACCATTGACAAAGTCAGTGGAGCAGTTATGTGATGCTTCATATACATTTGGGTTAAGTCCTAATGTACCCAGGTTGATTAAATTCTTAAATTCTCAACCTTAATGCCTCACTTCACACAAAAAATGCAGACTCTGACATCTTTCAACCATTATGTGGTATCCAAAATGCCTGTTGCTTTATATAACCAACCAGACTCATCGCTTCCATTTACATTCAACATAATGAATTACTTTCTCAAGATCCATAGGTTTAAAATGAACATGAGCAAAAAAGGAGCCAAGGATGTGTACACCTTAAGTATAGGTCAGCTTCCATTTTTGCAGAGCCTCACCAGCCTCTTGCACTCTTGTTCAGATTTCATTCTGTCCTAACTGCAGATTCTAAGCAAGAAAGACATTGATTAACTTGGTATTTTATTTTCATCCAGTGGAAAGATACCTTTTCAAAGGTGCATATCTACATCAAATGAAAATATAAGACTATTTGGAAATTCTTTATGGCCATAAATTTGCAGAATGCAGAGGCTTGCAGAATGGCGTCTGTGCACATCAAGATTTAGAAAGTGGAAGTGCCACATTCAACAAAAATAATCAAATGTCATCAGCAAATAACTCTAAACGGGGTCAGTCTTATTCATGTTTTTATCAGCCTCTTTGCTCACTGTATATTTTACAGGATTACAAAAATCTAGAGAATAATCAGAACAGTTCAATTGATAACTGACGGCCAAAAAAAGATCCTGCTAGGCAGGAAAGTAGAAAGTTTCAGATTAGTAAATCTGTCATGTTTGCACTGCTGTAGACCCCCACCCCACCCCCCTTACCTAGCGTCTGTGATGTCTGCACCGTGTCCGACATTAAACAGTCAGGAAAGCAGCATTACAAGAGAGGTAGAGCTGTGATTGCCTGCAACAAGGAGATGAAGAGAAATGGAAAACATGTCTAGAAGCCATGGCACGGTGCCAGCCACTTCAGCGGAGAGCGCTTTATTTTATTAAATGCGCTGTAACAAATGGAATCAGGTCCCTGTGTTCAGTTATTGTTTGATTTATTTATATATTTTTCCGTGTAGTGGACCGACATTTCAAGTTGTTCATGGCTCTTTCTTCAGGGACTATTTGTCTGAAAAGCAAAATAATGAATGAAGTGTTTCTCAAGGGGACTCTAATACAGGTGAAATTAATGCTTTCTCTGTGCCTCACTACAGATATTTCTTGATCATGTCTTGGATTTTCCATATCGACCCTTTTGTATTCAATAGATATCAAATAAGCCTTTCATTTTATTATTTCAAAATCTGTCATTCAAGACTCTCCAGTTTTAAAACAGACTTACATTCCAGTTAATGTAGCTCAGTGATAAAAATGCAATTGTGGTCAATAGTGTGCTCCATGCATTCATCCATCCATCTGTTCACAGATTTGCTTATCCAATTCATAGTTGTGGGAATTATTATTATTATGGAAGTTTTGGTGATAACCAACCCCTGGATGGGGTGCCAGTGTGTAACAGGGCACACTCACCTCCCAGTCCTACTATGCCAAACTAGACTTGCCAATAAATGTAACACATACATCTTTGGGACGTGGTGGAATAACAAGAGAACATGAAGATAATGTGGACACCAGCTGACAGGGCCAGGGGTTGAATGAGCAGGAGCACTAATGAGTACACCGCATTGCAATCAATTTTTATTTTATATAACAGTCTATAGTGACAGCTGTTTGAATATAGTGACAACTGTTTGAACCCAAGTCAAACTACAAAGCAATATTGGAGAATGGTAAAGTCCTGGACCAATCATCTATTTTCTATAAGAAGGCTGCAAAGGAACAGGAGCTAATCCCAGCTGCATTAAGTGCAAGGTAAGAAACTATTAGTAGATGTAACAACAGCCCAATTGCAGTGCACAGTCATGGTCACAATATTCATAACGTAACATGGATGCCCTCTCTTGTATCTATGACCTTTTGGTTCAGGCCTCCCAACCCGATGGGTTTGGGCTGAGTTGGGGATCATGTCACATACGTGCTCTTAGGAGGCAGTCAACAAACCCTGAGGTGTGTGAAACATCGAGTTGAAGGGTTAATTTATGGCATTAACGCCTCTCTCTCTTTTTCATCAGACCAAAAGAACACAATCTATTTTACTCACCACCTCCACTTCTGTAATTCCAAGATGGCCGCCCAACGTCACTTCCACAAAACATCACTTCTGGTTCACTGATGATGTCGTCACTTCCTACTCCCGAAGATGACATCACTTCCAGTCACCCTTTGATGACTTCACTTCCGCCACTGCCATAACAATGACACTTCCGGTCTCCAGATGATGACGTCACTTCCATCATTTCCTTCATCCATTTTGTTCTGTATAAAAATGCCATTTTTCTGTTGCCATTTGTCAATTACTTTCTTGAAGTATTTTGATCATTTTTCAAAAGTTTTCTTTTTCTTTGTCCACTGGACAATATACGGGGTCATTCCCCAACTCTTTTTTGTGGTGAAGAGTCAATTAATTCACAACACAAGTTAATTTTGTTTTCGCAGATACTGTATTTTTGAAATGTAAGAGATAACAAATTATCCAGAAAACATGCACACCATACAGTTGGAAGAACCTGCAAACTGCAAAACCTACAAAAACTATGACTGGGCCAGGAATTAAGCCCTGGCTTCTTGAACTGTTAGGCTGCAGTGAAAGCACTGCCTCCTAATGTTACTGTAACACATATTTATAAATCTAATACTTTCAGACTCACTTACTCCAAATCAGAAATACAAGGGGATCCCAGCCCTGGAAGTGCCAATTTGGAATCAGTAGTTAATGTAACATGCAAGTCTTTAGGGGGGAGAATGCATAAACTCCACACTGATAATGGACCGAAAATGGTACCCACTGTGCCACCGCTCTGTCCAATACCCATACTGTATGTACTGTTAAATAAATAAGATGAGATATTATGAAAGGTTGGGGTATCTAAAGGTGATCCCCATATAATTTAAATAATTCCCAAAAGGAAACACAAAGTAAATATGGAGGCAGCTTCTTCAGACTCAAGTCTGTCATCGACTGGCCCCAAGATGGTGGAGGAGCCAGTTTTCAGGTCCAGAGGGAGAAAGAGGTGTGTTCAGGGGGTTGGGAAATGGAAGTGACATCATTAATGTTAAGTCTGTCAATCTTCCATTCTGCAGAGGTAAGATGAGATAGAACATTAGAACACTCTAGACGAGCACAGGCCATTCAGCCCAACAAAGCTCGCCAGTACTATCGACTTATTTCTTCCAACAAAACATCAAGTCGAGTTTTGAAAGACCCTAACGTCTTACTGTCTACCACACTACTTGGTAGCTTATTCCAAGTTTCTATCGTTCTTTGTGTAAAGAAAAACTTCCTAATGTTTGTGCGAAATTTACCCTTAATAAGTTTCCAACTGTATCCCCATGTTCTTGATGAACTCATTTTAAAATAACAGTCTCGATCCACTGCACTAATTCCCTTCATAATTTTAAACACTTCAATCATGTCACCTCTTAATCTTCTTTTGCTTAAACTGTAAAGGCTCAGCTCTTTTAATCTTTCCTCATAATTCAAGATAAGGGGTTAATAGATGGTGCCATCCCGTGGCTTGGAATGGAATTACTTTTTGACGATGCACTGAAGTTGTCTCTCAAGCACATGTATGTAACATTTGGTTTATAGATTTAAAGGGTCAGCCTTGTCACATGTACAAAATACAGCAACATTCTTACTTGTATAAGCTAATCAACATGCAAAACAATGCCATTGCCATGCCATACCATTTACAAGCCCATTTAATCTAATTCAGGTTCACGTTGATCCAGAGTCTATTCTAGCAACACTGGGTGCAAAGCAGGAAACAGCCTTGAACATATTGCCAGTCCATCACAGCCAACATATACTATATATAATACATACAATTTGCTTTATTATATATTCATTTGTAGATGGCACGTTTGTTAGAGCTACTACTGCTCAGACACATAATAATGTGAACACTGTTTTGGGTGTATTTTGCATGTCTGAATAATTTCTGCTCTGGGTAGTGTAGTTTTATTTCTAAAGGTCTAAGTTATGTATCAGGTTAACTGATGACTCCAAGTTGGCTTTGTGTAGATGTGCACCCCATGATACACTGCTGGGGTCTGTGGCTGTCATTCACCAACCATCATTCAGAAATATATTGAAGTGATAATAGACGTTTGGATTCTTTTTTGCCTGTGCATCTCTGTTGAATGTGTGGAGAATGTAAATTACTGTTACATTATGACCTATTTGTATTTGTATATAAAAATATATATTCTTTAATGTATTGTGGTAAAGTGAGAATAAAATAACTTGCTCATTTTGTGCTAACAGTTCAAAAATTCACATGCATGACAATTGTTTTCTTTAAGTAATTATAGACTAATTTGAGATTAATGGACTTTTGCGTATATGTAAACTCCTAGGCAAAAAGACGTGACATAAGAGGAGAGTGAAAGGAGGACTGCGTAGCCACCACTGGTCCACATGTAGACAGACGTGCAAAGTGTTCTGTGTATTTCCTGGATGTATTTTCAAAGTAGGAAGGATAAATTTTTGTCCAAATAGTGGGTTCAAATAACATAGCATAATTACTGATATTGCAGAAGGATTTGACAAAAATTAGAGATGAGACTCCATGAATGAGAACATTTCCAATAAGATATACATTGATCAGGCACAATGTTAAAACCACTCACAGGTAAATTGAATGATGTTGATTATCTTGATGCAATGGTGCTTGACAAGGGGTAGAATATACAACCCCAATTCCAATGAAGTTGGGACGTTGTGTAAAATGTAAGTATTTTCCCATTGAAAATGTGTGGCGCATTATGAAGCACAAAATACGACAACTGAGACCCCGGACTGTTGAGCAACTGAAGTTGTACATCAAGCAAGAATGGGAAAGAATTCCACCTACACAGCTTCAACAATTAGTGTCCTCAGTTCCCAAACGCTTATTGAGTGTTGTTAAAAGGAAAGGTGATATAACACAGTGGTAAACATGCCCCTGTCCCAGCTTTTTTGGAACGTGTTGCAGGCGTCAAATTCAAAATGAATGAAGATTTGCAAAACAGCAATAAAGTTTATCAGTTTGAACATTCGATATCTTGTCTTTGTAGTGCATTCAATTGAATATAGGTTGAAAAGGATTTGCAAATCATTGTATTCTGTTTTTATTTATGGTTTTACACAACGTCCCAACTTCATTGGAATTGGGGTTGTATTAGGTAAGAGAACAATCAGTTCTTGAAAGTGATGTAGGCAATTCTAATGATGTGAGTAACTTTGACTTGGGCCAAATTATGATGGCTAGATAAGTGGGTCAGAGTATCTCCAAAATGGCAGGGGTGTTCCCGGTATGCAGTTGTTAATACCTACTAAATGTGGTCGAAAAAAGGGTCATGGGCATCCAAGGCTTATTGATGCACATGAGGAGTGAAGGCTAGCCCATCTGGTCTCATCCCACAGAAGAGCTATTTTAGCACAAATTGCTGTCCAAGAAAGAAAGGTGTCGGAACAAACAGGTGAGTCTGTGTAGTCACAGACTAGTCATACAGGCCAATCAAAAGCACCTACAGCGGGCATGTGAGCATCATAATTGGACCATGGAGAAACGGAAGAAGGTGGTCTGGTGAGTGTGTGTCATTTTCCTGGGGAAGAAAGTTGCAGGATTTACAATGGGAAGAAGGCAAGCCAATGATGTTGGGGCAATGTTCTGCTGGATAACCTTGGGTCCTGGTATTCATGTGGATATGACTTTGAAACGCACCACCTACATAAAGTTTGTTGCAGACCACATTCCATTTTCAGCAGGATAATGTGCTCTGCCAATCTGCAAAACAAATGTTTAGTAATGGTTTGAGGAACATGAGAAAGAGTTCTCAATCAGATCTTAATTCAAATGAACTTCTGTGAGATGTGCTAGAAAAACAAGTCAGGTCCATGGAGACCCCACCTCAACACTTACATGTCTTAAAGGATCTGCTGCTACCATCTTGCTGCCAGATACCACAGGAAATCTTCAGAGATCTTGTGGAATCCATGCCTGTTATGACTGATCGATGTACAATTTAATTGAATGGCATTGCCATTTAGCTAAGCTTTTAGTAGCACTCAAAGCCTGCTAAGACAGCAGAATTAAGAGAGATGCACAAAGCCATTTGGAACTTCCCCCAGTCTGCATTCCTGAATAAATGGCTTAACTGCAGCTTGTACCAAATTTATTTCAGCACAGCACTTCATCTGATAATAAAGGTGTACATCAGAGTTGAGCTGACACCTCTGCCGAAGATACTTCAGATGAAAATGGAAATTTATCTTTGGCTTGTGGCTGCAAACCAAATCTGCCTGGATGTGATGGAGAGAATAATGTTCCTATGAGTAAGCACTGGTTCTGGAAGTGACCCTGTTCCAATCACCAGAGGTCACACCTTTCTTCAAAAATTAGTTGCACTCATCTATTCTCTTCTTTTTAAAAGCTGATCAGCAGCTGAATGAATAAAAGGCACATTTATTTCTCTGAAACCTAAAAGCTGACAACTTGCTCTCTTTAGGGAGAAGCTGAAAGCTGACAATCTGTTCACTTTGGGGTGAGAAGCCACCCATTCTCTGAGATGAAAAAAACTCACAAACTTTCTTTGGTTTGAAACCTGGTGTCCAAAGATCCTTGGAGCTGGAAGCCCTGAACTACTGTAACTGTAAGAGCCGCTCTGCCAAGCCAAGCTCTGTGCCTCTGGGTCTCTGTTCAAGTGATGTTACCAGCCCAGGACACTACAGCATAGTAAATCCCACTGGCCATCACAGAGTTGTAGAAGATGTGAAGGATGTCACTTCCCACATCAAAGGAACACAGTCTCCTAATGAAAAAGAGCCTGCTATGCCCTTTCTTATGTGGTTCCTCAGTGTTATGAGACCAGTCCAAGCTGTCATTATTGTGGATCCCCAAGTATTTGTAAGAGTGTACAACCAATTCCCTGGCATTGATTGGGCCAGAGGCTCTTTGGTGTGGCTTCGGTTTCTTGGTTTTGATGATGTAGATGCGGACAATTCTCTTTACATCAAAAAAAGTTCTCCTCTTGACTCCTATACTCTGTTTCACCCCCTTTGTCATTCATCTGAAAATTTCTGAAGTGACATGACCTGCTGTTATATTTATAGTCCGAGGTGTGCAAAGTGAAGAGAAAAGGAGACAGGACTGTTCTTTGTGGTGCTCCAATGTTGCTCATATTCATATCAGAAACACGG